>NC_140963.1:42441568-42651568 GCF_056783735.1 Eptatretus burgeri
AAAGAGGGCATTACCAAATTGGAGTGATCTGCACCCTGCAGCCTGGATTTAGCATGATCAGACATATATATATATATATATATATATATATATATATATATATATATATATATATATATATATATATATATATATACCTTGTTGAAGCTTGTATGAGAGCTAACACACAACGCACAGCAAAGGGGGGGGGGGCATGAGACAAGAGGGGCAGGAGTGGGAAGGACAAAACAATGGGGAACAGAGACATTAGTAGATCTGTGGAAGGCTGAGGGATGGGCGGGGAACACAGCGTATACAAGTTGGACATTACTGGGACTTTCAGGAAGGAAAGCAGGGAATTTGAAGGAGGTGGGTGGTTTGAGGTGGATTAATGGGCGTAGAAAAGATCGAGGATTTGGATGGGGGACGATAAGAGGTGGTGGTGAACAGCTGTTTTGAAGAGCTGGAGGGAAGAATGGGATTGAAGAGAGTGAGGGAGTAGATTCCAAAGGTGGGGAAAAATAGGAATGAAAGAGTGAAGGTGATCAGTGATTCATGATGTTGGTAGTTTTACCAGCAGGAGGTTGTTGGCGGACCTTGAGCGCCCTGCGGAAATATGGTGGGGACAAATCTCAGACACAGCAGGGGGGAGGGGGCGAGACCGGAGAGGAGACGGTAGAAGACAGAAAGAGCACCGACCTGCATGTGGTGAGAGTGAAAGGCCCAAAGACTCAGCCTCATCGTGGGAGATGCCAATGATCCAAAATGCCTTGGTTTCCACAGTGTGAAGTCGAGAAATGTGGGAGGCAGGAGCACCAGCTCAGAGGAGAGAGCAGTACTCTATCAGGCTTTGGGCAAAAGCTTTGTATGTGGTCAGGAGCTCAGGTGGGCCGAGGAAGGATTTTGCACGATGGAGGATTCCCAGCCAGCGATTGGCTTTGGAGGCGCGGTTGGAAATGTGGCTTTCCCAGGAAAGATCATGGCAGATATTGAGACCGAGAAGCTTGAAAGAAAGGACTTCCTCCAGAGGATTGTTGAGAAAGTGGATGGGGGGGGGGTTCAAAACGGTCCTTTCAGAGAGACATCGTGAGAGTGTGAGATTTATCTGGATTGAAAGACATGTTCCACGTGTTGGACCAGTTTGTGATTTTATCCAGATCTGCAGTGAGTGAAGAAGCTGCTGCTTGCCTGTCTGACGGATGACAGATGGTAAGGCAGAAGGTGGAGTCATTGGCAAAGTGATAAAGAGGATTTTCCAGACATAGGCCATGAACCAGTCCTGCTAATTATTGGCCACTGGTACTATCCGAGGGGAATAATGCTCATAATAATTTTTGGCAGGGGATACATCTTTCCATTCAGAAACGATGTGATAGCATTGCATTGGTGGTAGCCTTTTGTGTGTTATTTGACATTGTTGGCATTGATGTCTGTGGAGCTCTCATTGTGATGCATGCATATCCAGGATGTGACACTGTCAGTGCGTTTGCAGACAAAGGGAAGACAAGCGCCTTGAAACTCTTAACCATCAACAGGGAAACCCAGGATACATTCCTAGTGTTGGGTCATGTATGGACCTCTTCCGAGAATTGATGGACAAACTCGAGGCATTTACTTGCCTCCTCTATGCACCAAAAGCATCATCCAGTAAGGTCAATGATCTCAGGTACGACCTATTCTGTGCTAAGAAAGGTGAGAAAGAGAGCCACCAGCTTCCACCATGCAGGGACTGCTGAGTTAAACACGCACAAAGAGCCAACTACCAGGCTGCAATATGAAGACGATGTCTTGAACAGGACCCGAAAGTACCAAGTCCTGTTGGCCGAGTATGGAAGATGGAGAAGGAAGAAGGAGTTGAACAGTTGGTGGTGCACTGGATGGATGGTCAGCCAGCACCTGAGGTGTTCCTTGATTTATTGGCCTGAAATTGCAAAAGGAAGCGTTCACTCCCAAAATGTGTGTGTTTGTCAAACAGACTGAAATGCACTGATATGTGCATACTACCAGACTGTGAGAACCAGGCATCCATCTTTGAACCAGATGATGGGGAAAGCTTAGATGAGGACATTGAAGAACTGGACAATGATTATGATTTATAAGTTCATGTTGAACATTTTATATCACTTACAATCAGTGATATAAAATGATCATTACCCGAGCGCCAGCATGATGATCCAACCCGATCCAACCCAACCCGAGCACATGATCAGAGATGTCTTAGAAACTATAAAGGACCCATATTTGGTTCATAAAACAAGATGTTTATCAGCAACACATTGAGCCTCGGTAATGGCCTTGTTAGTGTGGAACACCACATTTGTTTCTCTATTCTGTAATTTTTTGCCCTACAACAGAAGATTGTGTTTCATTTTCACCTTTGACTCATTCATTAGATTGCACTTGATTAACCATCTTGCTCCTGTCTTATTGGTTTATATTGTGTAATACGTGTGTTTGATACCTTCATATGTGCATTATTGAGTATCTAAATCCCTGAAATTCTGTATTTTTTGAGAAATTACAGGGAAAAAAAACATTAACGTTGTTCATGAACATGCTATCATTTACCTTTGTTTTATTCTTGAAAAGTATCATTCAATAACAACAGGGGAAATATCATGACATTGACCAAACTACACAAATCCCTCCAAATTAAGGTATTTTTTTCATTAGCGGGGTGGGGTAACATTGTCTGCTATACTGATCTTAATACACAACATACAAAAAATAAATTTAGATTTTTTTTGATTTCTTAATGAATTTGCTAAACACCCATGTAATTTTGGTATATTGTTACAGAACTTTTATTTAATTTCCACAGTAAATGATAGACAAATACTTTTCCAAAGTCGGTATGATTTATCACACAGGAAATAGACACTGATATATGTGTCACCAATGACATACCTTTCAACCAAGGAATGTTTAGCACTTTTTGTTGAGAAGCAAATGATCCCAGCAAAAAGGTGAGACAAATTTCAATGTTAATGTTTGACTGATAAAAAATAAATGTTGTTAAGCTGAAGTAGGATGTCTTAGCTTGTACTGGCCATTTTGCACAAAAGCTTATTTAAAGGTCGGTATATAAAATAGGGTGATAACACACAAAGAGCTACTACTGATGCAATGCTATTACATATTTTCGAACTCTAGTGTTGTATATCTTGCCAGAAATCACTATGAGATGTATTCACCTGAGCCGGTACCGACCAACCCTACTGGCTCATGGACTATCCCTCCAAGCTTTCCTCTCAACTTTCTCAAAAACTCCCCCTCACCTTTCTCGCTCAACTCTCCCCACTCACCATTCTCCCACAATTCACACCCCTCACTCACCCTTCTCAAAGTTTCCCCCCTCTCATGCACAAAGCAGCTTCCTACCCCTGCCCTCTCACCTCCATCTCATCACATCACCTCCTCAAATCCTCAACTGCCTTCTGCCTCCTCCCTTTCCTCCCTCTCCTCCAGCACCACAGAGCCTTTTCTCCTCCTCATCCGATCCCTCCCCGAGCTATTCTGCAATCCCCCACACTCTTTCAACAAATCTCGTTACCTCCTCCCCTCCTCCCTTGTCCTATCCTCCCCCTCCCCTCACATCCCCTGCACCCAAAGCCTCCCCTCCCTCTTCCTTAACAGTGTGGAATTCCGGGGTCTCAAACATCAAACCTGACAGATCTTTTCATACAGGTTGTCAGTTACAAACCAGACATAATCTGCTAAACAGAAACTTTCCTCCTTCAAGACGTCTCTGACTCCCTATTATCTCTCCCTGGTTCCTCCCTCCTCCAGTATGACAGACCTGAGCCTTGTCCTGGTGGGGGAGTTGCTCCCTTCATCAAAGACTCTATTCCTCACTCTCCATGCACTGCCCTCACTCCCCCACACTCCCAGGAATACCTCTGGCTATGGCTTACCCTCCACTTTCACCTCATGTATATATGTGTACTGTACCATCCACCAAACAGTGATGACTTCATTTACACATCACCATCTGAAAACATGGACCAACTTCTATCTTCTCATCCAACCTCTCTCTTCCTCATATGTGGTGACTTCAATTGTCATCATGCCAGTTGGCTAGGTCTGGGTACCTCTCTCACCTGTCATGGCACCTCAGCAAAAGCTTTCTTCGACTCATTGGGACTGACTCAATCTGTCAATTTCCCGACCCAGATCTCAACCAATGGTACTCTATCTCTTCTGGATCTGATTTTGGCAAATTTCCCTGAAATATCCTTTGTTATTCCTTTGCTCCAATCGGTTCTTCTGACCACATGCTTGTCAAAGTGGTCATCACTCTGGCTGTTATCAGAGAACCTCCTCAGCACCGTCGAGTCTGGCATTTCACTCAAGCTGACTGGCAGGGTCTTGAAGCAGCCATCAAACTTCTAGACTGGTCTCCCATTGCCACTTTCTCCAACATCAACTCATCCAGACACTTGTTTCCAGCTTTATGGAAGGAACTGTGATCACCCTCAGTTGGGTTTGCTTTCCATGAGGCAAATGCAAGTTGTTTCAGGACAACTGCCTCACCACAAGCTTCAGTGAACCAGTGGCAGGAAGAATGGTAGGACAACTGAAGATGAGAGGGGATAAATCTGTGCATGAGGGATAGCAAGATTCTTTTAAAGAATTCCCAGGATGAGTTGATAATCATTATCCAGTTCTTCAATATCATCATCGAAACTTTCCCCATTGTCTGACTCAAAGATGGATGCCTGGTTCTCACAGTCTGGCACTCTGCACATATCAGTGCATTTCAGTCCATTTGACAAACACACATTTTGGTAGTGAACACTTCCTTTTACAATTGCAGGCCCATAAATCAAGGATCCCCTCGGGTGCTGGCTGACCATCCACCCAGTGCACCACGAACTGTGCAAATCCTTCTTCCTTCTCCATCTTTCATCCTCAGCCAACAGGACTTGGTACTTTTGGGTCCTGTTCAAGACATCGTCTCCATATTGCAGCCTGGTAGTTGGCTCTTTGTGCGTGTTTCACTAAGCAGTCCCTGCATGGTGGAAGCAGGTGGCTCTCTATCTCACCTTTGTTAGCACAGAATAGGTCGTACCTGAGATCATTGACCTTAGTGGATGATGCTTTTGGTGCATAGAGGAGGCGAGTAAATGCCTCAAGTTTGTCCATCAATCTCAGGAGAGGTCCCATATATGTCCCAACTCAAGGAATGTGTTCTGGTTTTCCCTGTTGCTGGTCAAGAATTTCAAGGCGCTTGGCTTCCCTTTGCCTGCAAACACACTGACAGTGTCACATCATGCATATGCATGCATCCCAATGAGAGCCCTGCAGACATCTATGCCAACAATCGATAATAACACACAAAAGACTACCACCAATGCAATGCTATCGCATCGTTTCTGACTGCAGAGATGGATACCCTGCCAAACATTATGATGTGCATTATTCCCCTCGGATGGTACCGGTGGCCAAAAATTATCGGGTCTGGCTCATGGCCTAGGAGAAGAGTGTGATGGTTGCTTTGAGATGGAGGGGTGAGTGGGGTGAGCTGGCACTGAAGTTGGAAAAAAAGAATGGTTGATGGAAAGCGAACATTCATTGCAAACTGGGGTTTTAAATTTTTGTAGGTCATAGTTGCGATTAAAGACATTTCTTGATGGGTGCAATAAAGGTGAATTAAGAGAATAGAGAGAAGAAACGCTGTAACAATTGGAGTTTTTTTGGCAAGGTATGAAAGAAAGGTCGAATTGAGAGCAGTCTGTTGAAATAGAAGAAGAGTAGTGCATTATGATACAGTGATGAGAATCACACGTGTGAAAGAGGATGATGAAGCATTGCAAGAGATCGTTGTTATTATTATTATTATTATTATTATTATTATTATTGTTGTTTGAGAGAGTTTTCATCAGGTTAGGTAATGGAAAGGTTGCAGAAAAAAATCGTGAGATGAATGGTGAATTTGGATCGGTAAACGCAGTGGGATGGAAACAGATCACGTGGTTATGGGAGAAGCACATGGCTGTGGGAGGTGTCTCATCAAAAGTGAATTAATTTACTTTAAATAAGGATTGCATAACATTCGGAAAAGGGAAGGTTAAGTAAAATCGTGGAGGTGTACGGTGAATTTGGAACTGCAAACGCAGAGTGAAGCTGCTGGGTCGATGAAACGTATCAGGAAGAGGGTGGAGAGAGACACGTGGTTACAGGAGCTGTTTAGATCGAAAGGATACAAGGAAAATTATTCATTTTTGATGTATTTTTGAAGATTCGGTAAGATTCGGGAATGGAAGGTTGTCGGAAGGAATCGTGAAGGTAATGGCGAGAGTGGGTCAGCTCAAGTGGAATAAAGATGGTGTGCCGGCAGGAGGAAGAAGATGAAGAAGTAGAAGAAGTAGAAGAAGAAGAAGGATCGGGACTTGGATATGCAGGGGGAGAGGGAGTTTTTTTTATTTTATTTAAGACAAGAAACAGAGTGTTTAGTTGGGAGGGATGGGGGATGTTGGGAAAGTGGGGAAAATGGGAATTGAAGGTAATTGGGAGGGAATACAAATAAAAACGATCATACACCAAGAGGGGAAGGATGGGTAGGCCTCAAGGAATCCAGTAAGACAAGGTCGACAAAAACTCACAAAAAAGCATGATTTTTGAAACAAAACTGAACTAGGAACACACAGTAACATGTAGGTGAGAAAATAAACAATTAAAATGGGATAGATAACAACTGGAAACTTAACTTTGAGAAAGTCAACAGAGAGCCCTGAGAGACCCTGCCATTGTTCCAAATCGAGAACCGGAAGTGACACAACTAAGGATTTTGGGACAACTAAGGAATGCTTGAATTTCAGTGATGGCAGTTTTGTGTGTAAAGTGATGAAGTGGATCTGGCACAAGGGGAAGAATTTTAGCAACAGGGAATTCTTGCACTTGTTTAGTGGTGGCATCAAGCCATGAAGATGAAGATTTTGTAGAAAATTAAGGTATGTTTTCAGATTATGTGTCAACATTTTTGGTGAAGTGTTTAAAAAAACATATATAAAGCTGTTTCTATAACCACTGACTTAGTTACTGACTGACCTACTAGGTGGGCGAGAATGCTCTAATTTTGCAGACTGATGCACTTTTAAGCCAATATCCCAGGAAGAATCACAAAATCATCAGAAGTTGTCTACAACCAAAAATATCCATAAATAGAAGTAGGCCGTTGCAGACTCGCTCTGCTCATGGCAGCTCATGTGACCCAAGACAATGGAGCCGACACTAAAACTGGTCAATAGTCAATGCTAACATGAGCCTCTGCCGCCTCTTATTTCATACCTCATGCCGTATTTGCATGAAAAATTAAGACACCTGCAAACTTTTAAACAAATAACTCATTATAATCACTCATTGTCGATTTACTTGAGTTATCTTCCTGCTTTCAGAATGCAAGCACAATCCACTTCAGCAAATATATAAAACATATTTATTGTGTGTATGTAAGATATACTCAAGTAGTTGCTTGCCGGGTGAAAACATGCCCGACTAGTATATCAAACAATGACATGTATTAAACCTTTGTCAGTCAGTTTCTCGATTTTGGAACATTTTGAACTCCCTTCATACATAAACAAGTGTGGCAACTTCTGCCCTCTCAAGATTTTGACACTAATGGTGCTGCATACAATTTCAGAGGTTATGTTGGTGAAATTCATGACAATGAAAACCAAGTCTGCAATCACTCGCTTCTTTTCCCCATACGATAATCATTACACTGCATGGTGTATATGAATGGAGTCAGCTTTCATTTCTCCATATCCACCAAACCATTGTAAGTCTCTTCAGCTGTCTAATCAAGACAGCCTCCCCAGCAAGGCATTCCTGGTGATCAGAAAAAGTCATTTATAAAGAAACTTCTCTTTAATTTCCATTCTTTTGGATTAGCCCTCCAAATAAAGCACACCTTTAAGTGCTCGGTAAAAGTGATATACGCAGGAGGATTTCCTCCTCTGTAATTCTCTTTCTCTTATCCCTCATTTGCATTGCCAATCCAGAGATTCATCTCCTTGGATAGTTATTCTCTTTTTTAGATTTTCTTCTCATTCGCCTATTCCTCGAACCCCCACCATGTTATTTTGATTCATATACCTGAATTTACATTTCAACTGTGAGTCCAACCTTTACTCTCACACTTTTGTCACAATAATACAGATATAAACTGAGCCGATGTTATAATTATATGAGTATTATAATGACTTTGCTGAAAATAATATCAAATACAACCCCTGTTATAATTATTAATGATAACGTGGAGTGGCTTCATTAAAAACCTGACAATGAAAAGGACTCATTCGTTATAAAACATAATTTTAATACGTAATTTAGAATTGTGATGAAAAAGACATTATTAAAAATATAATTTTTGTAGAATGAAATTGTGCCCTATCAAATTTATTTTGCGAGTTATTAATAATATAATTTTTGTAGGATGAATTTGTGCCCTGTCAAATTTATTTCCCAAGAAGTTTTCTAAAATAAGCATGTAACTACATTGTGTTGGCCTGTCTGATGTTCCTGTTTGAAGCAAGCTTTGGAATCTGTAGAGAACAAGGTAGTTCTTGTATAACTCAAACCATCATCTCATCCAAATTGGAATTTAATTCCTTCAAATTATCATAATTCACGCTTAGGGAAAGGTTTCACCATAAGTGGCTTAAAATGGCTAACACGCAAGTATTTCAAAAGGCTCTTTTAAAACCTACCTAAAAATGTCATTATATTAGAGTATATTCTGAGTTTGGAAAAGCAGAACTTTATGTGCTACACCAACTGTGGTTCATCTGATGCAGAATCTTTCAATATTGCCTTTTCCACTATGCAGGGAACTGACACAGTTATCTCTGAGAAAAGAATATCTATTATGAACACAAGGATTATTTCACTCGTTTAACCATCATGATTGCTGAGTCTCAGAAACTTTTTGGTTTAGCCTCTGCTTTGAGTGCTCCTCGATCAAATGAGGCCATCAAATTTATTTTGCGAGTTATTAATAATATAATTTTTGTAGGATGAATTTGTGCCCTGTCAAATTTATTTCCCAAGAAGTTTTCTAAAATAAGCATGTAACTACATTGTGTTGGCCTGTCTGATGTTCCTGTTTGAAGCAAGCTTTGGAATCTGTAGAGAACAAGGTAGTTCTTGTATAACTCGAACCATCATCTCATCCAAATTGGAATTTAATTCCTTCAAATTATCATAATTCACGCTTAGGGAAAGGTTTCACCATAAGTGGCTTAAAATGGCTAACACGCAAGTATTTCAAAAGGCTCTTTTAAAACCTACCTAAAAATGTCATTATATTAGAGTATATTCTGAGTTTGGAAAAGCAGAACTTTATGTGCTACACCAACTGTGGTTCATCTGATGCAGAATCTTTCAATATTGCCTTTTCCACTATGCAGGGAACTGACACAGTTATCTCTGAGAAAAGAATATCTATTATGAACACAAGGATTATTTCACTCGTTTAACCATCATGATTGCTGAGTCTCAGAAACTTTTTGGTTTAGCCTCTGCTTTGAGTGCTCCTCGATGTGAGCAGAGCTCATAAAGCTATGAAGGCAGGTTCAAATCCTAAATATTGTATTGACTTATATTTTCAAACTTGCGTGTAATTCATGTGAAAGTGTCTAAAATACACTGATATTTCCTAACGGATTTTTTCTGCATGCAATTTAAGTAAAGCCTATGCTCAGCCCCCATGAGCCTTTGGGACTAAAAAAAATTATCGTGTGATGAGGAACAAGCGTATTCAGGGGATGACATATTAACGACTAAGACACATAAATAAGATGGAAGATTGCATTGTATTAAACAAGAGAGTGTTGCTCCAACCTTGATGGAGTGCAAGGAAGAGTAGGGAAAATGTTTTGGATTAATTTCATCAGAATAAGGTAACGAATGAGCAGATATGATGATAAGGTTTGTCTTTGGTTGGTTTGTTGTTTATTTGGTTTATTGTTGGTTTGTTGTTGTGTGCAAATGCATATGGCTTGCTTAAAAAGAGGCATACGGTGGAGGAAAGTAGAGATGCAAAACCGGACAGCGAATCAGAAAACCAGATACCAGATGTGATGGCGTTATGGTTAGTGTGTCTGCTCTGAGTTTGGGAGGTCGGAAGTTTGATTTTGAGGGAAGTTCGATTCTGAGCCTGGCCGAGTCCGAGCAAAGACTAAAACCACTATGTGCTGTTTTCTTGATATAAATCATTTAATGGATAAAGCATGGACAAATTACACAGGTTGATATCCATGGAAAGGTGGAAATTCTTCCTTAATTACCCTGCCAAGTGTGGAGAGAAAAGCAACATCAAAAAAATGGTGATTCTGGTTCCCAATGTGCTCTGCGAAATAACGCCACTTCTCTGAAGCTTAGTGGCTGCATTTGTCTGAAGGGAAATCTGGTGTTGCCTCCATGACTCTTAGATGTGGTAAAAAAATACAGTATATCCTGTCTTAAGAGACAATGAAATGATCAATTATACACCTCTCATAGGTAACCATCCACTTCTGACATGGAAATATTTTCCTATGATAACCAACTGAAAAGAATGACCACATCTGGTAAACATGACCAGCAGCAATGAAGTCTGATCAATATAACAACCAATGGAATTCGTTTTATCAATTTCATGGTTTTAGAAAATTGCTTGCCCAGTTGCTTAGGATGACTATAAATGATTGCTGGGCAAATAATATCAAAGACACTTCTGCTAGGTAGCTTCAGACACTTGTGATGATGCAATTTTTAAAGTGCCTAATGATAGTACAGATGAGGCCATGCATTGTCATGCTGTCGTAGAACCATCTCCATGTCGGGACACATCATGTCAGGAGGTGGTATTTCTGTCTTCTTCCATCACTACATGTCAAGAGGTGGTCTCTCTGTCTTCTACTGCTTCCCTTCTCATCTTGCACCCTCTACTCTTTCCGTGCTTTGCACCCCCCCCCCCCTTGTCTCTTGAACCATTTATAATTACCCTTTAGAAACCTCCAGAATTACACTTCAGAACCCTTTAGAATTTACCTTTAGAAACCTCCAGAATTACACTTTAGAACCCTTTAGAACTCCTTAGAAATATCCTTTATGACCCTCTGGAATTACACTTTAGAACCCTTAAGAATAACCCTTCAGAACCATTTATAACTAGATGGAATTCATATAATACATACCCCACACAGCCTTCAGAAGGACTTGGTACGAGCCAACTCTTTTGTCTTTTAAGGTTTCTTTCTTTGATCTAATATGGCTGCCAGACCACGAGATCGATGACATCATCTTTGTCAAACCATATTTCCCATGGGGAGTTGATCAATTAGTTAAATTTTGCACTGATTGGTTAAGCGGTTTCCCCTCCGAAGATTTCAAAGATTTTTCCTTAAATCCAATATGGCTACCAGATCACATGACTCATGATGGTCATTTTAATGAAAATCCTGTTCAAATTTCAAGTCAATCGGATGAAAATTGAGGATTTCAGAAATTTGGCCTATGTTGACCTTTTGGCCTATGTTGACCTCAAAAATAGTTGATGGTTGAATTAAATGACTTGATATGTAAATCCTCATCAAATTTCTAGTCAATCAGATGAAAATTGACAATTTTAGAAAATTGGTCTATGTTGACCTTTGCCCGATGTTGATCTCAAAAGAGTGACCGCTATATCACATGGTCATGTAACATGTGGTAAAGTTTCAATTTCCTCCGCTGAATAGTTTTTGATGTACGCTCTTAACAAAATGTAAACACGACGTACGACGTCCAACATAAGTGCGCCCGACATATGTACGTACGCTACCGATTGCTTAACCCTGCTCTTTGCTTCACGAGCGCAGGGTAATTACCCTTTAGAACCTTCTAGAATTACACTTTAGAACCCTTTAGAATTAAATACGATGGGCTCGACAAGTTATTCTTCTTCATTTTTGACGGATAGACGGACGGATGTAAGGAAGGACATACCCAAATATTGAAATGGCTACACTGCTTTAAAAAAAACAACAAAATAACCTGTTCTGACATGAGACAAGAGATAAGGGTAGAGATAAGGTGCTGTATAAAGTTTGTGGAAGATATCATACCCTCGTGTATTTTCAAGAGGAATGTTGTAAAGGAGAGGGCATAAGTCAGGCAAAAATACATTACCAAATTAAGTGGTCCTCAACCAATATTGTTTTTCTATAGAGAAATATCTCCATGAAACCTAATAATCCTGAATCATCAATGAAAAAGTCATTGTGCAGTGGTCACATCAATTTGCAAGAGCGTACATCAATAACTGGGTGTCCTCTGTTCTACCAATTTTTGATTTGGTAAATCTGAACGACTAATAGTCTACCTGACTTTTCCATAGCCCAATAGAATACAGCTCCCCCAGAGTGGCTGGTTCCCTCACTGCACATGTCTAACTTCTGTGTTGTGTGGAATCTAAGCTCTCATCATTATTTTGTCTTTTCAGCAAAGAAGAATATGCACATGGTTCGTGATTATTATTCTTTTTCTTCTACTTCCTCTTTTCTGATCTTTCCGTACTCCACCCTCCAGAATGTACACGTTCTTTGAGTAGTTCCTGATTTGTTAACCCTCCAAAATCAAGGCCGACTACAAACCTCCACCCCTTTCTTCCCAGCACCACCGACCTTAGTCAGTGCAATGCCAATCTTCTCTCTGGGGCTTCAAGGTTGCAGTGCATTGCCAATTCATGTCATCATCCATCAGTTTTCATCTCTACCCATAATTTGAGATTCATTGAGATTCTACCCAGCTAAGATTCATTTGTACCTCTCCTCTTGTCTTCTTCCCATTCATTCATCTATACCTGCTTGTTGTGTCCAGCTGTTTCCATACAACCCCAAACCCAGTATGTTACCCTTCTATCACACACACACACACACACACACACACACACACACACACACACACACACACACACACACACACACACACACACACACACACACACACACACACACACACACATTGTCTTTATCTTCAGTCATTTTTGTCAAAACTAAACATTTTAGACAATTGAATAATCTGAAGCATTTTACACACATCTTTACACAAATGTTTTTAGCAGCATTATCTAGAAGTTTTAATCCCACCTGAAAAATTGGGCAATTACCATTTTAATATTCCTGACAGGTCAAGCACAAATGCTGATATTGGACTGATTGAAAGGAAAAATAAAGTGGAAATGTCAACAACAAATAGAGGTTGAAATGATGGTGAAGACAGAAAAATTAACATGAAAAAAAAATGAGAGAATTTGTGACTCCTTCAAAGATCCCTTCGAACAAAGATATGAGAACAGGTCAATGACCTTCTTCGTCCTTGAAATGTAATCCTCGTAAAAATGAGACTTTAGGCTCTTTACGCCTTTGCACACCCCCTCAAGTAGATTATAACCAACAAGAGAATAAAAGCAAAAATATTAGTCATTTTCAAAATATAAGGAATGACAGCTTATTTTAGACTACCACAAACTCATACCCGAGTGGGGCAACTTAGCTAAATATAGCATAACAATTGTGCATTTTGTGAGGAAAGCACCAAATTTGGCACACTAGTAGCTTATCATATTATGAACAGATTTGGATATTGGGCCATCTCAAATTCAGCCGCTGATGGCTGTGGCAGCCATTTTCCACTGCCATAAAAAATTTTGAGATAGCCCAATATCCAAATCTGTTCATAATATGAAAGGCTACTAGTGTGCCAAATTTGGTGCTTTCCTCACAAAATGCACAATTGTTATGCTAAGTTGCCCCACTACCCCTCAAAAAAACCAGCAAAGGATCTTTGTAAATGCTTGGGATGATAACAGCTGACATAAACAACCATTCTTGGACAAACTTTCCTCAATTATTCTCACTAGAAAGGAAAAAAACAAGACATGGAGAAACAAAGCAAGAGACAAGAGAACCTGGAAGCTGAGGAGTGCCAAGATTGTGCCAGTGATTGTCGGAGCAGCTGGAGTGGTAAATCAGGACCTCCGAGATTTTGAAAGCAATACCGGGATCTATTAGAATTAACAAATGAACTACAGGTCCAATTGGAAGCTGTTCAGGGTTCAGTGAAAATCCTTCAAAGAGCCCTTCAAACAAACATATGAGCACACAACATGCCCCAGTGTTAAAATGTAAAAACATCAGAACTTGGTCCTGGAATCGTGATCCAAGTATAAATAAGGGGATGCTTTGGGCCATGGGAGGGCTCTGATCCACCTCCTGACACCTGCTCAAGAAGATTACAAAGAACAAAACATAACAGACTTACAGAGATAAAAATAAAAATAAGAGCCAAGATTCGAATATAAAAGGGAAAAACATACAAAGATTTTATAATAGATGGAAATAAACACACATGGCAGGAATGCTGCGTCATAAAGCATCTGCATACACAATGCATAGCATATGTGTTCTTTTCACCTTGCACAATGATGAACCTGATAATATTGTTACATTTGAGGGGGGGGTAGGCATTCAAAGGGTAATTAGGATGTTTAATTAGGTATGCCATGCTGTTCGAGTTTACCAGGATCTCGATGTAATAAGCAGCAATTCAGTGGTGATAAGTTGTCTAGTAAATGTCCATTTCTTCAAGGGGGAAATGATAATTGTCACGTAATTAGAGAGGGACACGGGATGGGGTAAGTTTGTCTGCGTAAACCCCTTTTGGTATTCTCTGGAGGCTGGCCGTGACGTCACAGGACAGTGCAGCGGATGGCTCCGCCCCGTGATCACGATTGGCGGAAGGCGACGGCGGTGGGCCAATAAACGGCTCGATTGGAAGTGACGAGGACAGGAGGATAAAAAGGTTCTGTTCGGGGTCGAAAAGGAAGAGGAAGAAGATCGGGACAAAAAGATCGTGTTTTTTTGGTGTGGAGGCTGTTGCGCGGGAAGCATACTTGTTGTTGTGCTGATTCGATCGTGTTCTTCATCGTGTCTTGGAGCCTTGCTGAGCCTCGTGCCTCACCTTGGTTGGCTCTGGGGTTCTGCTGACTCGGAGTACGGGGTCGAACGGCGGGCGGACCTGCCTCCCTCTCCTGCTCACAATTTGGCGCCAGAACTGGTTCCCTGGCGGCTGTGAGCGGACTTGGGCCAGGACCAGGAGGTCGACAGCACCACGGTTTCTCCTACCCCCCTGACGAGAGCAAGGCCAGCTCGTCCGACGCAGATCCAGGGACAGTTGCGTCCACACCACGGTCCAGCCTGACCACCAGAAGTAGCTACGTTGTGTGTGTGTGTGTGTGTGTGTGTGTGTGTGTGTGTGTGTGTGTGTGTGTGTGTGTGTGTGTGTGTGTGTGTGTGTGTGTGTGTGTGTGTGTGTACTTGGCGCCTTAGAGGGTTTGAGATCTGTATATTCATTGGAATTGTCTGCGTTTTCCCCACGCCCGATCCCACACCATCCCGTCGAATCGCCCCGGATCCCTCTTCTTGCCGAGTCTTGTTATTTCTGGTTAATAATAAAAACAAATAAACATCATCAACTCAGTGAAAAGCGACTCGTGCCACCTTCCTCGTCCCGTTTGCGGTAGAGCGATTAGAACCGCCATGTTTGGGTTATAAATAAATAAACCGCCTCCATCGTTTCGGCTCATTCTACGTTGGCGGGACTGTTCAAGTCCCGTGGACTTCACATTGGTGTCAGGGTGTTGGATGTTCGAACCCCTCTAGATTATTTTGGTATCGGGAGAATATACCAAGATTAAAATCTCGCCACGAATTGGAATATAAAATTACTACAGAAAAGCGCGCGAGCGCGGGAAAATTTTGGCGGGATTTTTCAAATTTAAATTAATTGGCGGCAAACGGGACTTCTGCACCATGGCGGATGTGCAGATGTTTGAGGAGGAAGGCCACGTGTCTGGCAGCGAGTCCGGGGAAGAAGGGAGAGACAGGGGTAGGGTTGGAACCTCCCCCATTCCAAGCGTGGACTGTGCTTCATCGCCCGTAACGGAGCCGGCAGCGCCGGAAACCGGCGCGATGTCGATCCAGACAATGTTGGAACGTTTAATAGGGGACATGACGGTACAAATGGCAAATCAATTCGTGACACAGAGGGCAGAAATGACGGCACAAATGGAAAATCAATTCGTGACACAGAGGGCAGAAATGACGGCACAAATGGCAAAAATGACGGCACAGGGGGCAGAAATGACAGATCAATTGGGGGTAATGGGGGTACAGTTGGGTGCACGGATTGATTTAATGAGGGATGAATTGGGGGAAAAGATGGAGAAAATGAAAACTGAGATGCAGGAGTGTGTGGATGTTAAATTGGGAGAAATACAAAGCAAATTCGAGGATAGATTGGAGGAAACAAAGGTAGAAATTACATTGGAGGGGGAAAATATACGGAAAAAATTGGTAGATAAAATTGATGCAACGAACATTCGGGTTGATAAAGTGGATGAAAGCCTGGAACGTCATCGTGCCTGTGTGGATGCTCGTATGCAGCTGCAAGTTGAAGAGTGGGGAGAGCTGAGGAAGCAAGGGATGAATTTGGCGGAGGAGGTAAAAGGATTGGAGGCTCGTTTGGACGAACAAGATAAAATTATGAGCCAAGATGAAGTCTTGGATAAAGGCCTGGTAGAGCCGTCTTTTGTAAGTAGAGTGTCCGGGTTGGTTGAGGAGCAGCTACAAACTCGCGACGGAGCCTTGGAGGAGGTTGTGCGGGCCCAGAAGATCCTGCGGGAAGAGGTGAATCGGTCCATTCAACGTTTGGAACAGGAGGCAAAATTGACCCATGAGACCCTCACCACAAAACATCTTTGGCCACAGTGGGCTCCGAAATTGGATACGCAGTCACAACACAAGGGTGTTTGATCCCTGGGCTGGATTCGGACAAGGGAGAAACTGAGAAGCGGGCCACCGTAAAAGTGATCCCCCTGGTAAATTTTGACGGGTCAGGGAGCCTTGAAGCTTTTCTGACGCATTTTGAGTGTATTTCCCGACTAAACGGGTGGAATGAGCGGGAACGTACAGGGAATTTGGTGGCAACGTTGCGGGGACCAGCCGCAGATGTGTTAAACGTGATCGTGGAGGGATGTTGACCAGCTCCCACATTTGCAAGGCGTTGAGCCGTCGGTTTGGGTTCGCGGCAAACTGTGATCTGGTGCGGGCCCAGCTCCAGCACCGCAGATTAAAGCCGGGTGAGACAGTGCAGGAGCTGGCACAGGACATTTACCAATCAGTCAGGATCGCGTATCGGGACCTTACAGTGGAGGCATGGGACAGACTGGCACTAGAGAAATTTTTAGCTGCTCTTCCTGACCCTGAGGTCCGAGCGCTAGTGGAGTTACAGGATCCACCCACCGTGCACCGAGTGGCCGAGTGCGCGGCCAGGCTGGCCTCGTGGAGTCGGCCGGGTCGGATGCCCGAGAGGCCATCGGTGACGATCCGACAGGCGGAGATCCAGGATCAGGGAGGGGGACTGGGAGAAATTGGCATTACCCAAATGTTTCAGGAAATTTGCCAGAAACTGTCGTTTGATAAAGGGTAATCCGGTAGTTAGTGCGCCAAAGCGGGTCCAGCCCAGCCAATAGAGCAATTTGATTATGGCCGAGGGGGTCGGGAACCGGAAGAGACATTTCACCGATACTCACGGGGGCCTTTTATGGGGAGTTGTTTCCGGTGCGGGCGAAGAGGACACATGCAACGAAATTGCCGGTACCCGGCGATGGAGGGACCCTCCAATAGACTTTTAGACTCGGAGAGGGTGAATCCTCCTGCTGAACCGCCAGGTCTATCCGAGATGCCCTTTCATAGGTCGGGTCCAGAGATCACTGTCGGGGATCGGGAAAACTAGATTGGGCTGAGCATAGAGGGCCATGCTCGGCTGCTGAGATTGTGGCGAAGTGCCACCCTTTGGTGGAAAAAAATGAATTGTGGGAAAATTGGCATGGGTTTGTAAGTTCTGCTGGGTTTTAGAGTGACAATCGGGACAGTGGGTAATTGGTAACAAAGCGGGCAGAAGTGGCTGTCCAATGGCTGGTGCGTGGATCCGGTGAGAAGTGCTGTGTGAGTTGTTTTAAGTTAAGAAGTGAAATGTATGGTGCACACATTGATTTTTTATTGGACATGGTGTGGTAACAGGGAAGGTCATGGTCGGCGAAGTGTTAGAAATGCAGGTGTCACATGTAAGGCCGATGGGGTGGGGGAGTCATGTGGGTTTTGTGGATGGGGATGATGTGCTTGTTCACAGGGATTGCTGAAGCTCACGGTGAACGTGAATTGCGACCCCCTTCAAGGAGATTCACCACCTGGTGGCTAATGGTGACAGTGTCTGGAGGCAACTGGGAGAGGGTCTGGTTGGGCGACCAAGGCAGGTAGGACCTTGGCGACCCAGGAAGGCCAGAGGAGCCAGTGAGACCCCTTCCAGAGTGTTGTACGGGATTAGAGCTGATGGCTACCAGGGGGGAGGGAATCAAAGGGAGCGGGGCGGAGAAACGTCCGGGTTGGACTAAAGCTTACCTGTGGGCATGGTTGCACCTGAGATGCCCCCATCATCTTGTGGTAACCCACCCCACGGCCATGACGGGATTCAGCCTGCATGATAAAAATGAGGACCATAACCTAGAAATGTGATGACCATGGTGTGAGTGTTGTGAAGATGTGTGAGTCCCACTCGATCCCGCACAACTTGACAGGTGCAGCAAGGGCATGATGTCCGCATAATTTTGGGGCAAGCAAATTTGAAAATTGGCTCCCCAGGTAACACTGGGTCTATTAGCATCCACTGGGGGAGGCGGTCGAGTGTAAATATCCTGTGAATAGTGTCGTTAAGGCTTAGAGTAGGAATGTAAAGTATAAGTGTTGTGTTTTTGTGGAACCTTTTGTTTCCCCTCCCCAGGTCACTGGAAGAGTGTTGGGCAAGAGCGATGACCCAGAAGATGGAGTGCAACTTCGCTCAGTGCTGTCATGTGATAAAAAAAAATAAAAAAAAAACGAATGATTGTTTAGGCGAGGATAAGGCCATAAGGGGGTAGTACATTAAGCAGGATAGGTAAGTTAGCTGCGACTCGCTGCCCATTGCCCCTCCTACTTTATTTCGTTAGGTTAATTAGGTGTGAGTCAGTAAGTGTTAAGGCTGGTACGGTAGCGCCTGTGATATACCTTGCAGGAGCTGCGGTACCAGAGGAGGGGGCAGTGTTACATTTGAGGGGGGGGTAGGCATTCAAAGGGTAATTAGGATGTTTAATTAGGTATGCCATGCTGTTCGAGTTTACCAGGATCTCGATGTAATAAGTAGCAATTCAGTGGTGATAAGTTGTCTCGTAAATGTCCATTTCTTCAAGGGGGAAATGATAATTGTCACGTAATTAGAGAGGGACACGGGATGGGGTAAGTGCGTCTGCGTAAACCCCTTTTGGTATTCTCTGGAGGCTGGCCGTGACGTCACAGGACAGTGCAGCGGATGGCTCCGCCCCGTGATCACGATTGGCGGAAGGCGACGGCGGTGGGCCAATAAATGGCTCGATTGGAAGTGACGAGGACAGGAGGATAAAAAGGTTCTGTTCGGGGTCGAAAAGGAAGAGGAAGAAGATCGGGACAAAAAGATCGTGTTTTTTTGGTGTGGAGGCTGTTGCGCGGGAAGCATACTTGTTGTTGTGCTGATTCGATCGTGTTCTTCATCGTGTCTTGGAGCCTTGCTGAGCCTCGTGCCTCACCTTGGTTGGCTCTGGGGTTATGCTGACTCGGAGTACGGGGTCGAACGGCGGGAGGACCTGCCTCCCTCTCCTGCTCGCAATTTGGCGCCAGAACTGGTTCCCTGGCGGCTGTGAGCGGACTTGGGCCAGGACCAGGAGGTCGACAGCACCACGGTTTCTCCTGCCCCCCTGACGAGAGCAAGGCCAGTTCGTCCGACGCCGATCCAGGGACAGTTGCATCCACACCACGGTCCAGCCTGACCACCAGAAGTAGCTACGTTGTGTGTGTGTGTGTGTGTGTGTGTGTGTGTGTGTGTGTGTGTGTGTGTGTGTGTGTGTGTGTGTGTGTGTGTGTGTGTGTGTGTGTGTGTGTGTGTGTGTGTGTGTGTGTGTGTGTGTGTGTGCGCTTGGCGCCTTAGAGGGTTTGAGATCTGTATATTCATTGGAATTGTCTGTGTTTTCCCCACGCCCGATCCCACACCATCCCGTCGAATCGCCTCGGATCCCTCTTCTTGCCGAGTCTTGTTATTTCTGGTTAATAATAAAAACAAATAAACATCATCAACTCAGTGAAAAGCGACTCGTGCCACCTTCCTCGTCCCGTTTGCGGTAGAGCGATTAGAACCGCCATGTTTGGGTTATAAATAAATAAACCGCCTCCATCGTTTCGGCTCATTCTACGTTGGCGGGACTGTTCAAGTCCCGTGGACGTCACAATATCATTTGCCAATATTTCCAAGGCAACCACAACTATAAAATTTACAATCTTTAAGGCAACGACGATGACAACAACCTTCCGGTTCCGGTCCTTCCAGTTCTGATCGCTCAGCAGCTCCTTGTACTCCATCCACGCTAAGTTGTTTGGACCCGGATTCGTCGTGTCTCTCTAATATTTTCACCCCGATGTTGATGTTTGTGTTTTCGTCTAATTTTCCATATTAAATCTTATCTTATTGTGGTGTATTGTCCAATATGAGTTAGTGTTTGCTCAGGCCTACTTCTTAGATAGCCGGCATGCAAATTCTGTCTCTGTTTTGATGCCACACTCTTCCTTCCACTTCTTTTCTCCCAAGTTGTCCTTTTAGCCTTCTCAACTTTATCCTCCTCACTTAAAAAAAATGTAAAACAGCCCAAACAAAAACAACACAGAAAAAAAAACTATATTTTCTTCTCTCCAAAACATAAAACCAATCTGTCTGTACTTTTTTTCTGCCTTTATTTCTGGTATGCAAGCTTTATCTCTTCCTTTTATGAATTATCCTTCTTCTTCTTCATAAACATTATTTCCGAAAACTGTCACTCGCCTCAATGCTTGGTGCATCAACCCTCCTTCCATACCTACAGCACCAACTTCCTCTGTGTGTTCAACAATTTTTTTTCTCACCCATCCCATGATCTTTGTCTCCATATTTCCAGATTGGGAATCGTGAGAAATCCAGTTTGCAGAGTTTGACTGCTCACTACAATAAATTCACCTTCATGCCTTTTAACGTTGTTAAACACCTCCATGTCAGTACCCTCTCCCACATCTCCTATATATCCCTGCAGCCTTTAAACCCCAACCTTTCTATGTGGCCCTCTCTTTAACATTCCTCCGCTTAGTGTCTCCTCTTTCTGCATCGCTCCTCACCCCACATGTCAAGACTTCCTGACCACCCTACAACCTCAAAGCTTCCCCCTCACCAACCTGCTCAAAGCATTCCCCTCATCCCACCCCCTGAAAGCTTTCCACTCATCCTGCACCCTCTCCCCTCTCAGCTTCCTTCCTCATCCCACATCCTCTCATATCTCCCCTCATTCCACAACATCCCATCTCCTCCCCATCCCACACCCTGAAATCCTTCCCCCCATCTTCCAATCCCACCTTCCCCCTCTCCCAGCCTTCCCCCAACATGCATCTTCCCAATCCCCTCCCCCCAACCCTGCACCATACTCCTCATCCAGCACCCTCCTACTTCACTTCAGCCAATGATTTTCTGCAATTCCATGGGACTGACTCAATTTGTGAACTTTCCGACCCAGATTTCTTCCAATGGCAAATTCTTCATTCTTGACGTTGTGAGGACAAACTTCCCTGAAAATGTCTCCTGCCCTTCCTCCTCTCCAATTGGTTCATCTTATCATATGCTTTTGAAAGTGAATATTTTTTTCTGGCCATTCTCAGAGAGCCCCCTCAATAATGGCGAGTCTGGCAGTTCACTCAAGCAGATTGGCAGAGACCACAAGCAGCCATCTCTCTTCAGGACTGGTCTATATCTACCACCTCTGATATTAACTCTGCCTGGGAATTCTTCCTCAGAAACCTGCTCTCTCTTAGGCACAGGTCCATCCAATCTCATCTTCGGTTATCCAACGCTTCTTCCCAGCCATGGCACATTGAATCCTTTGGTGAGTTTTTTGCGACAATGATGGGTGACGGCAGCAATTTTCATGGAATGGTTCCATAACTGTTTCGTCCCTCAGGTGGAGAGGTAACTAGCAGAACAAAACCTTGTGTTCAAGGTTTTCCTGCTCGTCGACCGCCCCTGGCACCCTGGGGACCTGAAAGTGGTTCACCCGAATGTCAAGGCGATCTTCCTGCCACCCAACATGACCTCCCTGATCCAGCTGCTTGGCCAAGTGGTAATCTCCACTTTCAAAACCTATTATACCCGCCACACCTTTCACTGCATTTTGGATGTGATGGAAGCTGACCAAGAGCTCACCGCCAGGTCGTGTTGGAAGGAATTAAACATAGCCCGCTGCATCAGCACAATCAAAGAGTCACTGGATGAGGTGAAAGCCTCCACCATCAACACCTGCTGGCACAACCTGTGGCCACAGGAAGTGAAGTACTTCAGAGGCTTTCCTGAAAACACGGAGGAGAGGTATAAAATTGTCGGAATGGCACAGCCGGTGGGAGGGGAAGGCTTTGACAACAGGGAGCCTGAGGAGTTGGATGCTCTTTTCATCTTGCATTCCGAGGAGCTCACCAAAGCGGAGTTGGGAGCCATTACCAAAGTGTACAAGGAGGAGGATAAAGTGGGCAGTGATGAGGAGGAAGAGGTGTCGAGGTCCAAACTAACGGTCAAGTTCCTGGATGAGATGCTGCAGGACATGCGGTCAATTACCGAGAGGCTGTTAGATGCAGATCTGGTCAAGGAGTGTTACCTCAAGTTCAAGAGGGGGTTGGATGACGTGATGTTCTCACAAAAGGAGCAACAACAAAACCTGTGGCAATCTGCCAGGCAGCTCTCAATCCCGAATTTTTCCACCCTACTCCATCCACCTCAGGAGCTTCAGCACCCTCTTCTGCCTGTCCTACTTCCCATTCGGTGAGTGACTCATCAGGATCCTCACCTGTTTCAGCACCCTCACCTCCATTCCTTTTGGTGAACGACTCATCAGCATCCTCACCTGTGTGGTCTTCAAGTCAATGAATTTTGAAGCATCATCATTTGAAAAGTTGCGTGTGTTTGTGCAAATAAATATTGGAAACGGTACTTGCTGTTGGTTTTTTGTTTTTTAAAAATAACTTTTGCTGTATGGTTGGTTAATAATTTTAATCAACTATCAGCGCATTCCTTCAATAAACATCGGAATCAGTATTTGGCATTGTCTTGTTTTTTGATTTTTAAGCATTTTTTATGAAAATGTAATCATGTGTATTTACGGTCGAAAAGATTTAAACTTTTAAAAGTTTCCCTTATGATTCAGGAACCGCCAGGAATGTATCTCCTCTCCCCCCTTTTTCGATTGAAACAATGCCCCCACTATTCGCGGATTCGCCATTCGAGACATTTTCCAGGAACGTATCCCCCGTGAATAGCGGCATCTGACAGTCAGGAGGTACAAAAAAAGAAAAGATGTCATTGCTAATTGAGGTCTCAGTACAAAGAGATTTTGCCCTAAATTGTTAGTGCAGAAATCAAGAAAAAACTAAAAGGGCACTCAGTAGAGCGCATACCTCTCCCACGCAATGCCAGTATGCTCCCAGTAGCAGCTCGCTTGCTGAAGATGTCGAATCTCAAGTCTTCCAAGTCTTTGGAGGATTTCCCATGGAACATGAGCATGAAAGGATCACAGCCTGCTTTAATGATATCACCTTTCTCAGCTCAGATGTCCATAAACACGTCCATTGCCCTCTCTGCTTCATCAGTCTTGCAGAGCTTTCTCAGCAAAGTTGGTTTGCTAAACCCAAAAATTGCAGACACTATCGCAGCCAGAGAAGCTGTGCAAGAAGATGAGATACCTCTGGTATATTTCTGGGAGGGCCTCCCGGATGTTTCCGACATCGTAAGATGCTTCTTTGGCTGTCGTGAGGAAGATCGGATGGTCTGCAACATGATGAATCAGCATAACCAGGACGTCTGTGTCCTCAGCCCTCACCTCCACAGGGGATTCTCTTGCCTCATCTTGAGCTGCGCGGACGATGGAGGTGTCGGCATCATCGGAGCATTGCTGTACACTGATTCCATTCCCCCTAAATGTCTCAGCAAGGAGCAGAACAACCTGGGCTTTGTTGTTTTTGTTATCGAGGAACTTTTCTCTTGCAATGATGATTTTGAGATCCAGACGAATCTGAATGTCACAGCATGCATTCTTTGTTCGTCTCAAGTGGTCATGGTCCTTGGTGGAGCTGCCATATCCATCAAAGACCACCGTTATCCGGAGGCGATGGCTCCCCATGGACTTCACAAACCAGAGGTAGTTCTCGGCAACATCCTTCCAAGTAAGGTTATCCTCCCACTTGACATTGTGCAGGAGCCACCCACCATCAACCACAAGGCTTGTGCAGGGGGGTTGTTCGACAGGTGCCACACATGCCTTCAGGGACCTTGCTCGGGCAGCCTTGTCTGGCTTTCGCAACTTTTGATTTTTGTCAAACAGAGATATCGGTTTTGGCATCAACTCAAAGCACAGAGCTTCTTTGGTCTTGACTTCATGCTCACTGGTGACAATGAGGCAGTTGAATAGCTTCAGTGAGTCAATGACCAGCTTCTCGCCATTGACTTTGGGTCCAGATCTGAGGCTTGCAAGTGATTTGACCTTGTGTTTGGTTACCATTGCATCCACAACAGTTTTCCCATCCAGCTTAGCCTGTATGGCTCTGCCAACTTCTTCTGCTTGATCAGTGTTGACTTGGTCTTCAGGAGTGCTGCTGAACCCAGTTGAGAAGGAGACCAGAGTCTTCTTGTCCCATGTGGCATCGAAAGGGTTGACTTCCTCCAACCACCCAACTATGGTGTTGACAGCATCGTTATCTCTCTTCATTTGGGCTCTTTTAACGTCGGTGTGGACAGGTACCCCACATTTGACCATGCTTCTTTCTAGCTCTTGGTGAATGAACGAGAAGTGGTTCAGAGTCTGAACCCAAGACTATGAGAAGACTCAATCCGAAAGCGGCCTCTGTTTAGACCACCGGAGGATTTTGCCTCACGCATGAGTGTGGTTTCTATCGTGATGTCGGTCCATGTGCCGGACCATTCATGGTCATTCATCGTCATTCATCCTGATCAACGCCGCATCGCCCACAAGCTCAGAATGTGATAATATCCGTGGGTGGCCTTTATTGGAGACTTTTGAGAGCATATCCCAGCAGGCACACAACGTTGTTGCAACGTCGTTTGCCGGTTCTATCCTGACGTCAGAATTGGGTCAGTGGGAAGTTGTTTTTGCAATACCCATGACGTCATATTTCAACGTTGTGACAGCGTTGAAATCTGACGTTGTTGCAGCGTCGTGTTCTGGTTGTACCTGACTTCAGAATTGGGTCAGTGGGAAGTTGTATTTGCAACACCCATGACGTCAGATTTCAACATTGTGACAACGTTGAAATCTGACGTTGTTGCAGCGTCGTGTTCTGGTTGTACCTGACGTCAGAATTGGGTCAGTGGGAAGTTGTATTTGCAACACCCATGACGGCAGATTTCAACGTTGTCACAACATTGAAGCATGATGTTATTTTTCAACTTTATCACAATGTTCATAAAATGGAGTTTTTGTTTTTACCCTTTTCTTTGCACGCCAAAGAAACGAACATTACAGTGCATGACACCCTTCAGCTTCCAGCTTGATAGAGCCCTCGACCCGTAGGTCTGGGGCCAGCGGAGCACCGCTGTTCCACCGGTGCCATTATCAAAACATTGAAGTTGTATTGCAACATCATTATACGTTGCACAGTAACACATAATGACCACAACTTGAAAACAACTGTTATTCATAATCATTTATTATCACGTATCACGCATCACGCAGAGCATGATTGTGGAAAAATATACAAGCAGTATTAACAATAATAATATCTTTATCCGTACCAAAAAAAGCACACTCAAATACAAACATACAAGAAATAAAAGTAGATACCATTGCAACTGAGAAACATATACTAAAAATGGGGAATAAAAAGAAATACCACATGGGTAAAAGTCGTAAATACCTTTTTGACAAATTCACTTTGTGCAAAGCACAGTTAACAATTCAAATTCAGAAAGTTCTGCTCCATCGAGGAACTGTGAAACTTCTCTCTCAAATATAATTGACTGCACAAAGGCACTTTTAAGTACAACAACATCATCATCATCATGCAGTGTTAGTAAAACTTAAGCCTGGTGTTGACTTACTGGTTAGGGTGGTGGCTTGGGATCCTAGGGTCCTGAGTTGAAGCCCTGTTGGCTGCTGAATTAAAATACACCAGGAGGTTGACTCAGCCTGTCATCCTTCTGAGGTCGGCAAAATGAGTACCAGTGTACTGGTATGTCATCAGTGGCATAGCCATGTCCCAACCAATGATGCAACCAGCAGCCATAGGCTGCACTCAAGAGAGAGAGAGTTTGTAAAACTGATGAGAATTCTAAGCTTGCATACATTATGGGCATTAGGAGCATAAAAGGTATTGACAGATGACTTGCATTTATATGAAATGTAATTAAATTTTTTGGCTACTGATGGCATACTACCCATTGTTACAAGATTCATAATTAAGCAACCTCAGGTCAGAATTATGAGAAGACGAAGAACCACATATAAATTTTGCTATACGACATTATAGTTGACATTCAATATGTAGAAATTCAGCAATGACTGGTAAAAGAGTACAATATGGGTACTGATCATAAAAGCTTTTACTTCCTACTTGGGAAGTCAAACACCTTTCTGATAGAATTTCTCCATTATATATATATATATTTTTTAGAAATATTTTTACTTGTTGTGTCCCACAGTGGGCATCAATAGAATGAGGTGCAAAAAGACTTAAACAGATGATACTTGACATTATATGAACAGTGCAAAAAATTATATAAAACTGAATTACAATTAGGCAAGTCAATGAGACCAAATCTATATCTATGTGTGTTTATTCATACAAAGAAAAAAATATAAATCTGACATCATTAAATATGAAAACACAATTTTGAATGCATCTCACATCAATAATTCCAAAGCACAAAAAAATTAATTTGTTGGGTGTTTTCAATCTTAATTTCACAAGAAAATAAAATAACTTCATTCTGCATAAAAGTCCATGTAAATATTTTCACAATGTAAACTTAGGCTGGGTTTCCAACATACAACATTACAATTAACTATGCTGCAAATTCTTAATAATCAAGGACGTGGACGGCTGGCACAGCGTGTTGCTGTTACTCATTATTACTACACTAGTACGTGTCCGTATGTGCACGCCCGTAAGTGCAAAAAAAACAACTTTCAAACAACCACACAGGCCATTCCTTCGCTCTCGTAAATGACGACTGGATTGGGGCATTGTGTTTATCTATAAATGCGCATAAGAAATCTAGAAATTATGAGAATACAGTACAGTAAGTCATCACTATCCGGAAGTCCGTACGTTGTATCCCGTAATGGGGAACGCGGCTGAGGATCTCTTCCCCTTCGGTCACGCCTACGCAGTTGGTTTGGTAAATAAATGGCCATAACTTGGGAAGTACTTGTCCAATTAATATCAAACCTTGAAAAGGCACACACTCAGGTTCTCAGCAATATAGCTGGCAAGTTTCAATTAGATCGGATCAGTGGTTGTTGAGAAACAGCGGTCACACACACACACACACACACACACACACACACACACACACACACACACACACACACACACACACACACACACACACACACACACACACACACACCTGGAATTATAGATAGATGAGGGCTTGTTCCTGCCCGCACCTCCACACCGATCAGGGGCATATTTCAAATGTTATGATATGGCAGTGTCCACATCTGCCTCTGTTGCTGTTGGCTGACTGGTCAAGGTACTGTCTGAAAAATAATAAGAATTTCCACTTCGTATACATTTGGCTTTATGATCATCAAACAAGACTTGCAATATGAATTACGCTCAAGTCATGCACATTATAAACTGTCATTTAGCAGAATCCATTTCCTCTGACAACTTTATAAAAATTCAGGTTCCGGAAAGGTCTCTTCCCATTCTTTCCACACAAATTGTATGTGGACATCACAGCATTGGACATTCACCCTTATTTTAGAAAATAAAAACAATTTAGTACACCAGTGTTCAAAGCAGCTTGTAACAAATTTTAAGTTCCACTGCCCTTAAAAAGCCGCAATTAATATTATTCTTTATTATATAAACTTATTTTCATGTCTTTTGATAACCATTTTACCAAAGGAAAACAATTGTGCACCGAAAAACTTGAACAACTCCCCAAGTGACAAACTACCACAATGAAGGCTTCATTGTTACAAGCGGCAGTTTGTCGGCGGCCAAAGGGTTAATTTTTTTTTAATGACAAAACCACTTTTTTCGGCGAACAATAACTGACAATTGTTTTCCTTTTGCCTTTGGTTCGGCCTAACTCGTTAAAAGAGGACATAAAAAATAATATATTATAAAAAATAATATTAATTGAGGTTTTTTAAGGGCAGTGGAACTATAAATTTGTTACATTGTGGTACAATGCGGTAATTCGTCGGACCCGAACGGCCGAAGCATTATCCACACCAGAAATATATTTTAAAAGGTTCTGAACCAATTAAACTTGTCCAAAGTAATTTTTACAGAGTTCCCTTTATTTACCACAGAGCGGTGTTTTTTTTCACCAGACCCACGGAAAAATGAATTCATTATTTACCGTCGATTTCTCCACACGATCAGGGCCAAATCAGCGACAGCGAAACGAGATAAACGGACGATGAAATCGGGTGTTGGAGGATTCGATCGTCAGATTCCATTCCCGAGTCCAACGCTCGAACCACGATCGAGGGCCCCGAAGGGCCCGGGAGAGTTTACATTGAATGTAACGATATAGATTCCATCACACCGGTAACAGGAACACATCATGGATCTTTAAAACGTCCAGAAACAAAAGCTAAGACATAAAATCGATTTATAATATTATACTTACCAAAAATGATCACGGCGGAAGATAATTTTAACTATAAAAGCGGAAGTCTTCTTCAGATTAAAGCGGATTGTGTGTCACACTCAGAAATAGCTGAAAGTTCACAAGTTTAACCAAACCTTGCAAATGGCGGCTCGTGATGCGGAAATAGCAATTAGCCAATCAGATCTCTCCTCCGGTGAAAGGCAAACACAACCACACACGTCACGAGGTGGAAAAGCGGTCACCATGGCAACACACGAGGCAGAAAAAAACAGTTTTAGATCATCGCGGCGCGCTGTGGCTGTACCGCGTCGTGATCTGGTTGTACAACCAAGCGGCCGATTCCCGACGTCGTGAATCTTTCATACTGACGTCGTGTACCTGCTGGGATGCTTTTCAATCCCGGAACCACCACAGATGAAACACCTCAATCCAGGTTCAGTCACATCCTTGTCCATACTGTCCTAAAAAATGAGACTTTTTTTTGTAAACAACAGACAGTACATGAAATTTTGACACAAAACAGACATAACACACATACAGTGATGTGTTTTAACATTAATAGGTCCACTCTACGTTGAATATATTGTTACGAATTCTCGCCCGCCGGAGTGCAAACTGCCGCTTTCCACTAATAGTAGCAGCTCGCCCACCGGATGGACAATTCAGTCGTGACCTTCCAGAGCAACGCCGGAACCCTGTCACGGGTGGGTCTTCAACCCCACCACGGCCGAGCCAATTTTCTACCCACGCAGGATCGGGTCAATCGCCGAATCTCCATATACCTAAGTACCAGCGGATAGCTAACCGGGAGACCGTACCTCGACGCAGGTCAGTTTGGGACACGAACCGCTTAAGCGGTCCGTTCCGTTCTGCAGTGATAACCGAGCGGGGATTATCACCCGACCTCGCCGGATCCGATTCAATTTAACGGGTGTTTAAAACCCAGCTATTTATTCCGCGATGCAAGATGGCATTTTCAATAGGGAGAAGACACAACGAACGGGGTGAATTTGAACCAAGCACATTTATTTATAATTTACACACAACACGTATGCAGGCAAGGCAATGAAATAATCATACACGTATGCAAGTAGACAAAAGCAATCACGTATACAGACAAAGCAAAAGCATTACAACCGAATATTATTATTATTAATGTACAGTCACTTAACAGTTTTACTTATGGACACGGCGCCACAACATAAACTCAAAAGAAAAGAAAAGACCACCCCCACAGACAGGGGAGTCAGACAGGGTCCGCAGACCTTTATAACTTGGGGCCTTGGTGACCGAAAGGGCCCCACGATGCCGCGCAGGTTACCTTCCTCGCTGGGGCGACCCACGACGCTCCTTTCCCACGGCAGCTAGCGTCGCTGCGGTCCGGCCCAGGCCTCGTCCGACGGCCCGGTGATTCGGGCCCAGCCGCAACGCCTCAGAGGAACGAACGGGCCTTCGCTCTTTCCGAGTTGATGCTCTCGTTAAGAGCCCGCTCGTCCCTCATGCTGCCCAGACTGTCATGAAGCCCGACCACCTCAGACCGTTCAGAGCTGGTTGGCGAGTCCTCTCTGGCCCGTACTCGAGCGTGCGGGTCTGCGCAGCAGGGCAGGCAGGGCTGTGCTCCCAGCTCGCATCTCCTCCTGGCGTCTAACCATCTTCACCGACTGAAGGCTCCAAGCGCCAGGCTCCCGACTTCCGTGCAGCTCCCCGACCGCTCCCGACAGACACTCTCCAGACCCGACTTGACTCGTTGAACTGGTGCTCTGCGCGGCCTTTTATAGGGCTGGTGAGACAAGATCTGATCTCCGCCCTCTCACCTCTGACCTCTGCTCGGAAAGTGGACGTGGTAGAAATCACCGGCTCTCTGGATCCGATTCTCCGAGAGCGAAGCTTCCACACGGAGCGGGCGTGGTAGAAATCACCAGACTTGCGCTTCGACCCCCACAGGCTCTGCCGCTTTCTCTCCTGTGATCCGTTTTTTGAAGCGAAGCTTTTACACAGAGCGGACGTGGTGGAATCACCGTCGCATGCGCTCACAACGAAACCCCCCGCGTCGGTTTGCAGCGACGCTGTTCGTTGGGGACTCGCCGCGGCTGGTGCAAAGATGGCGTCGTTTCAGAGACGAAGGCGAGGCAATGTTTGTGGCGTGGAGATGTTGATGGTTGCTGGCGGAGTGGTGAGGCTGGCGTGGTTGTTGAGAGGCAGGTGTGGTTGTGGTTGGTGTTGTGGTTAAGGGGCGCGATGTTGGTTGTTGTAATGGTGGTGGAGATGTGGTTGGTTCAAAATAACGATAGAAAAAGAAAAACACTATCTCAAAGGATCACAGCCCTGTGACACGAATAATTCCATTAAACAACGATGGGGAAATTTAACTGAACACAGACTTATCGATCTAACTGAACTACGGACCTTTATGGTGTTCTGCGAATTTCCACAGCCGTAACAATATTCAACTTCTATTGAGTCTGGTACACAATAATTTTATAGCTAAAAGCTCTTAGCTATCATCAGCTAACACAGAGCTTTATACTGAGCATGAGCACAATATAACCAACAATATAGCAGTGGTTTCAAAAATGTTGTATGCTGGTTTCAGCACAATTTGAACAATCTGAATCAATTGAGCCAAATTATCGCAAAACACAGTCTGAGATATCTAAAAATGTATCATATCAATATTTTACGGCCAGGGATTCATTTTTCCTCAAATCTAATGGTTGGAATCAATTCAGCACCCAAAAAATCCCTAGTTAGACAACCCACAAGTCAATATTGGCAAAAGTTAATTTTTCCGATTTTTTCGCGCAGACCATCTGAGCACCTGAACTTTGATTGGCTACCCAGAATTTTCCACAAGGATTTGGGTTTGCACTAATTGATAGGTATTAGTAGACACCTAGATGAATACGCTAGTGAAGAAATTTTTGGTAAGCATTTTTTTCACAGATGGCCAATACAATTTGCTAAAATTCCCAAACTAACTGTATTTTCTCTTGCCATTGATTTTGGATTGGCATTATTGTAACTGTTGGGTTATTTTTTCAAAACTTCCAAAGGTTTAATTCCCACTGATACCTGCCATGAAATACATTGTAAGATGTAAATTAACAACAGCAATGATATGGGACTCACTTTTGTCAATATGATTTCACTGTTCCATGATGTTACCAACTTGCACCTGCTGTTCCCACCAAGCTATAAATATAGAAAACGAATTTCTAAAACAAAAAAGCCTTGTCTATCAAATCAGAGCAAGTGATATTCTTTCATTCCAAGTGATTTAGATTTAACTTTTATTTTATTTTATTGCTCAATTTTGCTAATGCGAAATCTTAAAGATAGCTTGGCCTTCTCAGATATTCTGCACATACCTGCATTGAAGTTGTGCATCTCATATGTGATTTCTGAACTTGACCTACTTTTTTGGATTGTGATCTAATTAACAAAAAACACCTTTTTGATCATAACGTGAATAATTCAACTCCGATTTTCATGATGTTAAGGTTTTTTTGGATAGATTGTAGATGGGGACACATTTTCTTATTTACACTCTTTCCCCAAATGTTGAAGGTCAAAGTCATATGGTAGTCCAAAAAACATATGCCATTATTGGATCACGGGTGCCAGGGAGGCTTACCCTTGGCGCAGATATCTCATTAAAGTAGAATTTATATATTTTTTGAGAAAATTATGCTGAGTTTAAAATAAATGCAATGTAAAAATGGATAAAGCTATGGCTAAAATGTGTTTCCTTTCTAGGTCATTAATTACAGTAAAATGATAAAGTTGTCATGTAATTTATGTATTTTTTTTATTTTTAATGTGATTGGTGAAAGGCAGAAATTACATTTTTCTGTTGTGCACTGTGAAAACAAAAACACTCTAATTAAAATGATATTTTGGTTTTTCCCTTGGAGAAAAGCTGAAAATTTAGAAATAAATTTTCAGATATTCGCAGTAAAAATTTGTGCAGTTAGCAGGACGAGCAAAGTCTGAGATGGGTACATGGTTGTCATTGTGAATGATCTTTAGCCTGTAAAAAAAATTCATTCCAAACTCAACTTTGTGATCCAAATTATTTGCTTTTTCCTCTTCAATTACTCACCTTTGTTTCATGCAATGCAGTAAAACCCATTTACTTTTTTTTTCTTTACATTTCTCCAAAATAATGGATTCAACTTAATTTTACTCGCATCTGAAGTGACATAATTCTGGGATTCATTTATTGAAAGGATCAACGTGAAGATGGCTCAGTGCCAAGCTGTTGAGCACTGGAATGTCCTTTGGCCAGAACCTCTCCTCGAGGTGATATTTTTCCTTCCATTTTACACAACATTACTTTCACTTACAACCTGATAATTATGAGACCATGTAATATCCGTCCACAACTTTTTGAGAAATCGTGCTATATATTAGTTTAGCCCGATCTCTCAATGGTGAAGAATCACTTTAAAAAATTTCAGATCCGGATCTGGATCCGGATTCGGATGTTCACCAAAATTGAATCAATTCTTTCTTGTCAAACACCCAACATGTTCACCAAGGTACGTCCGAATCTGTCCACAACTTTTTGATATATCCTGCACACAAACAAACAAACAGACAGACAGAAACTGGTAAAAACATAACCTCCTTCACCTTCGGTGCCAGTGGTAACTATGGGCATGATTGAAGAAACTTGTGTATTGGATAAAGTAGACATTTGTGAAAGTATTTCCAGTGGAAGCAGTATCAGGTGTTGTGGAGATGGTCATGTACTAATTTTGTGAGGACAGATTGAAGTCCCACCAGTTGGCCTGTGTGAACATCCATATTCTACATCATAGAGGTTGCTGGAAAGAAAAGGTTGCCCCACTGCTCCTTCACAATAGCCAAAGAGATATGGGCTTTGGCAATAAAGTGATCAGAAGAGCCAACAGGGGAAGAAGAAGAACAAGAGACATTGAATGTAAAGTTTGTCTTAGGTCCAGGAGGGAGAACATGGCAGGAGGAGAAATCTGGCTTGAGAAGTTTACAGATTGGGTCAAACCCAAAGAGTCACAGAGGGCCTTTGCCATAATGCCCGAGCTGGAAGTTGCTGAGGCAACACCCAGCCAGTTGTCATGGTGACAGTTGAAATTGCAGCAGATGAGAAACAGAAAGTTGGTGTGGATGATTACGAATTGATTCACATTAGAAGAAATAGAGGCATTTAGAGAGTTGTCATTGTTGAGCGCATAGTGTACCACATGAAAAAAACAAACATTTGGTGGTTGTAGAGTGATATATGGAGACTGCTTTTGACATATGCATATGATACATGTTTGGGAGCCTCATTAGTATGCATTGCTATCTGTGCTGTCACTGATGATTCACCAATAAGTGATGAAACCGGTCCGGCAACTGAAGGGGTGTGTAGCATTGGGATTTTCATGTATGTACTATTTGTAAATGTTTTTACAGCTGTGGTGGAACTTTGGGAAGGGTTTGATACAGCATAGCGCTTACCTTGCGTAGGCCTTTTTGGTTGCTTTATGCAACTTCTTCAGCTCAAAGAGCATGGGAGGTAATTTATTTATATATTCCTAGCCAACTAGGTTTAGTTGATTAGGTGAGAGCTGATTGGTTATTCCCTCCAGTTATGGGCAAGAGATATAATTGAGTCTTGCTATGCATGTAAATTGCAAAATTGGGATTGTATGTGATACATGCTTAGAGGCCTCAGTGGTGCGTGTTTCTGTCTACACTGTCACTGATTATATTCGCCAACAAGTGGTGAAGCCAGTATGGTGGCTGAGGGGGGTGTGTCGCATTGGGATTCTCATGTATGTACTACTTGTGGATATCTGCAGCTGTTGAGAAGACGGTAATCGTCCCAAACCCAATCAATCCTTTATCAAACGATTAAAAACTAAAGCCATTTGCAATCAGGGCAACTCAAATTATTTTGTGACCAAGTGACTTCATGTGTGTATTTAATAAGTAAACAGGGAGAGAAAACAAAAGACAGGAAAGCATTTATTTACACAGTTTATTCACAAAGATATGCATCCCGGGTAGCATATGAACGTAAGTACACTGTACTTAAATTTTTGAACGACGTTATAGTGAACTAGCGCTACTTAAATCGACTATTGTCCCATTATGTGTTAATGGCATTCTATCGAAACAACGCAAGTAGATTTGTCAGAAATAGGCGACTTACTTATGGATCAAGAAAATAATTTGTTTTGGGTTGTTGATTGGCACAATTTGGCTGAACATGGTTATTTGGGAGTTGTAATTCCATAGGGTTTCCACATATCTTGTGGGATTGTGAGTTCCACTGGTAACCGAGATTGGTAATGAGATGTAGGAGCCATGCTGTTGCTGTTTCGATCATGGTTTCTGTGTTTAGTGGGGGGTAGTTGACAAAGTTGAGGACTTTGTCACATTTTCATTGCACAGATGTTCCTCAGGTAGGTATGCACAATGGAAGAATGCAATCTGTCTGCCACCTTCAAAAAAGCCACCCCCCCCAAAAAAAAAATATGGACATGTTTCTCGGAGAGAGAAAATTATAAAGTAAAAGTTGCTTCAAATTAATCCAAACCTACGGGAAAATGAAAATATGAAAAACAAAGCTGTAAACAAGAGATTGCATCTTCACACATATAAAGTGCAACTTTAGAACCAAGAACTTCCATGTTAAATGTATTGGATGTGGAGGGGCAGTCCACTGGCCTCCATGGTCTCCTGATGTGACGCCCTTAGATTCTTCCAGTGGGTTCTGTCAAGGATTGTTTTCCAAACCTCTGTTGCTGACATTGAAACACTTTGTGCAAGGATAACCAATTGCATCAGCAGTGTGACGAGGGATAGGTTAGCCAACATGTACGTGGATTTAAGGGGATTATCACTTGGATATGCTAACGTGCCACTAAAGGTGCACATGTTGAGGTGTACTCAGAGCCGGATTAAGACCTTTAGAGGCCCTAAGCACTGAAAAGATTATGGTACCCCCATATATATATGTAATCCAAAATAAAAACAATACTAAACCGTAAAATGAAATTTTATTTTTCGAAATGAAACAAAACTTACAGTAAGGTTTATTTTGCAGTAAACGCTACGGCATCAGTATCACATTGCATAAAAAAGTGTAAAAAAATAATATTCTTGTATATGTATTTTTTTTTCATTTATTGTGGGGCCCCCTTTTGAGGGCCCTGGTTCAGCTGCAACATTTGCACCATGGTCCATTGTAAATCTGGCACTGGAAAAAAACTGTGGGGCCCCTCTTCCCTCGAGGCCCTAAGCACGTGCTTATTTTGCTTCATGGTTAATCCAGGGCTGGGTGTACTGAAGAACACAAGAAACTTTATGAATTATAAATCGGACTAAATGCAAAAAAAAAAAAAGTTGCCAATGGAGAAACACAGGAGGTATCTGTGATATTCGACTTTATTTTCCACATCATGAGCCAAAGGTTGAAATGGGAAAAACAACAGGCCAACCAAACAACATGTTTACTTTGCATTAAAGCCCATTCATAATATTTAGATTATATGGCCTGTGGCAATTAAATAAAGTCCACACATTTCCTCCAAATTTCCTACTTGCAGTAATAGCTCATGGCACAACTGTTATTCAGCATCATACCTTGCCATTTGGCATTTGGTAAGCTTCTGAGAGTGAAATATCCTACCATTTTGTCAATGTACGAGTTGCTTGTTTAATTGCCTTGCTAGTGGGCAGTCAGGAAACTGAGAATTATATTACAAAAAAGACATTATATGAGAAGCGCTATCTTGAGGAAGCACATTCGTGGGATATTTTAATTTTTAAAGCAAGCAGGGAGGGAGCAGTGATAAGTACAGAATAAAAAATATTCTCCGAGATACTAAATTCTGCGGCACGGTCGGCATAATCTCTTTGATATCATGTTTTCACATGGCCAAGAAACGCAAAAGAAAGACGATTTTTTAACTTGTTTGAGTGAAATTGTTCGTGACTTTAGAAGAAATAACTGGAGAGAAAGAATCATGTGAATAGTGTCAATAAGTCCTCTAATCAATCCTTCATCAGCGACCAAGACCACCTATCATCAGATATATAATTATTATTGTTAAAGCATTCATTTATGCCTATCATTTCTGTCTCGATTAGTTTGGTTACTCTTGTTCTGATCAAGCAATCAGAACCAGTGTGACCATGAGACGTGGTTGGTGACAGAGTGCAGGCGCATCAGCATTCCAAATGCACACAACTCCCCAGGCAAGCTTTCCTCGTCTGACCCACCTGCATACGATTTATCTGATTTTGTGCTGAGTAAATCTATACTCTATGAAGGTGCAGTGCTGCTCAAAGCAAAACCCCCAAATTGATATATTTGCTCTTTGAATTGGGTGAAAAGCAATGTGGTTGCATTAAAGTGATTACTCTGGATCATGGATAATATGAGGGACTTATCAGAATTAGGGAAGTGGTAGTGGGTTGATATGAAGGATTTTCGATGTTCGTTGGCTTGGTGTGACAGACCGGACATGGGTAATAGTTCATTGGTACACCGAGGCCTGGGACCTTTTATATGTGAGATAATACAAACAATTTATATGACAGACAAGGACAATGTATCGATTATGGTGGCAAATGTGTGTGCCATTTCCATGCTGGGCAGACTGCTTAAGTTAATTGAAGGACAAGAGCAGAACCATTGAATGAGGAGTAATACTGTATGCTGGTGGGTTGTCGATCCTTTTGGTGCACTGACAATGTCTCGAGGGCCACAACTAAATGGCAACTGCCATGAGGCCCGTGCTTGTCTGGTAAGGAGAGCAATTTGTTTTTGGTGATGGTGCTAGTGAAAATTGCCAACACTTTGTGAAAGACACAGTGCGATCATACATGTCCATCAGCAAGGAATGCAGGGATACGAGACTCCAGTTTAGCATCCAAACTGATGGACGATACACTCATTAATATGACACCAAGGTGGCAGTTTACATTTGGGATGGGTATTGAACTTCCAAGACAGTTCTACCTCTGAGCATCCTGCCCACTCCTTACGGTGCCAAGTAGAAGAATTACGTGAAAGATGGAGTACAGAATGTAAAGGAGTAAATAATTGAAAAAAAAATAGGTGTATTAATGCAATGGAAACAAAAATTGTTTGCAACAATAACTTTTACATTGATCTGTTTCATGACGATCAGCTTGTACTATAATCTTTTAATAACTTCTCACGTGTGGCATACATTTTTTTTTTCATCGTTTGTGAGATTTAATTTTGATGTTCTACACAAATATGCAACATGAAGTCTTGGAATGAGATCCAGAAAGTCAGAAAATGTACATATTTAGGTATGTACGACTACCGTGGGTACAAATTATTTTACCGTATTACGAAAGCAAAAGCCAGCCTTACTAACTTAACGATTCCACTGTTGTAATCAGGTCACTTGGAGTTGTTTAGCTTATTTTCCATTTAAGAAAATAAAATAACTTGTGGAAGGGGTATGCAAATATACACTACAATCGATAATACAACATGTTGCAGTCTCACTTGAAGAGGAATAGTATGAGAATTATTTTTTTGAACAACAGCAAAGGATATATTCTAAAACATTATTTATTTATATATTTGTATTCTTCCTTTCCATTGCTGTTTTTGAAAAAGACTACTTTAATTCCTGCTCCTTTTAACAAGACTCCACTAATATATGCTTTCCACTGTGTTATTACCTCTGGTTATGTTTTCACCTCTTTTGTCTGTTTGTCTGTGAGTAAGATATCTCAAAAAGTTGTGGATGCATTTGTATTTCACTTGGTGAAGAGGTTGGGTGTGTGACAAGGGCGAATTGATTTGATTTTGGTGAAGATCCGAGAATTCATTTAATTTTTTTTAATGATTCTTCACCATTGAAAGATAGGGCCAAAAACGATATTTCGCATGATATTTCTAAAAGTTTATGGACGAGTTATGATATAAAACTTGGTGGATGAGTTGGTTCGGTGACAGGAACAAGCTGATTAAATTTTGGTTCAGGTCCCAATGCAGATCCAGCCCATCTGTGGGATACAAAACATAAAATGTTCAGTCTGGCGGAGGTATGTGTTTTACCGAGTGCCGTTCTTGGTCCTGTTTGGTTTGTTATTTGTTCTCGCTCTTGCATGAGCATCGACCTTATATACAACTTTATCCCCTCTCGTGTTCAGTTGTCCTACCCTTCCTCCCGCCCTTGGTTTACTGAAGCTTGTGGCGAGGTAGTTGTCCTGAAACAACTTGCCTTTGCCTCATCGAAAGCAAACCCAACTGAGGACAATCTCAGTTCCTTCCATAAAGCTCGGAACAAGTGTGTATCTACCATCAGGAGAGCCAGAAAACAACATCTTTCTCATCTCAAGTCTGAACTCTCAAACCTCTCTCCCTCCTCAAAATCTTGGTGGCGTTTAATCAAATCTGTTTCTGGTGTATATTCCCCCTCCATCCCCTCCCTTACCTCAAATGGCCGCACTGCTGATTCCACATGTGATAAAGCTGAATGTCTAAACTCGGTGTTTGCAGCTAAATCTTGTGTCCTAAACCCATCACTATCTCTACCCACTTTACCCAGTCGCACCCAACTGTCCCTGGACTCTGTATCCTTTTCTCCTGACAAGGTGGAGAGATTGCTTTCAAACCTCGAGTCAGATTCTGCAACCGGTCCAGAAGGCATCAGCCCACGTGTCCTCACAGCCTGCTCTTCTGCTCTTGCTCACCCTCTCTCTGTTCTATTCACCCTCTCATTTGCCCAAGGTCATCTGGCATCTGCTTGAAAATCTGCTAACATCACTGCCCTGCATAAAAAAGGTGCAAAAACAGATCCCTGTAACTACAGACCAATCAGCCTTCTCCCAATCATCAGCAAGGTGATGGAATCCATCATCGTTTCAGACATGAAATCCTTCCTCTTCTCCAATGGCTTGATTTCCAATCATCAATTTGGTTTCAGACCAGGTCACTCGACCCTGGAAATGCTGCTTCTGCTCTCCCAACAATGGATGGAGGTCCTCAATGCCAGACAGGAAATCCGAGCCGTATCCCTGGACATATCACGTGCTTTTGACACAGTCTGGCACCCTGCACTACTCACCAAGCTCTCTTCCCATGGTATTCAAGGCCATCTCCACTCATGGCTCGCAGACTTCCTCTCCTGTCGCAGTCAACGTGTGGCCCTAAATGGAGTTCTTTCATCCCCTCTTCCTGTGCAGGCTGGAGTTCCTCAAGGTAGCGTTCTGGGCCCTGTTCTTTTTCTGGTTTTCATCAATGATCTCTCGGACTCTCTGGAAAATCCTCTATTTCTCTTTGCCGACGACTCCACCCTCTGCCGTAGCATCTGTCATCCCTCAGACCGGCAAGCAGCAGCTTATTCGCTCACTGCAGATCTCGATAAAATTACAAACTGGTCCAACATGTGGAACATGTCTTTCAATCCAGACAAATCTCACACTCTCACTATGTCTCTTCGAAAGGACCGTTTAGAAAACCCCCCCATCCACTTTCTCAACAATCCTCTGGAAGAAGTCTTTTCTTTCAAGCTTCTGGGTCTCACTATCTGCCATGACCTTTACTGGGATAGTCACATTTCCAACCTCACCTCAAAAGCCAGTCGCCGACTGGGAATCCTCCGTCATGCAAAGTCCTTCCTCGGCCCTCTTGAGCTCCTGACCACTTACAAAGCTTTTGTCCGTAGCCTGATGGAGTACTGCTCTCCCCTCTGGGCTGGTGCTCCTGCCTCCCACCTTTCTCAGCTTCATGCTGTCGAAACCAGGGCATTTGAGATCATCGGCATCTCCCGCAATGAAGCTGAGTCTTTGGGCCTCACTCAATCACCGCAGGTTGGTCGGTAGTCTTTCTGTCTTCTACCGACTCCTCTCCAGCCTTGCCCCCCCTGCTCTCTCTGCGATTTGTCCCCACCACATTTCCACAGGGCGCTCAAGGTCCGCAAACAACCCCCTTCTGGTAAAACTACCAAAATCACGAATCACTGCTCATCTTCACTCTTTCATTCCTCTTTTTCCCACCTTTGGAATAAACTTCCTCACTCTATTCTTTCCCATTCTTCCCTCCAGGCTTTCAAAACAGCTGTTCACCACCACCTCTTATCTTCCCCCATCCAAATCCTCGATCTTTTCTACCCCCGATAATCCACCCAAGCCCACTTCCTTCAATTCCCCTGCTTTCCTTCCTGAAAGTCCCTGTAATGTCCATCTTCTCTTCGCCATGTTCCCCATCCCATCCCCATCCCTCTCCCTTCCACAGTTCACCTAATGTGTCTGTTCCCCACTGTTTTGTCCCTTCCACTCCCACCCCTCTTGTCTCATGCCTCCTTGCTGTGAGTTGTGTGTTAGCTCTCATACGAGCCTCGACCAAGGTATACAAAATATATATATATATATATATATATATATATATATATATATATATATATATATATATATATATATATATATATATATATATATATATATATATATATATATATATATAATACAGTAAATATAACAGCACTTCAGACAGTTTACTTGTCTAATCTATGATGCTCATTCTAGCCACTGATTCGCTGACTCACTGACTGATATTAATGATCGGGACCTTCCAGGTTATGTACAAAGCTAAAATTTTGCGTCCCAATGGATATCAATGCCAATGCACCAGGAAAAAAATCACAGAACTGTCAGAAAGCATCCGTAAATGAAAATATAAATAAACGAAAATAAATCAATGAAAAATAAATGAAAAAAATAAATGCAGGTGAGTGGCCCGAGACAATGGGGAAGCATGGTAATTTTGCCTGCTGATGGACATCGAAGGTGTTACACCACAAAAAAAAATCACAGAACTGTCAGAAAGCATCTGTAAATGAAAATATAAATAAATGAAAAAAATAAATGAAAAAATAAATGAAAAAACATAAGTGAAAAAACATAAATGTAGGTAAGTGACCCGAGACAATGGGGAAGCATGGTAATTTTGTGTGCCAATGGACATCGAAGCCATTACACCAGAAAAAATCCCAAAACTGTCAGAAAGCACCTGTAAATGAAAATATAAATAAGTGAAAATAAATAAATGAAAAATCAAATGCAGGTGAGCGACCAAAGACAATGGAGAAGCATGGTTCGTTATTGCTTACAATGTGTAAGCACACCCTGCTAGTATGCATACAAAATTAATCTGCACAAAATTATAACCATCAAAACAATAGCAAATACTGTGTAGGATGATAGCAGGTGTGGTTCTCGAGTTTATTAGCAAATACAATAGGTATTCTCATAAATGTGAAACCGAAAAATTGAGGATCAAAGATGAGGTACATGAGGAACTTATTAATGCAGATATCTCTTCGAAGTTTTGCGTACTTCGAGATGCTAGTTTACCCAAATTTCTGCATAATATAATTTGAAAGGTTTGCATCAAATCTGATATTTAGTTAAGTATATCAAATCACAATGCTCTCCCTATTTGTTTGGAACAAGTGGCTCAATTCGTTGCTATTTCTTGATAAATGTGTCATTTAAAATATAAACCTCATTGATATTTCAGTTATTGCAGGTGAAATCTATGGCTCAGGTATGTGTGTACTATAATGATGAAGTAATATTAATTAGCAAAATTGATTTGTTTTTAATGCTTGGCATTACATGAACGATAAATATTTCACTTAATTTCCTCTCAAAGATTAATTTTTGTATTTATTATCTTTAAGTTCATGGAAAAGACAGTAATCTGAAAAAAGCTTCATTGTTGCCTCTTTCATCACAATTATCCTTGACAGGCCCAGTTATGTAATTATTTATGGGTATGAACATTTGCATCATCAATATGAGGGACATCAAGCATTTTGTCATTGCCTCTACTATCTCTGCTACTTTCGACATCAGATGGTGAGGGATCAAGAAAGTAATCGGTGATCAAAAACTGCCATTCCTCCTCAATGGAAAATGAATTATTGCTTAAAACCTCTGACCTCATTCAGAGCATGGGTGATGTCATTCGCATTGCAGAAGTTGTCCTTATGTCTCTTACATAACAAATCGCTTAATGTCGTTTCACTTTGAGAACCTTTGGGCAGAAAATTAGCAAGTTTTTCACAAGGAAAACACTTTCATACCCTCACACAGCAGCATCAGCTTTGGCAAAGCAATAATATTCTGCACCACATGATCGCTGGTAGCAAATCAGCAGTCCACATTCAGGAATGCTGACATCAGCATCTCAAGCACCAAGGTCGACTGTTTATGGTACCTTCATATATCTTAACATGTTTACTTAACAGGAAACTTAAGATGTCAGCTTTCTGGCAGGATATGATAGAGCAAGTGAATTGGAGTGAAACACGACCATTTCTATCTTGGTTGGGATCGCAGCCAAACGTTTTGTCATTCCACCCATAAATCATGCTGTAAAGAAATGTTGATGAAGATTTACAGCAACAAAATGCAAAGAAGAAGGCACAGGGGTTTAATTATCCAAAAATGTAAAAACCTGAAAATGGGGTTTTCTGACCACAATGAGCGATTTTTCTCATCCTTCAAAAACGCTAAATGCGAATTACAACTCATTTCATCAAGGGGCATCACATATCATCTATCTCTCACTGATACAACCTTTCATTACCCCCGATGTAACCTTTTTTCGAGGCTATATAACATTTCACTACCCCGTGTAAACTTTCACAAGTCCACATGACACAGACTAGCATTTCTGCATTGTTGTGTTTCAGGTAGGTGACTGAGAAACAAGAGTACACTTTAAAATGTGGTATTGAGTATGTGGTCTCCTTCAGGTACACTGTACATCGATACAATATATTTTGGAAGAGTGAAAAATAAACAGGGATGATAAGATTTTGACGACCACCATGAATGCAATTTGAACTGCTTTTCGTCAAATAAATAATTTTATGCAGGCATTCATGTTAAATGCAAGAATCCTATCGACTCTCACGAAGAAAGCATAAAGGGAACAACACCCACCTCCCTCCCAGCATATCCAAGAAGCTTTCTCTTGTGATGTGGTTCTTTACATCCTTAAAGGGAAACCCAAATGCTCAGACCACCTCAACGCTTATCCATCCCATGAGACCATACAAAATATATATGATGTGTCAACATCTTCTTATTCTTTATGTTTAACTGTGTCGTCACAACAGGAAGTTGACCGCCATATCTGCACTGTTTCCGGGTTGCATTGCGGTACGATTTAACTCAAACGGTGAATATTTTTCGATTTTCCACAAATATGCTGTCGATGCGTCCTTGCTGCTTGTAGTACTATAAGCCAAAATGGTTTCATGCTGCAGGAATGACTAAAAGACCCGAAAATTGCCAGAAATTGGAAGAGGTTTGTCTGAAATACCCGAGTGTGGATTGGGCCTACGAAATGTTTGTTTTTGTGCTCGGAACATTTTACAGAGAACTGTTATGAAACAACAGAGATGGCCAGATCTTGACGTTATCTGTCATGATTGATAGAGGATGCCATCCCCACGATTAATCGGAAGAAACAGCTACAGCTCGAAACTGTAACGCCATCTCGACCGAGCTACCAGCACATGCACAGTACACAGATGATTTGAGTGGTGCATCAAACACCTGTTGCCATCAAACACCTGAATGAAAGTTACCACAAGAGCAGCTGAAAATAATTATCTGTAATCAAACAAATATCCACAAATCAAATGAACCACCATGCATTTATAGTGGAGAGAAAGTATGTATGTACAATGTACACATCATCTACTACTCCGAGAAGGTTTGACCTCGGACACTAAAACTTAGGGTTTCCCCCTCCACCCTCCACAATGTCCCATCAACCATTACACCCACAATACCCACCACGATCTCCCCATCCACAATCCCCAATAAACCGAACAATACCCACAACCACCCCACACCCCTACACTCCCCTCCACCATCCCCCAAAATCCCTCATCAACCATCACCCTAACAATAAGCAACACCAATCCACACAATACCCACAACAACCCCACACCCTCCCCCTTCCACCGGGGCAGGACACAACATGGCACAGACATGGCATGATGCAAATGGCGTCCCAGGAAAGTATGAAACAGAATGATCCCGTAACTTACAAGACAGTTGGTCAGCCTGTGATGGTGGGGCAAGGCATTCATCACCAATTTTGTCCGCAGTGTCCGAGTGTGCCTGGGCAGTGTCTGTGCCATGATTCTGCTGGAGTAGAACAACTGATTTATCAACGAATCCCTTATAAACAGTCTATTGAATGGAAAAACAAAACGTACCAATCTGTGCTGAACATGTGACTGGCACTTACATCTTCCTGAACACTTCTGCCTTCTTCGACTGTGTTGTGGATTTTCCACCCACCCCGTTGTGATCGTTGAAGGATTTTTTCCTGGTTGATTGTGGAATCCTATTTAACTTCAGACAGAGTTTAACGTTTGTCCGATTTGGTTATAAAATCCTGCATGAAACCCACCGACACTGATAACCGATGTCCACATAAGTCCTTTCTTTGTGAAACAATTTATTATTCTAATTATCCACCATACACTTCTCACCCTCGTACAATGAACTTAAGAATCCCCATTTGGTGCAATATTATTTGGTTCTATTTCATTAATTCTTACTTTTAGTTAACAGTTAAACCAACCCGATTCAATTCACTTCCACATTACAAAGAGAGTTTTATTCTAACTTGGTACTTGGTCAGTTCCAAGGAGTACAAGCCACTGAGATTCTAATACTTCCTCAGGTACTTGCACTGAAACAATTTTACATTTCAAAGCATTTTATACTTTCATGGGAGAGTGGTGGGGGCTATCAACCCAGACTGCAGACATGTCCTTTTAGGCGAGAAGCCACTACGTACATCTCGAGGCAAAGGTTCGCTGTTATCAGCTCAGGTCACACCGCTCCAGACCAAGACATTTATCAACATTTAGTGGAAAAGTCTCTTGGCCAGAAAGGACAGCCAATTCAACTTATAGCATAAAACTTACATTTCTAAAACTCCATTTGTTACAATTTAGAATACATTAATATAAATTTTTCCCCCACAGTCTGAATCGCTCAAATAAGGCTCAAAACGATCTTCTTCTTCTTCTTTCGGCTGCTCCCGTTAGGGGTCGCCACAGCGGATCATCCGTATGATCCACATAGAGATTTGGCACATGTTTTACGCCGCATGCCCTTCCTGACGCAACCCTGGTCGCCTCTTACGAGACAGGGATATGGTACACCTATTTTAACCGGGGTATACACCAGCCCAGTATACTGGTACTCATTTCACCGACCTCGGAAGGATGACAGGCTGAGTTAACCCCCTGGTGTATTAATTCAGTGGCCCAACGGGGCTTGAACTCAGGACCTTTTGGATCCCAAGCCGCTGCCCTAACCACTGCGCCAACATAAGGCTCAAAACGATATGGCTCCACAATTCCCTGAAAGCGTTTCATTCACTAATTTTTTTCTTCAATAGTTTCTTCAAAATCCTATTGATCTGTTTCAATATACTGGGAACCTTCAGTGATGCTAATGATGGTGGAATCTGTATCGGAATTCAAGCTCAAAACACACAATTTCTCTCGTCGTAAGCCACCATGCAATCATCAGGACAGGTCAGGTCAGGTCAAGTATGGGAGCATGCACTGGAGCAGCGCATTGCTGGGTCCACTTTCCACCGGTACTCCAGGGGTCTCTGTTTGGCCATCCCCCAGGCAGATGCCTGGCCCATCCCCATCTCCTTGGGATGCTGATCAACCTGCTGCAACCACAAGGCATGTGGTCAGCCCATTGGTCTCCTCCACTCATGAGACGCCCTCGCTGAGAGAATATAGTGAGCAGGATCAGCGTCAGGAAAACGAGCCACATGTCCATAGAGCCGCAGCTGATGCTCACGGACTATGCAGGTAACAAATCTCATTTGAGTCTCTCTCAGCAACCGTACATTGATGTATTTTAGTCAGGTATGGGAGCATGCACCAGAGCAGCGCGTCGCTGCACCCACCTTCCGCTGGTACTCCAGGGGCCTCCGTCTGGCCATCCCCCAGGCAGGTGCCTGACCCATCCCCATCTCCTGACAAAAACCAAAACATCTGAAACAACAAAACAAACAAAAAGCAAAAATGAAAATCAGGAGGAAACTGGATAGAATTCGGATTTCAGCTGCTACTCCTATACCCTCAAACCCATCCAGGTACAGCCAAGTGAGCCTTATTCAAAACTTTTTAAAAATCAAAAAGAACCTAAATTCAAAAACTTAAATAATTCTGGCTGCCAGACCAATCAGGTTGAAATTTAAAAGATATATTCCCCATCACTACTAGATCATTGTGAAGTTTCATGTCGATTAATGAAGTGATTCAAGAGAAATATTTTTAAACAATTTTCATTCAATACAATGTGACCTATCACTTATTTGTGAACAACTTGGTATCTCCACGGCTTGGGGAAAATGTGTGTGAAGTTTCCCATCGATCTGTTTAGCCGTTTTGGAGAAGAGAATTTTTGTAGGTTTTCTTTTTTTTTTTAAATATGGCTGTCGAACCACGTGACCAATGATGTAATCACTTTTTTTGACGTCATCGACCAATTTATCCCGAGATGACCCTCAAAAATTTTTCATATACAACCTCCGTCAAGTAATCCTTACTCCCCCTTGCAAGTTTTGTTGAAATTGGTTGAGTAATGACCGAATGCATCACGGTCTGACAGACAGACACAAAATGGTGTATTGAATATGATGCTCAAAAAATCAAATTGTATATTTGTTTGTTTATTTAAATATTTGTTTGTTTATTTATGTATTTGTTTGTTTATTTATTTCTTCAATGCTTCAAAAACAAAAAAAACCTACTGAACCAAATCCAACCAAATTTTGCATGTTGCCTAAGGATACCCCAAGTATGATTTCTGTCTAGGTAGCATATCTGGGGGATGGGGTGAGGACGCCAATTCTCTCAATGTCAATGTGGATTGTATAGCACCACCCTGTAATAGTCAGTACAACAAATCATCTTCTTCTGATTAAAAGAAAACTTAAACAACTTAGTAATATGCATTATGGTGATGTTTAAATGTGAGTGAGACTAATTCGAAATTTCAAAAATGTTTAATATCACTCATTTTAGGCAGAGGTTCAAACCAAAGCAAACAACACTGAGTCTTGTCATAAAGCAGAAGTGATTTTTGCTCACTCCATGTATAAGCAGCAAGGTTGGCTGATGAAGGTGGTGTTAGCCGACTTCCAAGCAGATGGAACATGACCTTGGGCAAATGATAGAGTGAATAGAACAGAATGTTTGTGAAGTACTTACAATATGCTGTCTTTTGATTAAAAACGTCAGCAAAGTGATGCATAAAAATGCCTAGTAAAATATAAATGGTGGCACCTTGACCGAGTTATTGTGGTCACTGAAATTTTGCTTCAAATGATTGAACAATCTTCGGATAACGTTTCTTTTCAACCCACAGGGTGTAATTTGGAGCTTTTCAATGAACTATATATTGTTGCGGGCCGGCGGGGGTCGGGTGAGAAGACCACTAGAAGGGGGAAGCTACGTTGATTCCCACAAGACTCCCCGGAATTGTAGGTCATCGCTCACAGATAATTCTGTGACGCGGTGGGACGCTTAACCGACCGTGGATGCCAATAACTCAATCGCGTGACCTGGGGTCCCTCCCGCCTATGGGTGAATCGGGTTACCTAATTAACCACGCGGATTAACCACTGGGGAACCACACCCTCGGTACGCCTTGTCCGAACCGGATCACTTTACCAGATCGGATCTCCTTTCCGGATTGGATGCAGCCAAGCGGTACTGCCAAGGACGTACCAGCTAGAAGGAATGGATTGTTGGGAATAAAGACCCGGCTCGACATAGATTCAAACCATGCTGGACCAATGAGAGAAAAGACAAAGGTGAGCTGGGAACATTTCTAATGACAATTATTTATTTACAAGCAAGCGAGGAAAAGCATGTGGCATAACAAAGATTTATTGGGAATGCAACACAGGAAATAGGAGAGAGGTGTGGGGTGTGGCAATAATACAAGCAACTTACTAAAGCAGACACAGTGCAGACTTGATGTGAGATTATGAACAGTAACAACAATAAAAGATCTTCTCCAGGCTTACTTAACAGACAGGCGCCAGCACACTCAGACACACACACACACAGAGAAAAAGAAACCCCAATGAAAAGGGACTTTTGCAGCCAGGGAGGGAGGGGAGTTGAGGTTATACCTTTCGGTACCTGGGCGTTTCAGGGGAGGGGATGCTCCTTGATGCAGTACCCGACAATAGTTGCATTGTCTCTGGTCCAAGCCGAATGTGTGGAAATTGTGTTCTGAAGGAGGAGCTTGAGTGGAGAAGGGCAGAGTCCAGAGGGTGAGGGTGGAGCAGTAGGCGGGACTGGGCAGGAGGCGGTTCATTGAGACGAGACGTGGGCAGAGTCCAGAAGGAGGAACACTCCACATGAAGAACACCCACACGGAACACAACACTTCTCAACACCACCCTTTCACAGAGGACTTCTCCGTGTTTTATGGAGCCCGGAGCTCGGGGAAGGGGCCATGCCGAATCCGACGTCATCGCCTGAGTCGCCATTCTGACTGGCCCTGACCCCTCATGCGACCCGCCAGCCTGGGCAGGGCTTCGGGCAGACGCCGGCACAGCCCACCCACCTGGGTGCCAAAGCGTATGTGACTCGCCACACATGTCTAGTTTCGGGTAAACGGTGGAAGCTCAAAGCGCTAGTCCAGCCCAAAGTGCATGTCACAGATTTTGCCTCAGAAACGAAAAAGAGTGGGGCTGAAATGTAGGTGAAAATGATTTGATAACCTAACTATTAGCCGATCGCAACGCACTCCCTTGTCTTCCCACCAAACAAAAGGAAGGGGTCTATCTACACGTATATTAATGGCATATCTGTCTCGAGACACCTATCTGTTGTATGCATGCAGTTCCGAGAACCGCAACAATATAATGCTTGCTCAAAATATTGCGCTCTCCTTCTCTGGTTGTCATTATCTTGTTTTTGTTCTGTTGTGCCTCTCGTTCTCTCTCTCGTTCTCTTTCTCGTTCTCTCTCTCGTTCTCTCTCTCGTTCTCTCTCTCGTTCTCTCTCTCGTTCTCTCTCTCGTTCTCTCTCTCGTTCTCTCTCTCGTTCTCTCTCTCGTTCTCTCTCTCTCTCTCTCTCTCTCTCTCTCTCTCTCTCTCTCTCTCTCTCTCTCTCTCTCTCTCTCGTTCTCTCTCTCGTTCTCTCTCTCTCGTTCTCTCTCTCGTTCTCTCTCTCGTTCTCTCTCTCTCTCTCTCTCTCTCTCTCTCTCTCTCTCTCTCTCTCTCTCTCTCTCTCTCTCTCTCTCTCTCTCTCTCTCTCTCTCTATCTCTCTCTCTCTCTCTCTCTCTCTCTCTCTCTCTCTCTCTCTCTCTCTCTCTCCCCCCCCCTCCTCCCATTTCTGTTGGCATGGGAATATCTCTGTGGTGTCAGATTTCTGCCATTACAGCTCGATTTTGTTCCTTTGCCCTCCCCTTTTCCCTCTGGAAGAGGGAGAGTGATAGCATTTACGACCGTGCCTGTAGGATGTATTTTGCTCTGAGTGGTGGTCCTGCCAACTATTTGTGTGCATTATTAAGTTATCACATTTGCTTATTTACTTTCTCTTTTCTTTTATAGTTGTTTAGTTCCATCAAGTTGTAGCCAACTTTTGGTGGCATTTATTATAAGATTTCTCCAAACATCCCTATCCTGCAATGCTTCCGGAAGTGCTGACAGAGACAGCTTTGTTGCAGCCTTTGCCACATCCATCCAGCACAAATAATCCTGCTTCTTCCTTTTCTTCCCTCACCATATCCAGCATGGTTGACTTCTCCAGATTTTCGTTTTCTGCAAGGATGTGGCCAATGTATGACAATTTCTGTTTTAGCATCAGCATTTCTAATGTACATGATGGTCTAATATATGTAAGCAGTGATTTGTTTGTCTTCTTGTAGTCTATGGAATTTTTAACATTAATCTCCAACACCACATTTCCAAACAGTCAATCTACTTCCTTTATTTATTTTTCATTATCTGTGACTCAAATCCACACATTGCAACTGGAAATATCAATTAATACAAGAGCATTCACCAGCCTACTCTTGGTGTGTGTTGTTACATCTTTGTCAATCCTGACATTAATGTTCTCCTTGATGCTAACCATCAATGAATTTCTCATCCACATTCTCCACTCACTATATTGTTCGAACCCAGGAAGACAAAGCTTTCTATGACCTCCATGTGATCATCTTCCATTCTGAACATGTCGATATTCTCACTGGACAAGGTATTAGTATTTTTTCGATTTATTTAAAAAAAAGGCTTTTCACTTTCCCTATTCATTGTCTGCAGGAGCTTCATCAAGTCCTCTTTATTTTTTGTCAACAGAGTGGTATCGTTAGCTTACCTTAGGTTGTTGATACATCTTCATCCAATCTTGACTGCAGCCTCTATGTCATCCAAGGTTGATTTCCTTATGTTGTACTCACTATACAGATTGAACCAGTATGGGGAGAGAATGCACCCCCTTTCTAACTAACCCCTTTTCCAATTCCAAACCATTATGTCTCTTCATATTCTGTTCTTATTGTGGTTTCTTGTTTCGTGTACAGGTTTCTTTTCAGACCCATCAGGTGCTCTGACATCCCCATTTCTCTCAACATAATCCATATCAATTCATGATCAACACAATCGAAGGCTTTGCTATAATCTATGAAATGTAGCTACACCTTCCTTTGATATTCCCTTGTTTTTTCCATTATCCACCTAAAATTTGCAATTTTATCTCCAGTACCTCTTCCTCAACCCCCCATGGACTGACATTGAGGATAATCTCTCAATGGGTACAAAATACTCCAATGGCTCAGCATGTCAAGCAGCCTCTGACAGTATAGCCCCACACTGGTATTCTCATGGTGGGGTTGTTCTCATTCACAGTTGTACAGGTGAAAGACGAATCGCTGACACCTTGAAAAGAATTGCTTTGGGTAGATGGGGCTCATATGCCTTGATAGAAAGATCATCCAGGAGAAGAAAACTCTGAATGAAAATCTGCTGCTGCCTTGCGGTTCACCTTTTGAAACCAAAGGCCAATGGTTTAAAGGCATAAAGACAGCAATCCTTTTAAAGGAAGTTCTCTTCTGGAGAATAATGGCTCGGATCATCCATCTGGTATAAACACTGCTCGGAAGAAGGCAATGGCAAACCACTTCCATACATGCGAAGAAAGCAATCATGATCTGAAATCGAAGAGATAAAGCTATGGTGCCGGATAATGAGCCCTGGTCACAGAACCTCAAAAAGAAATGTAGTGGCAGTGATTTTCAATAAGAAATTGTCTGATATGTACTGTGATGTAACCCAGTCAATGACAGGTTAAAATCAGTAAGGTTGAAAGGATATCCAGTGAACATCACCACCATTCAGATATAAGCTCCAACTTCTGCAGCAGATGAATAAAGTGCAGAGGAGTTTTATGGAATGTTGCAGGAACTGGAAAAGAATGTGACAAAGGAGATGTTTTAATTATTATTGTAGACTGGAATGCAAAATTTGGAGGAGCATCAGGGATTGTATGAAAGCATTGACTTGGTATCTACAATGAGCCATGGGAATGAATGCTGGAGCTCTGCGTGGAGAATGAGCTCATAATCGCAGTCATTGTTCAAACAACCAAAGTGTGCACTGTACTTATGGACTTCATGTCATGTTCAACATAGAAATCAAATTGACGACATTGTCATAAACAGAAGATGGAGAAGTGCTCCAAATAGAAACAATATGTCCTTCAGAACAAGCCTAAACAATATGCAATAAAGGTTAAAAACAGAAAACAAAAAAAAAACTTTTGTAGAGCTGGACTTAGTTGCCAGATTGCCAGATGAATTGTGGCAATAGGTTGAAGACATTGTTGAATAAGTGGCCAAAAACAATATCCCAAAAGCAATCAGAAAGAAGAAGGCTAAATGGCTGTCAGAAGATACAATAAATATTATAAACAGAAGATGAGATTAATACCAAAGGATATTAAGTGGCTAAATGCCGACTAAAAATGACAAGTGAGGAAACACAAATATAAATATAATATTTCAAAGAGGCTTGTGTAGAGATATTTATAATGAGTAACGTCGAACAATGAGTCATCAATTAGATGCGATTGGTAGATGTGATTTATTTTCGATTACACCAATTCATATTAGCTGCTCATTTATAGCTTAGTTACCTCCACCACCGAAGGTGGAAGGAGGTTATGTTTTCACCCCTTTCTGTCTGTTGGGTCGCCGAATTATTGTCAGTAATTCTGTCTCTTTGTTTGGATGTTTGTTTGGATGTTTGTTCGTTTGTCATCAGCACAATTGGTAGTAAACGTGGGCGGATTTTGACCAAACTCGGGTGGTGGGTACATCTTATGACCTAGTGCTTTGGAAATTGTGATGGTTGCTAGGGACGCTTTGGTTCCCTAGCAACAACCGACAAAACCTTCAAAATTGGTACCGTTCAAGCGAAATCAATTCCGAAAGCCATTATCCCACGAAGGGTTATGAAATTTGGCAATAATGATCTACAGGTGATGCTCTATCAAATACATTCAGTTTTTTGTGATATATGGAATACTTTACCCCCAGCGCCCCCGACAATTAGGGTATGCGCGAAAATTTGCGAAAATTGAAGGCCGCCGAGCGACCAGGTGAGTGCATCGATAAAAACGAAACTTTTCAGGTTCATGGTACTCAATGAGTACTCACAACTTTGCCTCAGGAAATATTGACCGATTTCAGTTCGGTCAGGGGTCAGAGGTCAATTAGTGCAAAAATCGATAATACACGAGAGCTGGAGGTGCCTTCGCGCCAAATGCTACTCCTCCTAGTTTGTTTATTTGTCTGTTTGTGTGCAGGATATCTCAAAAAGTTGTGGATGGATTCGGATCAAATTTGGTGGGCAGGTTGTGTGTGTGATAAGAATGAACTGAATAGATTTTGGTGAAGATCCGGTTCCAAATCTGGGTACGAGAATTATTTAATTTTTTAAGTGTTTCTTCACCATTGAGAGTTTGGGCCAAAATCGATATATAGCTTGATATTTCAAAAAAAAAAAAAATCTCCAATATGTTCTCGTGGATCAGGCATTGCAGGGCGGAGGTATGCCCTCCACTGAGTGCCCTTTGCCCTTCGAGTTTGAGGTGTGATCAAATGCTTTTGAAAATTCTGATTAATATAAATTAACGAATGTTAAATAACAGCTTGGTTTCTTCTCACCAAAAATTAGTTGTATAAATAAGTCAATGTTTTTATAATAGTCGAAGAAAACACGAGTGAAGGCTTTGAGTCAATTGTTGATTCTTTATAACATCCATATATTGTAACTCCTGAATGTGCTTAAGACTTTTGCACAGCAGTGTGTCTCATACAATTTAACATACAATAAACGATTGAGAGTACTCTATGGAGCTGCCATCTCATTTTGGACTACTCCAATGAGCTGCTATTTATTTTGTAGAATTATTGGATAAATCAAAATAAAGGCCCATATTTTATTAAGGCTCTTTAAACGGACTCACCTTTTACTTTCGTGAATCCTCGCATGGAGAGGCACCTTCATCTCTCTATTGACTACAGATTGCACAGCCGTTCAAGGGTTGTAATCCTGTTGCCTTTCTTGAAGTGAGCACCATGTGGCATGGGTAGAGAGGAGAGCTTACCAACTAAATACATGTTAGCATGTTATGACCCCTTGCACTGAAGAGCAACACTCACTGGATGGTGTTGGAACAGACAGTTGGATGTATTGTGCTCACATGATCTGACCTTTGCTGATGCTCATTTGGAGGATGTTTAGATATATGAATTGCCCTCTGTGCCAAGCTTCACCTCGGTGCTTGAGATTGGTTCATAATCTTTTGTCCACACAGAAAATAGTGACGATTTCAACTAAATTTCTTCATGAAGTTTGAGCCTTCAGGGAAATTTTGTATTTAAAATATCCAAACAACTGACTGGACTTCCATGCTTTGGTATAACCATAACACTCTTTCTTCTTGAAAAAGACAATGCAGTGTAAATCTATGTACACAGTGGCCTGAGAGTCAATTCACCTCTTCCAAGTGAAGCATTCATTCTTAAACTCATTTAATATTCAGGTCTTACTGTGCAGTTATACTTATAATGATGAGTCAGTCATTGATCCTGAATGTGCAACACCATATTCCTGCCATCGATCCATCCATTAGGACCATACACTGCACAGACCATTGCGGGTGCCAAAGCAATCTCCTGGGCTATTTGGCACAATCCTGGATAGACTGTCACTCCAACATAGGAGACTCAAATGGCTCAATCATCCCAGCAAGCTGGTACTCATATTGCTGACCTCAGAAGGATGACAGGCCGAGTCAATCCCATCCATCCATCAGGACTATACTCTGTGCAGAGCGTCGGTGCTGCCAAAGCAGTCTCTTTGGCTATGGGACACAATCCTGGACGGGTCACCACTCCGACACAGGATACCAGCAAGTTGGCACTCATTTTTCTAACCTCGGAAGGATGACAGGCAGAGTCAACCCCACCTGGTATTAATTCAATAGCCAAGCAGGATTTGAACTCAAGACCTGAGGATCCCAAGCCCATCACGGTATCCATTAAGCCAACACCAGGCATACCATTCTCCTTGCACCACTAGATCCATTGCCACTGAAGGAGGTGTGATATTTTGCAGGGTAAAGCGACTATCAGGCCACCCTGCACAAGGCAGCACAACTAAACATGTTCTACATAAGCTGGATAAGGGAGGAACAGTCCTTGTGGAACTGCCTTCCTGATCAATTATTTGGAGCTCTTACAATTGAGAAGGCGGAATCCAAGATATTAAATTAATTTATAGGATTCACATGAGACAACATGGATAAATAATTCGACCCGATGATATCTATATCCGACTTAGGTCGACCCGATGATGATGAACATGAGAGAATAATTAAATGAAGAATGACTGTAATGTATTGGGTCAAAAGACAAGACTATTAAAGGATAATGCATCATACTTCCAGCCTAATAGGCAATCGATTTAACACTTACACATGGTGGTGGAAAAGAGGGAGCTCAATGGAGAAATTTTTTTTTAATGAGGGAATAGAGAGGAGCATGCTTCTCTCTATTCCTTCATTAGGTAGAATGAAGAGAGGAACATTAATTATGGAACATATAGGGGAGGGGTATGTTAACATCAGTCAGCATTTAAGCATCAGTCTTGGAAAAATTTCTCTTTATAAATGCCTTTTTATCAAAAACAGCATAAAAATTATTCATTAAAACATGACAACACATTCAACCACATGGATCTGAGCCCGAAACCCAAAGTCCATGACAATGGTTGTCCAAACAATCTGCATACAGTACATCTTGACCCTTAATCGAAATTGCATGGTGATAAAACAAATGGATGCATTCTGACCTTGAAGCCAAAATTATTATTACTCTGATGAGATAATTTGCAGTTCTCTATTGCAAAACTCCTTTGAAATCTGAAGCATTTTTAGAAAAAGTGAAACACATACACCACTGCTCAAAAACAAAAACTAAAGTACATATGACAAATGTTGTTCAAACAATACCACCCATTCCTGGAGTCCGTAAAGAGGTCCAGGGACCCTTGGCAGGCTCGCGGACTTTGAGAGCTCCAATATATTTTGGGTCAGGATGTATCATGGCAATATTAAGAAAATCATCCATCCTGACATCAAAGCCAACACGCATGGTCATAAAAAATCACCTCGCTGTTTCTCTGTTAAGAAATGTCATGATATCATTTTTTTTAAAAGGTTAAAATAAAATCTCAACATCAGGTAAAAATATAAGCACCGTACTGCACTCATTTAATCCCAAAGATCAAAGTTCATGGCCATGTGCATGCACCTTGGCCCTGAGGCAGAAATGCATGGACTTACAAGAAACACCTACACACAGGACTGTGGTCATGGTTTTATCAGAAACACAAAATTAGAATATTTTTTTGTGTACACTGTCGAGGCTCGTATGAAAGCTAACACTGAATGTACAAGAGGAGCTGGAAACAAGAGGGAATGGAGAGGAAAGGAAAAAACAGTGTGGAACAGAGACATGAGGATATCTGTGGAAGAGAGGGGGATGGGTGGGTTACACAGGGTAAACAAGATGGACACGACAGGGACTTTCAGGAAAAAAAACAGAGAATTTGAAAGTTGTGGGTTTGGGGTGGATGAGCAGGGGTAGAAAAGATCGTGGTTTTGGATTGGGGAAGATAAGAGATGGTGGTGAAGAGCTGTTTTGAAGACCTGGAGGGAAGAGTGGGATTGAAGAGAGCGTGGGAGTTTGTTCCAAAGGTGGGAAGAAAAGGAATAAAAAAGTGAAGGTGAGCAGTGATTCTTGATTTTGGTAGTTTTACCAGAAGGGGGTTGCTGGTGGACCTTGAGCACCCAGCGGAAATATGGGGGGGGGACATATCTCAGGCAGGGGGGTGAGGCTAGATAGGAGATGGTAGAAAACAGAAAGACCACCGACCTGCCTGGGGTGAGAAAGTGAGAGACCCAAACTCAGCTTAATCGCGTGAGATACCAGTGATCCTAAATACCTTGGTTTCCAGAGCATGAAGTTTAGCTAGGTGTGAGGCAGGAGCGCCACCCCAGAGGTGAGAGCATTATTCCATCAGGCTGCAGACGATAGCTTTGTATGTCGTCAGGAGCTCAGGTGTGCCAAGGAAGGACTTTGGACGAAGGAGGATGTCCAGTCGGCGACTGGCTTTGGAGGTCAGCTTGGAAATGTGGCTTTCCCAGGAAAGATCATGGCAGATAGTGAGAACCAGAAGCTTGAATGAAAGGACTTCTTCAAAAGAATTGTTGAGAAAGTAGAATGGGGGAGGGGGGAGTTGTACCAGACGGTCCTTTTGGAGAGACATAATGAGAGTGTGAGATTTGTCCAGATTGAAAGACATGTTCCACGTGTTGGACCAGCTTGTATTTTTATCCAGATCTGCAGAGAGTGAAGAGGCTGATGCTTTCTGATCTGAGGGATGACCGATGGTTCGGCAGAGGGTGCAGTCATCAGCAAAGTGATAAAGAGGATTTTCCAGCGAGTCAGAGAGATCACTGATCTCTGAGTTAGAGAGAAAAAGAACAGTGCCCAGAACGCTGCCTTGAGGAACTCCATCCTGGACAGGAAGAGGGGATTAGAGAATTTCATTAAGGGCCACACATTGCATGCGACAGGAGAGGAACTTTGTGAGCCATGAGTGGAGATGTCCTTGGATACCATAGGAAGAGAGTTTGGTCAGCAGGGTCAGGGAGCCACACCTAATCGAAAGCACGTGATAGGTCTCGCGAGATGGCTCTGATTTCATGTCTGGAATTGAGGATCTCTATCCATTGTTGGGAGAGCAGAAGCAGCATATCCAGTGTGGAGTGACCTTTTCTGAATCCAAATTGACGATCAGAAATCAGGCCATTGGAGAAGAAGAAGGATTTAATGTCAGAAGCAATGATGGATTCCATAACCTTGGTGATGATTGGGAGAAGGCTATTTGGTCTGTAGTTGCATGGATCTGCTTTTACACCATTTTTATGCAGGGCGGTAATGTTTTCTGATTTCCGAGCAGATGGAAGATGATCTTGAGATAGTGAATATCTTCACTATCTTGAGATAGTGAAGATGATCTTGAGATCTTCTCTGAGAGGGTGAATAGAACAGATAGAGGGTGAGCAAGAGCAGCAGAGCAGGTTTGTAGGACATGTGGGCTGAAGCCATCTGGACCGGTTGCAGAATCTGAGTTGAGGTTTGCAGCAAGCTCTTCACCTTGTCAGAAGAAAATGACACGGAGTCCAGGGACAGCTGGGCGTAACTGCATAAGGCGGGTACAGAAAGTGATGAGTTTGGGACAGAAGATTTAGAAGCAAACACAGAGTTTCCGAATTCAGCCTTTTCACATACAGTGTCAGCTGTGCAGCCGTTTGAGGTAAGGGAGGGGATGGAGGGGTAATATACACCAGAAACAGAGTTAACTAGATGCCACCAAGATTTGGAGGAGGGAAACAGGCTTGAGAGTTCAAAATTGAAATGAGAAAGATGTTGTTTCTGGATCTCATGAGGGTAGACACACACTTGTTCCGACACACCCAATTCGATGCTGAACTTGCCAGGCAAACTACATGAACTGTTTTACACCACATAACAATGGTTGGGTACCAGGGCAGAGGTTCTGAAGCAGAAATCAAGGATAGAGTGAAGGTAGCAAGGGAAAACATGGATGCAGGTTAGTGGAGTCATCTGTGATAGAGGGATAGCGAGAATATTGAAGGTTAAAATCAACAAGACAGTGATTGGACTGCTTATAATGTATGGTTCAGAAACATGGGCTTTGGAGAAAATAGAAGAGGAGTTGCTGGAGAGGACAGTGATGAGAATGCTTCAGCGGATTGTCAGAGTTCTCCAAGAGAGCCGTTGAGGGATAAGGAGATATTCAAGAGAGCTGGAGGTATAAGAATCACAGAGGGGATTAGAGAGACAAAGTTGTTGTGATTTGGACATGTGATGAGGAAAAATAATGAAGAACCAATCAAGATAGCATGGAATGAGCCAATAGGAGGGAAAATATCAAGAGTATGATAGAGAACAAGTTGGAGGGAGATAGTGGAAAGAGATTTGAAGACCTTGAGATTGAAAGAGGAACAGTGCGGAGTGGAGAGGGGGGATCTGAGTGGTGGACCACTAACTGTTGGGATTAAGGTGCAGAGAAGAAGAAGAAGAAGTAGGATGTAAAGTGAAGCATCATGTCTCATTTGCATTGTCAACACCACAGCGACTCATAAATTTATCTCAAATTGAACTGACCAATCAACAGAAAGATGAACCAGATGGGGAGAAAGACTCGAGAGAATGTTTTCTTCATAATGGAGACAATGGACATGGGACTGATTTTCTGGAGGTTGTGGCTTTGAGTCTGGCTGAAAATTAGTAAGTATCTCGTTTCTAGGGCTTTTGTAATACTTTGCTAAACTCAGACGAATTACCACGTCACTTTGAGATTGCCATTAAAACCCAGCTGACTTGTTAAACTCAGTTCATAGAATGTAAAGGAGAGGGTATAATCTGCTTGACCTGTCTGGTCTCATCAACATGCAATGGTCATCTTTGCATTTTGATGGACAGTATTTCTTAATCCCTTCAGAGCAACTTGGAATGGGCACTAAAATGCAACCAACATTTATCATGCAGCAATGCAGCAGTGCTACCACAAAACCCTTACCTAATAATTGGAAAACAAAAATATAGTTCATTGGACTGTTCTCAATGAATAGGCTGTTTTTCAGATCAACAAGACCATGTTCCATCGGAATTAGGGTGTGAAAACAGTGGGGATGTGTGATGGTAGTGGAAGATGAGGGAAGGGTCAACGTTTTTAACTGCCAAACTGCTGGAGTGGAAACAAAGTGGCAATGAGCATGGTGAGCTTGAGGGCACACAGAATGGCCTTTTACTCAAAATCACAGACAAGTACCAATTATATACTCCTTACCAGAATCGCTCAAGGTGCTCCATTTTGCTACCAGAATTTATATAATCGTAGTGTTCCTCTTTGGAAGCTGCAGGAAACAATTTCAGCTTTATTATTATTTTCCTACATTCTTGGTTTTTGCTTAAACTAATTTTAAATCACATGTGGCTGTGCATTTCCACACCTTGTTAGTAGTTGATTTGACTTTCTCAGGGGTGTTACTTAGCCCATTTGTGGTGTGGTTGAGAAACTACCACTATTCATATATCTCTTATTTGAACACATCTCAATGTTATACCAGCTACAAACATACCTCAAAAATCAATTTCAGCTGGGAATTTGGAATTAATGAGTGATTCAAACCACACTGATAAAAATGACTCATTTTAACGATAAAAAATTGCCTCGGTGGATTAATTAACTGCTGTTCAGAATTATCTCAATTATTTTTAGGGGAAGAGAATTGACTTTGATAAATTAACAAGGTTGCATTTTTAATGAATATGGTCAAGGTTATAATTCAAGAATGAGTTCAACTCGCCCCTGTATGAGCTGTGGAGGGGAAGAGAGAGAAAACAGGAGAAGAGGTGGTGAAAAAACAACAACAGGCCACCAGCCTGCCTGCGATCTAAGAGCAACAAGTCTTCTGCTTTGACCTCATCTCGGGAGATTTCAATAATGTTGAGAGCTTTTGATTCCACAGAATCCAAAAGAGACAAGTCTGAAGACAACAATGGTTCACGAGCAGTATTTGATGATGTGCATTGTTTCAGAAGTCAAGGATGAGACAATGTGATCATATTTGACCAAGTTATTAAAATGATCAACATGATGTGGTACGAGTGACAGGTTATGAGCTGCAAAATGTGGAAAACCCGGTTTTGTTCAACAATTTAAAAAATGTGACCTTTGCATAACCTTTAAAGGTCACAAAACAATGTTGTGGACATTAAAATAAGGAAACAGGATACGTGCGATAGCTTATTGGAGGTAGTTTGTCGAAGAAGGTCGAAAACCCGGTTCGATTCCCACAACTTTGAAAATTTGACCGTTGTGGCCTTTAAAGGTCAAAGGTCAAGGATTATGACCTTTGGTGCAAAACTTCCTCGGAACATTCCAGGAACAATATAATGTCATATAGGCTATATGGCATTTCGCACTCCTCAGATTTTTTTTTTTTTTTTGTATACCTTGGTCGAGGCTCGTATGAGAGCTAACACACAACTCACAGCAAGGAGGCATGAGACAAGAGGGGCGGGAGTGGAAGGGACAAAACATTGGGGAACAGACACAGGTGAACTGTGGAAGGGAGAGGGATGGGGATGGGACGGGGAACATGGCGAAGAGAAGATGGACATTTCAGGGACTTTCAGGAAGGAAAGCAGGAGAAATGAAGGAAGTGGGCTTGGGTGGATTATCGGGGGTAGAAAAGATCGAGGATTTGGATGGGGGAAGATAAGAGGTGGTGGTGAACAGCTGTTTTGAAAGCCTGGAGGGAAGAATGGGAAAGAATAGAGTGAGGAAGTTCTTTCTTCTTTCCCCCAAAGGCGGGAAAAAAGAGGAATGAAAGAGTGAAGATGAGCAGTGATTCGTGATTTTGGTAGTTTTACCAGAAGGGTGTTGTTGGCGGACCTTGAGCGCCCTGTGGAAATGTGGTGGGGACAAATCGCAGAGAGAGCAGGGGGGGCAAGGCTGGAGAGGAGTCGGTAGAAGACAGAAAGACCACCGACTAACCTGCGGTGATTGAGTGAGAGGCCCAAAGACTCTGCTTCATTGCGGGAGATGCCGATGATCTTAAATGCCCTGGTTTCGACAGCGTGAAGCCGAGAAAGGTGGGAGGCAGGAGCACCAGCCCAGAGGGGAGAGCAGTACTCCATCAGGCTACGGACAAAAGCTTTGTAAGTGGTCAGGAGCTCAAGAGGGTCGAGGAAGGACTTAGTACGACGGAGGATTCCCAGTCGGCGACTGGCTTTTGAGGCGAGGTTGGAAATGTGACTTTCCCAGGAAAGGTCATGGCAGATAGTGAGACCGAGAAGCTTGAAAGAAAAGACTTCTTCCAGAGGATTGTTGAGAAAGTGGATGGGGGGGTTTTGTAAACGGTCCTTTCGAAGAGACATAGTGAGAGTGTGAGATTTGTCTGGATTGAAAGACATGTTCCACGTGTTGGACCAGTTTGTGATTTTATCCAGATCTGCAGTGAGTGAAGAAGCTGCTGCTTGCCGGTCTGAGGGATGACAGATGGTACGGCAGAGGGTGGAGTCGTCGGCAAAGAGAAATATAGGATTTTCCAGAGAGTCCGAGAGATCATTGATGAAAACCAGAAAAAGAACAGGGCCCAGAACGCTTCCTTGAGGAACTCCAGCCTGCACAGGAAGAGGGGATGAAAGAACTCCATTTAGGGCCACACGTTGACTGCGACAGGAGAGGAAGTCTGCGAGCCATGAGTGGAGATGGCCTTGAATACCATGGGAAGATAGTTTGGTGAGTAGGGCAGGGTGCCAGACTGTGTCAAAAGCACGTGATATGTCCAGGGATACGGCTCGGATTTCCTGTCTGGCATTGAGGACCTCCATCCATTGATGGGAGAGCAGAAGCAGCATATCCAGGGTAGAGTGACCTGGTCTGAAACCAAATTGATGATTGGAAATCAAGCCATTGGAGAAGAGGAAGGATTTCATATCTGAGGCGATGATGGATTCCATCACCTTGCTGATGATTGGGAGAAGGCTGATTGGTCTGTAGTTATAGGGATCTGTTTTTGCACCTTTTTTATGCAGGGCAGTGATGTTAGCAGATTTCCAAGCAGATGGCAGATGACCTTGGGCAAATGAGAGGGTGAATAGAACAGAGAGAGGGTGAGCAAGAGCAGAAGAGCAGGCTTTGAGGACACGTGGGCTGATGCCGTCTGGACCGGTTGCAGAATCTGACTCGAGGTTTGAAAGCAAGCTCTCCACCTTGTCAGGAGAAAAGGATACAGAGTCCAGGGACAGTTGGGTGCGACTGCGTAAAGTGGGTAGAGATAGTGATGGGTTTAGGACACAAGATTTAGCTGCAAACACCGAGTTTAGACATTCAGCTTTATCACGTGTGGAATCAGCAGTGCGGCCATTTGAGGTAAGGGAGGGGATGGAGGGGGAACATACACCAGAAACAGATTTGATTAAACGCCACCAGGATTTTGAGGAGGGAGAGAGGTTTGAGAGTTCAGACTTGAGATGAGAAAGATGTTGTTTTCTGGCTCTCCTGAGGGTAGATACACACTTGTTCCGAGCTTTGTGGAAAGAACTGAGATTGCCCTCAGTTGGGTTTGCTTTCCATGAGGCAAAGGCAAGTTGTTTCAGGACAACTGCCTCGCCACAAGCTTCAGTAAACCAAGGGCGGGAGGAAGGGTAAGACAACTGAACACGAGAGGGGATAAATCTGTGCATGAGGGAGAGCAAGTTTCTTTGAAAGAATTCCCAAGATGAGTTGATGTTTGAGAAAGTAGTGATAGGAGACCAGTCTGTCAGTTTGATGGCTGCTCGGAGACCCTGCCAGTCGGCTTGAGTGAAATGCCAGACTCGACGGCGGTGAGGTGGTTCTCGGATAACAGCCAGAGAGATGTCCACTTTGACAAGGACGTGGTCAGAAGAACCAATTGGAGCGAAGGAAGAGCAGCAGATATTGTCAGGGAAATTTGTCAAAATCAGATCCAGAAGAGATGGAGTACCATTGGTTGAGATCCGGGTCGGGAAGTTGACTGATTGAGTCAGTCCCAATGAGTCGCAGAAAGCTTTTGCTGAGGTGCCATGGCAGGTGAGAGAGGTACCCACACCGAGCCAACTGGCGTGATGACAATTGAAGTCACCACATAAGAGGAAGAGAGAGTTTGGATGAGAAATCCATACTTTGACGAAATCAGCGTAAAAACAAACTTGAAGGGGGGCGCCACGGGCAAGCTGTTTGAGATAGAACAAAATGATTTCAAGACTTTAGGTGGGGAATGACCTCAAGATTATGCATAAAAAATATTGTCATACTCGCTCTCAAAGTTTGGGCGGTCGTATAATTTTTATGTCAAAATTCGCAATTTTCAAGGTTTTTGACCTTGTGACCTTGACCTTGGAATGAAAATGAAAAATCAGACAATGACAAGTTTTACATAATTCATTTTCCTATTCAAATACCGAAGAACCCATTCCATTCAGTCAATTCCCTAGGAGAAGATAGATTTTTAATCCGACTACCCCCTAAAAATGGCTATTTTTTAGGGCGAGGCTCCACCCACAATGGGAGTAGCCGTCATCCAGGAAAGCACAACTAGACATTGATGTAGAACACATAACCAAGTTTCATCAAGATCGGATCAAAGTCCACGGAGTTATGCTCTGGACAGACAGACACAGACGAACAGACACACACAGACATAACGAACAAACCGGTAGGTGGACATGGGGAGTCGACTACCCAATAGAACCTGACGTGATGGGCCTGTTCGATGGGGAATTACCTGAGGATTACGATGGGCACAAGAAAATTCATGATTCTAGCTTCAAGGGTTAATGCTGCAGATTGTTTTTTCGTTAAAATGCCCCCACATTTAGAGGTTTTTCGGCCGTTGCTAGGCAACGGAGGGGTCCATAGCAACGGTTCTTTCTCACACATAACTAGGTCATATCATGGACCTACCATACCAGTTTCATGTATATCTGACTCATAGTCTCTGAGATATAATGAACTTCGTTTTTTTATTGTTTTTGACCAGGGTTCATTCAAAGTCTATCTTCTCTGAAAGTTTTCATAGGATCCGGCTGGAATTTTTTGACAATATGGCTGCATGTACTGCCCACAGTCGCTCGTGGCCCAATTTTTGATTTTCGAAAAAATAATTTTTTAATGATTTTTCAAAAATTTCAAAGTCCCGTTGCTAGGCAACGGTTGTGTCCATAGCAACGGTTCTCATTTGCACACAACTAGGTCATGGTCTGAACCTACCAACCAAGTTTCATCGAAATCGCCATTGTATTAACAGAGCACTGGACCGAACAGACGGACAGACAGACAGACAAGTCGGTAGGCGGACATGGGTAGTCGCCTACCCAATAGAACCTGACACGATGGGCCCGTTCGATGGGGAATGACCTGAGGATTAAGCACAAACAATTCATGATTCTATCTTCAAGGGTTAATGCTGCAGATTGTTTTTTTGTTAAAATACCCCCACATTTAGAGGTTTTTCGGCCGTTGCTAGGCAACGGAGGGGTCCATAGCAACGGTTCTTTCTCACACATAACTAGGACATACCATGAACCTACCATACCAGTTTCATGTATATCTGACTCATAGTCTCTGAGATATAACGAACTTCGTTTTTTTATTGTTTTTGACCAGGGTTCATTGAAAGTCTATCTTCTCCGACAGTTTTCATAGGATTCGGCTGGAAATTTTTTGACAATATGGCTGAATGTACTGCCTACAGTCGCTCGTGGCCCGATTTTTGATTTTCGAAAAAATAATTTTTTTATGATTTTTCAAAAATTTCAAAGTCACGTTATTAGGCAACAGCGGTCTCCATAGCAACGGTTCTCATTTGCACACAACTAGGTCATGGTATGAACCTACCCACCAAGTTTCGTCGAAATCGCCATTGTATTAACGGAGCACTGGACCGAACAGACAGACATACAGACATACAGACATACAGACAAACATATCGACGGAAAAAGTGATAAGGGTAGATCAAAAGAAAATATTTTTTTTTCGACTTTATCGACAGAAATACTGATAATAAGGGTAGATAGAAAAAAAAAAGAAAAAAATTTTTTTGGAGATTTTTTTTTCGACTACATCGACTTCCCAATATAGTGGTCACTCTGGCTGGCGCTCATGAACCAACCGACGCGATTCTGGGGCACCAACCCAAAGGGAAGAGCAGCACTGCAATGAACTTCAGACAAAGGCCCTGTAGACTGTGAGTAGTTCTGATTTTCCAAGGAAATAATTTGATTGAAGGAGGATACCAAGTTTGCGGTTGGTTTTGGAGGTCAGCTTTGTTATGTGGTTGGCCCAGGGGAGGTCAAAGCTGATCTTGAGGCCTAGAAGTTCAAGAGACTAAACTTCTTCCACACAGGTGAATTTTAGGGGGAGGAATCAATGTCCTCCCAAACGGAATTCCTTTTCCTCCAGTAGTCTTGCATCGTGACGTGACTGGCTGGATCCTTTTTTTTCCAACTTGATTGACATTAAGCTACAACACATGACATGAGAGTCAACAGGACTGATGCACCTCTCTAAAGAAAAGCTAAAATGGACTTTCGGAAGTTCAGAAGTAAACCTAACTCCAACCTTCAATTTCAAAATGAAGTGCTGCAAATCTATGCAGATTTGGTTTTCTATGAAATTGTACAGGCAGTGAATAAGACCGGGTTCTTTGATATCATTGTAGTTGAGATCAGATCGTTTAAGATTGACTAGCTTTCAATTTGTACCAGATATTCGGAAAACCTCGATGAGAGAAAGATTCCTGTGTTTTGTCGACTGCTTATCTTCCAAAATACAGAAGGCATTTATATTACCATAAAGAAAGCTTTTCACACTTATTGCTTGTAGAAAGTGCAAATGGTTGTCCAATTTTCTGATGGTGCTGTGGTCAAGACAGTTTGTAGCTGGGCTAAGATTCAAACCTAAGCTGGACAGCTTACAGGTGAGTGTGCATACCTCTTGGCCATCCTGACAGTCCACATTAAAGGAAGTACAGTGTTTATATTCTCTCTCTCTGATGTCTTCACTCCATCCGGCACATAAAGCTACCAAGGCAGTTTCAATGGCTCGGGAGCACAATCCAAGTTGGGTCGCCACTCTGATGCAGGGACTATTTATATAAAGACAATGTTTATGCATGTGTCCAGGGTGTCCAAAAAGTCTCCACACATCGGGAAAATTAACACTTTTAGCAAAATGTAACTTTATTTACAAAACATTCTCTACATGATTGCATTTCTTTGTAAACACACGAAGTCGTCTCTCCCACTCATGGTGAACTCGTGTCAACACATCTGGCATTATGCAAGTAAATTCCACTTCGAATGCATTCCTTTAAATGATCCATGTTCTGAATGTTGTCATGTGTGTCGTGTGTGATGTGCTTGCCATGTTTCCTGTTAAAGTCGATTGCAACCTTGCGACAGCTTCTCGAACCAGTCATAAGAATGATTTCAATACGTTCTTCTTTTGACAAAGGCATTCTTGAAGGGAATCTGAAAAAAAGAAGAAGATATAAGCTATGTATGAAGAATTTCGGGAGACATTTTGATGAAAGTGTTAATTTTCCCTATGTATGGAGATTTTTGGGACACCCTGTAGTAACACCTGGAAGGCCAAAAAAAATAAGGGTGATTAAATATGAAATAATGAACATAAACTGCATTTTTGATTTCCAGTACACGAACATGGTAACTGTATGAACAAGAGGTAAAGTTGGAAGTCAGACCAAGCGACCCATTTTTAATATTAAGCCCCCCTGCCCCCTTCAAATAGAGAAGTCAAACTATGCCGATGCTCATCCAGTAGCTGATCACAGAAACAGATAGATGGATTAGTATGATGATTCTTCCAGAGAGACGTGGTGAGACATTGAGATGAGTGAACATATTTGAGATCAATGATATTTTTGTGGGTCTGAGAGTCAATTATATTGTGATCCAAACTTCCAACGTGATCTTAATTCAAATTTTTTTTATCCAACCACTCCTACCCACCGTTTTTTAAAATTTATAAAGCCGTTTCTGTTTGCAATCATAATCAATTAATAATCAGTTACGACTGTTCCTAATCCATAAAATTATCATGCAAAGGATTTTATAGATGGTGTCAATTCAACAACACATGACATTTAATTTTGTTTTAATAATAAACCTCAAATAGATGTAGCCAAAAAGTAAGAACTCCGGTGATTTGTAAATGATTGACTGATTTTTATGACTTCCTGGATCATCAGCTTCGCCGCGTGTTCCTTATTGAGGTTTTGACTCTTTCAGCCAAGAACACCTCAATGGTGGGTCTTAAAACCCCAACCATGTATCCATATCATGAGATCCACAGCCTCAGTTGTGTCCATTGCCTTCTCTGCGGCATCGTCAGGGGCAGAAATTTGTGTGGGGTACCGTGACAATCGCCTACGATTTACGAAAGTCACCACAGAATATTTAACGCTCACCAGCAACCAATTCTGGCAGACAGCTCCCCAGCTTATTGATGCAGCACCCCACTTGCGAAATACGAGGATGACAATTTATAATCAGGTCAGAAATTGATCACAGAGAAGACAGCTTCGAGCTGTGCACCATCTTCGAGCTATCCTGTCAACCTGATATATGCTTTACTTTCCAAAATAATGTCAAGGCCATACATAAATAAAGGGGTGATATCAGCACTCCAACAAATATTCTGAAAAAAATGATTAAACGTTCAAAACACACCTTGATCCCACAAAGGTAATTCCACCAAAGGCGAAAATACAGTGTCGTTCTTTTGTTCAGTCTGCTCAACTGGCTAATTGTGTCTCCGTGTTTCTGTGTGTCTCTGTCTCTGTCTCTCCCTTGACTCCACTTCATTTCTTGTATATATCCTTGGGTTTTCATTTGGCGGATGTGTATGAAATCGAGAATGAAAATTATCAAGAGGAAAGCACCATGAGGGGGAAAAATAACATTTGAAAGAGATATTTCTGTGCAAAGATAAACAAGGGACTTGGACACAGAAGAAGGCCATTTGGCCCATCCTACCTGTTGTCTCGATAGAGTCCATGCTAATTGAACCAATCAGTTTGGAGACTTAATTTCAATGGGAAATGGGGAATAGACCTTAATAACAATGGGGTTTTTTGTTTTAATTAATTTTTTTTGGGGGGGGGGGTTTAAAGGAAGGAAGGTGAGAAATGAACAAAGACCGATAGCACATTCACTTTTTGGTGAGACCCTCACAATCATGGCACAATCACCAATCCATACCCCAGTAACCTACTATTCCTGCCAATATCCATGATCCATAATGCTTTTAGGGACCTATCAAATTCTATTTTAAACGAATCTTCTCTTTCTGCTTTCACTACTTTTCTAGGGAGACTATTCCACACATTAACTACTCTGTGAATGAAAGATGGTGGTGTTAGCAAAGAGATAAAATGTTATTACTCTCACTCTTACTCTCCTCTTCTTTACTCTCATGCTGTGGCCCCTGGTATGAGCATCACTGTCCATTCTGTGGATAAAAAACATATGGACATATATTTTGTCCATACACTTCATTCCCTTCAACATCTCTATCGAACAGATTCCTTCATAGTCACTTCCTTTACAATGTTTAAAGTTCTGTCTCCTACAGCCGCTCGTTACACAAAACGTTACACAATATTAGAGGTACGGCCTCACTAAATTCCAATGCAATGTGTTAACACTGCCATTTTTATATATACCGAGCAAATACAACCTGTCACTTCACTGACGGGGGTGTGAAGTTTGAGGGGGTGGAGAAAGGGAGAGGGAGGGAGAGGGGGGAGGTAGAGAGGGGAGGCAGAGAGGATGGAGCAAAGGGAGGCATGGGTGAAGAAGGGGAAGCTAGGAAGGGGAGAAGATTGAGGAAGTGGGGTGGAGGTGGGGAGAGCAATGCCTCACGAAATGTTGCGATACACTGCGGGAGGGAGGGGTGCGAGAGACAGAGACAGACAGCGAGCGAAAGAGGTGTGGGCTGAGAGTGCTACATTTAATTTGGAGGGAGCGTGGAGGAGACAGAGAGACGGGGGGGGGGAGGAAAAAAAAAGATATCGGTGAGGGGTGGAGGTAGCTTTAGCAAAGAGTGATATTTTATGCTTAATGACTGAACACAAATAAATAAAAAAACATCTCATGTCAGAACAGCTGCACACACAACGACACAACAGAGTTTGCAAAGTAATCCGCTGGCACATCTGCAAAAACTTTGATATCCCAGTTTCAGAAAATTTGTGGGAATATCAACCGAAAGCAATCACTGAAAACATAGAAGTGCCGCTCTCGCATGACCTAATGATCCCAACGAGCGTGAACATCGAAAACAAAGCATTGCGACCAGATATCATACTTGGGTAGAAAAAGGAGAGAAGAAGACATTGCTAATTGAGGTGTTAATACCATTGATTTGGCCTAAACAATGTAGAAATCAAGAAAATGACCAAATTCAAAGACTTCAAGAATGAAGTGAAAATATCCTGGAAGTTGAAGAATGCCAAAGTTGTACCAGTGATAGTTGGAGCGACAGGAATGATGATCACAATCACAAAGAACCTCACAGAGACATAAAAACCATCCCTGGGAATATTATTACAAACTAACTGCAGTTGGAAGCTGTCCGGGGCACAGCGACAATCCTGAAGAGAGCCCTCGGTACAAAACTTTGAGAACAGAAAACTTCACAGTTTGATCCATGAATCCTTACTGAAATAAAGGTGGATACTTTGAGCCCACCCTGGGAGGACTCCATTCCACATGCTGAAACCTCCACATGGAGATAACAACCAACAACAAACACACACACACTCACACACACACACACACACACACACACACACACACACACACACACACACACACACACGGAGGTTGATACTTTGAGACCTGGGAGGGCTCCATTTCACTTTCTGAAACACCTATATGGAGATAACAACCAACCAACACACACACACACACACACACACACACACACACACACACACACACACGTACACATGCATCAAGTAAATAAAAACCACAAACACAAAGATTTACCTTGAAACATCATTCTTTCAAAGAGGATTTAAAGTGGGTAATGAGCGAAATTAAATTCAAAATGCACCAAACCACAGAACACAAAATGTGGATTTCTAATTTATACCTTCACAGCTGGAACAAACATGGCGAACACCTGGTCGGATGGACATTATTAAAATTTTAAATATGTATCAATGTCGAAGTGAGAGGTGGATAACAATAGGAGACCGCACAAAAAGGTTAAACAAAGCGATGTCCTGTAAAAATAAATTTGGACATTTTCAGTGAATGAGAGGGCGTGCTGCAATGGCACGCGAGGCACCCACAGCACGGAACCGTGGAACCCAACAAAGCTGGAAACGTACGTCTAATCGATGTCAGATTGAAAGCACGTGTACTTTTTTCCCGAAATGAAAAACCACACAGCTTGGAGAGCGCTCACCAAGTGGCTTAAGCATTCAAGCAAGCACTCGAATGAAATGGTTGATAAAAACTGCTCTCTTGGCACTCAATGAGCAACCACCGAACCATCATATTCAACATACAACTCCCAGAGACACCCAGAATGTCACATATGTCCGATTTGGGCAAATGAATGCTTTTCTAGGAGTAGGAATTGCTTGTATTTTCCATTCTGGAGCTTAAATTTTGTAATTCTTCTTAGTTTAAGAGATACTTATGGCAAGCACATGTTGCTAAAATGAAATAAAACAAATGTTGACATCTCGGGGTTTTAATAAAGCATCGCAATGTACCCAGCAATTCGTGGCTATGATGAATAGCTTGTTCCAAGTTGCGGCCTGTTCCAAGTCAAGGTAAGGTTGAGCAGGCCAAAAAACATGGCGGCTTCAGACCCCAGCGAGGTTACCCAGTAAACGCCTTCAGACCCCAGGCAGCGAGATGAAGGATATAATCAACTAGTGCTGTTAAATATCTTCAAAAGGGGTGTTTTAATTAACCCAAACACCAAATTTTCACTCTTGCACTTCCTGGTTGTTGTCTTGGTATGCACGCAAGGTTTCAGGCTGCGAGGTTTTATAGTTTTGGAGTTAGAGAGGAGACACCCATACATTGCCTTTTATTGGTATAGATTTATCCTTTTGTGAATAGTGTACAACCTAAAACCCTATTAGCTTTACCGATAGCTGCTTGACACTGTGCTGTATGCTTTCCCCCGTCCCACCCCCAAATATCTATTACCACTCCCAGATCATTTGTTTGTGTCACACGATCTAAGAATGCACCTAATCTGATGATCTGTTATCCTGCACCTCCTTCCACAACCTTTAAAGTGAGACATCTTCCTTCTGAGCCTGCTCGAGCTCTTGCACAGTCACCTCAGAAATGTCAGATTGTGACACCTTCAATGGTTTGATGTCATCCTTGTTGCACTTGGTGTGTGCCCTGGTCACTGCTGCTTGTGCCAGCTGTGGAATCCATTTTGGGTCTGGATCCTTGACCTCTCATGCTCCAAGTATATTACCGATCACAAGATCACAAATGGGGTCCTCCATGCACAGGACCTCCACCTCTCCGATGTAGTACGGTGTGTCCGCATGGATCTTTGCAACTGGATAATGATGCAATGTACTATCAATCAGCTTGCAGGAGTAGACCTTGTCAGTCATCTGCCTTGTAGTCACCAGGTTTTTCTCCACAGCTGCACTAATACATCCTGAGTCTTGGAGTATTGTCACTTTCTGTGAACCCATGTAGCCTTCATCCAGAGTGATGTTGCCATTGGTGATGCCTATGGTGGTTTCCTCAGAACTGCTGAAGACCATAGGTGTTGACTGAAGTCCTCCTTTGTTCACCTGGATCTTTTCAGGACTCTTTTGCACAGCTGATAGAGACTGCTCTTTCGGCTCTGCTCTGCACATAACATCTTTCCTCTGTAAGTCATGCACCGCACTGGTTGCCTTCTGTTGTGTCCTCATCTGAGCTGCTTTCCTCAATCTACATTCGGCCATCATGTGGCCTTTCTTGTTACAATAGAAGAATTCCCTCTCGCTTCTCTTGAATTGGGGCTTTGCCAGCTGAGATGGATCAGTCTTGTACAGCAAACTGTCTGACCTTGGTTTCACTGTGACATCCTTCTTCTTGACTGTCCTCCCAGTAATACACACACCATGTGCTTCCAAAAAATGGCTCAGCCAAGGTTGCCATTGCTTCAGTGTTCTGAGGTACTCTCTCACGTATGAACAGACCAATCACAATAGAACACACACTAAGGAACTGTTCACGAACCAACAAGTCGGTTAATGCTTCAAAGCTGCGTTTGCACTTTGCCATCAACGTCCATTGTGTAAAGCACCATCTGAAACGTGTCATGAACTGAAACGCAGTTTCTCCTTCGTCAGGTTTAATATATCTGAACCTCCGGTGATATCCCTCCCCTGTAAGTTCATACGTCTTCAACAAGGCCACTTTGAAGTGATCATAGTCATGAGCATTATCTGAGGGCATCCTGATGTACACCTGGAGTGCTTTGCCTGTCAAAAGAGGGCTGAGACAAACTATCCAGTCCTCTCTGTTCCAATGTCGATTTTCAGTGAAGGGCTTGAATCTCTCAAGGTATGCATCCAGCTCATCGCATTTCTCATCAAATGTGGGGAGCTTTGGCTTGTTCGCCATTACTTGTACATCAACAGTTTCAGGAGCAGTGCAAGCTTGTGTTGCCACTTCAATCTCCAACTGTATTCTTGCCAATTCAATCTTCATTCGAATTTCCTCCTTCATATATTCGGCTTCACGAGCACGTTCACCACACTCTACCTCCTCTTTGCATTCGTCATGCTCCACCTCCTGTTTTCGTGCAAATTCCTCACGCTCTGTTTGTCTTTCCTCACGTTCACGAGCCTTCTCTTCTTTTGCAGCCACTTACTGTTCTTTAACAAACACCATTAGTGTCTCTCTCCCTTTAGTCCAAGCTGCTCGCCTCGCTCAATCCAGTTGTCAAATTCCATGGCAGATGGGTGAGCAGTCAGTTTTCACTCAGATCACAAATGCAGCACCGTGGCTTACGCATAATCTTCCGCGTCTGCTATTCCTGTTACACTGTAAAGCCTTTCACTACTGACAGATCCTGTCACAGTCACCAAAATGTCAGTGGCACATGCAAATTGGGGTTTCCTTCTCTTTGGTGTACGTATGTTGTTTGTGGTACCGAACTCAGCTCGTTCTCTCATGACTGCAATCCATGCTTTGAGCTTCATGAGTCTGAATGAACATATCTGTTGGCTATCACTCAAATGGATCTTTGTCAGTTGGTGTCTGCGTCTTTTGAGTGATGTTACAGTGATCACATCAACAGCGTAAGGTTTTTGAAAATTTTATTTCAAATAAACAGAAACAAAATCAAACTAGAACGGGCACTCGGTAGAGTGCATATCTTCGCCGCCGCTACTTTTTTCCGGGCACATTTGAAAAACGTCATTTAAAAACGTCCATGAAGTCACAACCATAAGTCCGATGGACATCAAATTTGGTGTTAGAGGTCATTGAGGGCAGTCCAACAAAATGGAATGATAAACACTGAAAAAATCGAAAGTTTAAAAATGACGTCATCTTGTGACGTCATTTTGACGCACTTCCAATGACGTCACTACCAATCATGGACTACCATCCTGAAAGCTCTTATTTCACGGAACATTTTAATGTTGGTTTCATGTCAATAGCTCTATTAGATTGAAGTTATGCCTACAAGTATATTTTGACCTTGAGTGTGACCTTGACCTTGACCATAGAGTTAATTTGCAAAACCTGTTCATAAATAAGCAGATATTTTGGTACTGATCATAATGCCTGGATTTGGGACAATTTCCTTTACAAATTACATAGATATTTGAATATAAAATATCAGGACATTTTAGCCACAATTGAAAAACGTTTTGTTCAAACGTCAATGACGTCATAACAGTCAGTCCGAACGATGTCAAATTTGGTGTGTGACGTCCTTAAGGTAAGTCCTACAAAACGGTATGATCAAAACTGATGAGGTGGAAAATTGAAAATTTACGTCATCTTGTGACGTCATTTTGACGCACTTAGGATGACGTCACGTCAAATCTGACACCATGTATCTGAAAGGTATTTCGTCATGGAACAATATGGCGTTGGTTGCATGTCGATACCTGTCTTATGAAGGAAGTTATGCTCAAAAGTTTGTTTTTGACCTTTTCAAGACCTTGACCTTGACCTTTGACACGATCGCTCCCAAAATCTAATCAAATCGTCCTTGGATAATCACAAATCATCCCACCAATTTTCATGCAATTTGGTTTAATACTTTCTGAGTTATGCGAATAACAAACAAACACACATATTCACAAATACATAAATACACAGCGACCAAAACATAACCTTTCGCAGAATGCGAAGGTAATGAGGAAGTTCACCATTACATACAATGCCCAACTCTGATTCTTGCGTTGGGTTGTTTCCGCCCAGTGACCCAATCCTCCAGCTCAACTCGAGCATGCTCACCTCATCCCCCAGGGCTGTCGAACCATCGAGTCTTGTCGCGTCGTTCTCTCTCATCCGCTGGCCCGTCCAGGATGATTGAAGAGCTCAAAGAAATTATTTCCCGAGACGCAATCTTAATGAATTTTAATCAACCTGATTATAATCAGCTCCACGCATTAACAACCGCTCTGGGCATTTACACCTCATTCACTAATCAGAGTTAAATCGAGCACAGGGACGATCAAAACACGTATCTTGTCACATATCATCCATCTCCCTACGCCTCCCTCTCTTTCTCTGACGAGGTTTATATAGTATCACAGAACGATCCCGTGCCTTCCAGCAAATATGATTCGAGTCCGGATTGGAAGATTCATTTAAGAACATTCCAGCATCTTCATAAATCTTACCAGGCAGTTTACAGTACAATACCGCAATCTATACTCAAAATTAGCTCATTACTTCAAGCAGTATAAAATTACAATTTACAGATCCGTGCTACACGAAACTTATAACATGTAACCATCAATTTTAATCATTCATTTACAGGCATTTACTAATGTTTACTCACAAATACCACAACCAATGATAACTGGCCAAAACATCTAGCTTTTAACTGACGGGAGGATTACATCATTTCAAAAATCCCATATTACATGGGAACATTGCAGCCTTGAACGATGGACAAATAAATTTATAAAATTGCTATTCATTAACTTTTACCATTTAAAAACTCAATGAAGCCAAAGGTTCAGCAGCTCCATTTATATTTCTCTGATAATACTTCAAAACATTTTCAAACTTAACATGGAGTTCTTACAGTTTGAGATTGATTTTCTAATTTTTTTTTTTCCAGTGGCCTGCACAGCATGTCCACTGCATCTAAGGATATTCTTTCCCCTAATGTCCCTTGTGAAGGAACAAAGATTTAAATGCCCATTCACAAAAATGTACTGTACTCATTTTACCAGCTGCCATATTGGTAGCTAATTCAGTGCTGCCCATAACACTAAAGAACAGGTTGTACCTTAAGCAAGTGCTCTCGGTCCCCATGCACTGATCACAGGTGTGCGTGTGTGTGCCTGCGGACACTTTGTGCTATTTACCGTGTTGATGGTTTCGAAATGTATTTTTCTCCTGCAATTAATCACAAAAAGTACGACCTCAAATAAAAAGAGCATCTGTAACGATATACACGAGCAATCACAATGTCGTCGCTACTTATTATTTTGAAGCAACATCTGATTATGTCGAACCTTACAGCCGAGGTTGTGCTTCTCGATGGAATCATTAAAATGTCCACATATCAGTCATTGAAATCCTGTTGGATCTCCGTACATAGTGAGATGCGGTTCAAAATAATAACTGAGTAAACACCGGATTTCCTTTGCTATGTTAAACTGCGACATCACCGAACTTTGCATTCCAGATCACATGTAGTCAATTGACGTGATTTTCTGGAAATTGCACTCGTGAGGGTTATTTCCATAAATTCATAATGATAGCTGTGCCTGGAGGAAGAAAAGAAAACTCGAATGAATGCATTTGAATCCCAGGTCATACAGACATAATTTTCTACTGTAGAAACTACGTTGCAAAACAGATTCTCTTGAACGACAGGTGAACTTCCATCTGAACCTTTTGCTTTATATTACAGATAGCTCAGGTGGGAGTTACCTGTGAGCTCTCATCCTGGTTTTGATTCTGATGCAATCCGATACAACATAAAAGGACAGCCAGGTACAGTGAAAGCAGAGAGCTGAATGAGGAAGCATGCCAACCTTCAGAGTGAGTTAAGTTGGTTGTACTGCTTACTTGCACAAGCTTGTGAAGAGGAAAGATCCCATCTTTTAGAGCAGATTGCTGACCAAATTCCAACTTTATCGTGTGCGTACACTGTACTCAGGATTGGTTGATCACCCTATCCTCATTAAGAACCTTACCGGGCAATGACTACTGCTATAACATTGTGTTTTGATATCAAATGAAAATAGCTCCTGGCAGTCATAGCAGCAGTCAGAGTGATGGCAAACTCCAATTAGCATGTGAATGGCAATGGCATTGCAGGTGAATCATGGTACAGAACAGCTCGGGAGAAGATAAACATTACTGTGCACAAACCATTGGCTGCAGAACCTGCTACAGCAGCATAACGAGAAAGGAGAGTCGATTGAAACCATCGTGATTGGGTCAAGATATTAGCGAGAATGAGTATGAATGATGAACAGCAGCACCTTCCATCAGGGAATGGAATTTGGATGTCATGATCACCACAGATGATTCACTTATGGAGAACATCACTTCATGGGGAGGAGCTGTTTGGGAACATGGGCGTCATCTGTTTGAGTGATGTACTGTGCACGCAGAAAGAGAAGCACAATCTGCATGGAAAGTGAAGCTTTTGGTGGCACCATTACTGTGGATATCGAGTAATGCCTCTTGGAAACATTATGTGATTTTGAAGGACTCTCTTAGCGAAATACAGAGGCTGCAACTGGCAGACTCCAACAAGATTATGAAGGTATCTGTAACCTCTTGCGCAGACAAGGGTTTATGCATATGATTGTAATCATTACTGGGTTTGCTAATATCATGTGCAATGAGCCAGCAGATCATACTGCTGGATATGAGGTGCCGATATGCTTCATGATGTTTGAGCTTGTTGGCGTACTTAGATAAGCAGCTACCAAAACTCCCCAGCTGTAAACAGAGGAATTTGATGTGTGATCTCGTATGCTATTAGTAGAGAAGCTAAAGAAGTTCTAACTTGCGAGGCCGAGAGACATTCTACATCGAGGGTGGTCAGTGTCAGTGACCAGCAATGGATAGCGTTCATGATTGAAGAGCTCAAAGAAATTCTTTCCCGATATGCAATCTTAATGAGTTTTAATCAGCTGATTATAATCAGATCCATGCATTAACAACGGCTCTGGCCATTTACACCTCATTCACCAAACCTCATTCAGGACATTTACACCTCATTCAGCAGTAACAACTAGTGTAAAGTCGATTGTGCGCCATTGCAAATTTCTATGCTTCCCACCTAAAGCAAAGTGGAAAGATGGCAAAACGTTCAACCAGGAATGACCCAATGTCAAATGTTGTGCTCAAAAAATCTTCTGTTTATTCCCTGTGACCCGAAGCCCGAACCCACTTCCTGAGGCATGAGCCCAGGGTTAAACCAAAAAATCGTCACATATTTCATGTGTCCTCCAATGTTGATTGTACATACAGAGATTAATTTCAAAATGTGCCTGTAATTGCATTTTTTGGAAAATACCTGTTAACAGGTGGGGCCAAAAAGGATTCTGCTTTTACACCTTCGTGCCATGTGGTGATCAGAACGACCAAGATTGGTGAATTTCTGCAACCATATAGAAATCGTGATGGGGGGGGGAGAGAGAGAGAGAGAGAGAGAGAGAGAGAGAGAGAGAGAGAGAGAGAGAGAGAGAGAGAGAGAGAGAGAGAGAGAGAGAGAGAGAGAAAGAGAGAGAGAGACTGAGAGAGAGAGAGACAGAGAGACAGAGAGAGAGAGAGAGAGAGAGAGAGAGAGAGAGAGAGAGAGAGAGAGAGAGAGAGAGAGAGAGAGAGAGAGAGAGAGAGAGAGAGAGAGAGAGAGAGAGAGAGAGAGAGAGAGAGAGAGAGAGAGAGAAAGAGAGAGAGACTGAGAGAGAGACAGAGAGACAGAGAGACAGAGAGACAGAGAGAGAGAGAGAGACAGAGAGAGAGAGAGAGAGAGAGAGAGAGAGAGAGAGAGAGAGAGAGAGAGAGAGAGAGAGAGAGAGAGAGAGAGAGAGAGAGAGAGAGAGAGAGAGAGAGAGAGATAATTTGAATAATAGAAAATGAAGATTGTGATGTCTACATATAATGTCATACTATACGTTGGGTGCCGGCGGTGTCATCTCAGGAAAAACAGTGTGAAAAGGCTACATGGGATTTGTGAAAGGTTACATCAGCAGCGAGTCCTGAACAATTGTTTTTAGCGAAATTATTTTCCAAGCACAATACATACTTAACAAAAGAATAGTTAACAAAGACCATACTTTCATTGGAGGAATGAATGTGCAATCATGAAGAAATGAACTGGCAATGTGGATGTGAGAATGAAAAAAAAATGAAGAAAAAAAAGGTAGGATTTCAAGAAAGAAAGAGATGAAAAGGTTAAACGATAAATAAAAGAGGTCAGGTTTGGCCGCATGCACTGGACCAGCACATCGCCGCATCCATTTTCTGCCAATATTCCAGGGGCATCTGTCTGGCAATTCCCCAGGTAGATGCCTGGCCCATCCCCATCTCCTTGAGATGCAGATCAACCTGCTGCAACCACGAGGCACGTGGTCGGCCCATTGGCCTCCTCCACTCACGAGATTCTCTCGCTGACAGGATCTGGTGAGCAGGATCATCATCAGGAAAATGAGCCACATGTCCATACAGCTGAAGTTGACGCTCACGGACTATGCAGGTAACAAATCTCATTTGAGTTTCTCTCAGCAACCGCTCGTTGGACACAAAGTTGACCAGAAACAGCCAAGGATTCTCCGAAGAGACCTGGTACCAAAGGAATTAAGTCTCCGACTCAGATCCCTGGTCATAGTCGAAGTCTCACATCCATAGAGCAAGACTGGAAGCACCAAGGACCTGAAGATTCAGACTTTCATCCTCCCACACAGGAACTGGCGACGCCACACCCCTTGATCCAGTGAATCCACGACTCCACAGGCCTGATCCAGAAGTCTGTTGACCTCTGACACACAGCCAGCAGAGACAGGAATATCACGGCCAAGGTAAGGGAATCTCTCCATGATCTCAACATCCTCACCACAAATAGGTACAGATAGGATAGCAGCATCCATGATGTCACTGAAAGCCTGGATCTTAGTTTTGACCCAGGAAACCCATAATCCAGTGGCCCCGACTCCATATTCAGCACCTTGAGGGCCCCCAAAAGGATATCGAGAGTCTCCACAATTATGACTGCATCATCTGCAAAATCAAGGTCAGAGATCTTGACATTCCCAAACGATGCACTGCAGCTTCATCTCTTCGACATCCTCCCTAGAATCCAGTCCAAACAAGTGCTGAAAATTGTGGGGGCCAGTACACACCCCTGATGAACTCCAGTAACAACTGGAAATAAGTCAGAGATGGTATCATGACATCTTCCAGCACTCTCAGTACCAGAGTATAGTTCAGAAATCAGATTTATCAGGTTTGGGGGCACCCCACGAAGACCAAGAATCCTCCAGAGGGCATCCCGAGTCACTGAATCAAACACTTTACAATATCAACATGGGCTGAAAGCAGCCCCTGCCGAAACTCTCGTCTGCATTTGGTGAGGACCCAAAGACTGCAAAGAGCAAGGATATGGTAAATCGTTGACCCGTTTGGTGTAAAGCCTGACTGCTTGGGACGCTGGTGCTCAAGCAGATGGTGGTGAACTACATCAAGAACTATCCGAGCAAAGACCTTGCCCGGCACTGAGAGCAGTGTCATACCTCGGTAGTTGTTGCAATCTTGGCGATCACCCTTCCCTTTCCAGAGAGAGACAACAAGGCCCCTCTTTCAGTCAGTTGGGAGTATGCCTGTGTTCCAGGCAGAGCACAGAACTGCATGCAACGACATGAGTGCAGCATTTCCACCAGCCTTGAGAAGTTCAGCAGGGATGCCACATATCTGAGGAGCTCTACTCCATTTCATCCAGTTCACCCCAGTCTGTGTTTCCACAAACGAAGGTGGACCAGATTTGATTAGTGGGTCCGCAATCGGGATAGTGACACGAACACTCCAAACATACAACTCGTCAGCTGGTGGATCAGTTTTTAATACTGCTGGGTGATACAGCCGCTCAAAGCAACTAGCCCAGCGGGCCTTCACTTCCGACTCCTCTGTCAAGAACCCACTACCCTCTGCTCTAACTGCAGCACACCGAGGGATGGGCTTGGATGAACGCAATGCATTAATTCCCCTGCAAGCAGAACGAGAATCACTTCACCAGAGGTGATGCCCTAACCCTCACAGATTCCTCGCACCTCGGTCTCCTTGTCCACCCTTGGAGCACATGAAGTTCTACGTCTCAGCTCCCTGAACATCTCATCTCTGCCATTCAGTCTGGCACTGCAACTCTGGTCAATTGAATCCAGTGTCCCTTGAGAGACATAATTCTTTTTCGCTCTACGGTGAGTTCGAAGACATCCACCGGCAACATCAAGGACGGTGGTCTTCAAGTCATTCCAAAACTCTAAAGGATCCCCAAAGCACCCAGATCCCCCAACTCTCCACTCAGCCTGCTCGCAAATTCCTCAGCTACACTCTCATCCTTGAGCTTGCCAACATCCAGCCCAGGCAGGGAAGGTACCATTCTCCAAGGATTTAAGCTGAAACTTCAGAGTCGCTACAACATGCCTGTGGTCAGTATTGAGGAACTGAGGACTCTGATAATCCTGCTGTTCTGGATCATCATCCAGTGACCATCAACAAGCACATGGTCAAGCTCTTTTGCCACACCACCAGCATTGGAGTACCAAACCCATTGATGAGCCTGTGGGTGCTGAAAGCATGAACGAGCCACCCTAAGTCCATGACCTCTTGCAAAGTCAAGAAACTTAGTGCTATTCTGATTCACAGTTCCAGACCTATGGGGACCAACACATGTCTTATAACCATCCCCCTTCAGTTCCAGTCGATGCATTGAAATCCCTCAAGACTAGAAGAGTATCTTGCCTGGTGCACTTATCAACCACAGACTCGAGTGTGGCAGAGAATGCATCCTTCATGGTGAGATCACTCCCCTCAGTCGGAGCATATTCAGAGACCAGGGAAATAACACCCAAAGAGTGACGAATCCTTTGTCTCGTAATACGCCCGTTGAATGGTGTTCCCTCAATTATCATTGGATTCAGCTTATTGTACACAGCTACAGCAACTCCTTGGTCATGGTAACCTTCAGAGTGACCAAATCAATATTGGGTGTAACCACCCGTCATGATCTCACCACAGTCTGGTCTCCAAACCTCAGAGAGTGCTGCAATACAGAGACCGAACACTTGAGCGAAGATGATAACAGAGACAGGTGATCATCCTCTCTTGGCAATAGGACATTCCAGGCACCCACCCAAAGGGGGCACCTCAGGTTAATGCTAGGAGACCATCTTCTGGTGGAACACACCTCAGCACCACCACGACACATACTACCACAATCTGACCCGGGAAGGTGACCCCATGCTTTCCCTCCCATCATCAAAGATCGGGGGTCCCAAAGGCTTTGCCCCAATCCCATCATATAGTGAGCGGCCCTGCGAAGGGAAGCTGCACAGGAGGTACTCCCACTGAGTAGGTTTTCCGATTGTTTTGTGCTTTTCACATGTTTTGTGGAAGAAAGGATTTTACGGTAGCCAGAGTGCAAATCCTGCTACCAACTTCTGAATAAAAAGTTACCCTACTGCAGGAGGACGTCCGCAGACACAGTTGAGGACGAGATACGGATGGTTGTTGGCTCACAAGGCACTCCTCCACCCTTTGACAGGGTTTCTTTTTAATCCTGCTTCCCTTCGAAGGGCAGCTCACCGGATGACGGGATTGGGGCAAAGCCTTCGGGACCCCCAATCTATGATGATAGGAGGGAAACCACGGGGTAACATTCCCGGGTCAGATTGCGGGAGAGTGTGTCGGAGTGGTGCTGAGGTGTCATCCACCAGACGGCGGTCTCCTTGGGTTAACCTGAGGCGTTCCCTTCGGGTGGGTGCCTCGAATGTCCTATCCCAAAGAGAGGACGATCAGCTGTCTCTGTTATAGTCTGAGCTCAAGCGTTTGGACATCGGTATTGCAGCACTCTCTGAGGTTCGGAGAACGGATTGCGGCGAGATAATGGTGGGTGGTTACACCAACTATTGGTCTGGTCGATTTGATGATTAACATGCCCAATCTGCCAATGGTATAGGTCAGATTTTTTGGTACTTAATCAACCGGCTTGACACCGCTACAAGAGGTCTCATATGAAAGATGGGGACATCACTAACTCATTTTGTCCTGTTGTCCTCATTTTTTGGTGTGCGGCCCATGAAATATTCACACCTGAAGGCTATCCCCATTAGAAAATTTTGACCATTTCCGAAAATCAGTGAATTAGCCATAACTACAAAGCAATGCGCCCAATTTTTATATGATTGGTATTGAAATGTGCAGAATGAACAGGGGAATACTACTAGTTACTTAATGGAATACTTCTAGATAAATATATGTACATTTGAGTGCTTTTAATAGAAAAAAGACGTAATTTCCGGACCGCTAACTTCGAAAATCAATTACAGAAACAAACATCTGCCAATTGTCATATTTTTTTCTTTATTTTATGTGTTAAGTTTATCATATCAATATAATGAGAATATTTTGAAACAAATTTCTACGAGTAAATTATACGATATAGTGACTGAAGTTTGCACAAGTGATGTGATAACTATATGTTACACCAATACACATTGTTCTACGAGAAATGAACTAAAACACATATTTTGAGCGAGTGTCCTCGATATGTTCAACCATCACTGTCAGTGTCATTTTGGTCACCATGTGACAGTTCGTTGCCACACTGCCTGTCACTGGTGGCACACGTGCACTCGTTAGTGCAATGCAAACTGTCTTGTGAGCAGCTGTTGGTACATGTTTCACTACCACGGCTTGAACACACAAGACCATCTAACATCTCCGCTGATGTGGGTCCATCAAACAATGTGGGATGCAGCACACCTTCTCCTCTGTACCATCCACGACCCTCTGGTGTGGGAATTTCTGGATTTGCCAGGTGGGCATTCATCCATACTCGGGTTTGGTGAACGGATCTCTTCACATGTTCGAGAAAAGCTGGTTTGGACGGAGGCAACTTATGCACTGGGACATCTTTGGTCGCTGCGAGTTTCTCCCGAAGATCATTCAAATTTGTGTGTGCATCCATATATTTCCCTTGAGAATCATACATGGCACTGACTAAATGTCTTGAAGCAGCCACTGCCTGGTGAGGACTTCGAGGTGTGGAACATTATTCTGAAGATGCAGTGTCTTCATAGCTTTCCATGCTTTCTTTTTACCATAGCCGAAGAATGCTGATACAGAGTCACATCCTGTCAGGGCAAGAAACGCAGGAAGCCGGGTACACATTTCTGGAAGCAAGCTGTAACATGTCTGATGGACCGGGATAAGCTTGCATCCTGCTGATGTTCTTTTCTCTATCCATATTTCGGCAGTGTCCCGCAATTGTGGAAATTAGTGGACTGCTAAGACAAGCACATCAGTGTCTGCTGATTTGATTGTAATGGACCCACGCACATTGTTACGTCTGAACTCATCATCGGCATGCTTCACATGAAGAAATATCCGAGAATCTGCCTCTTCCTGCATTGATGCGAGTTGACTGTCATGACACATTCCTGCAGATGAAAAGCATGCTGTAAGCGAACCATCAGTTCAGCCACCAGCCAAATAGATCCGCTTTTCTTGGTGATCTGAAAGTTATTTTGCTGCTGGTGCATGTTGCGTGACGTGACTACAGATGAAGTGTGTCAAGGTGGATCTGTTTGAAGATAGAGCCATGAATTTCGTCCATTGTGGTACTGGGTGTCCAGCAATGACTTGGTAGCTTCGGGATCCACCAGCAACAGCAAGGCATCTCGTTCTTTCCTCTGTCTTCACAGAATTGACATCATCATATTGGTCGAAGACGTCGATGAGGGTGTGGTGTGTTTGATGCAATGAAGGAACTGGTTTAGGTAACACTGCGCCAAGTTACCAAACGTACCACCATTTCCACCCAGGATATGGAGTTCAGCCATAGCATCCCTGATGTACACGCTGCGATGTTGGTTATCACTGGCAGTGTTTTCGTGTTCTTCATCGACTAGGCCCTCGAGAATATGCCCTAGTTTTGCTTTGGTGTTCTTCCGTGGAGCTCCATCTTCATGAAAGATAGATGTCGGAACAGACGTAATGGGATAGCTCAGGACGTGCTTCATGTTCAGGTCAGGGCGGACTTGAGTCAATAGCAAAGCATGGCGGAAAACCATTTCCGGGTTGATTGGAACCAATTCTTTCTGACCCCAAATCAGGATTTTTGTTTTCTTTTTGGAAATCGAAAACGTTTTGAGTTTGGATTTTGGGATTGGCTGGTACATGCTTCTCTGCCCCCCAGTGCAAAGAGATTCTGTGATGTACTCTTCCATCAGTCTTTTCCCCAGGTCGTGGACAGAGAACAAGGACTTCTGAATATCCGTGGAAGCGATGACACCACTTGATATATTCACAAGGTGTTCATCTGGATGATCAGTGGTCCGGAACGGATGTGTCATATTGTCTTCGACATGACAAATCAATCGCTGTCCATGCTGTTCATCACAGTTCAGAGCTGCAGGCGCATTTGTTAATGACCCATGTCGTCCTTGTGGATGGTCACACTTCTGGATCGTATGGCAGATGCCTATTCTCGCAAGCTTTGTCGTGTGATTGCCCATCGAAGTAGTGCAGACTCCTTTCTCGTTAGGCCAACAATGCCACCGCTGCTGTTAGCATCCCTAACCCTAACCTAAACCCTAATCCTAACCCTAACATATAATGATGTGGTTGTGATACTACATTGTTCTCCTGTCCAATCGACACATTTCAATACCAAACATGTCGGAAGAGGGTTCTTTGTCTTGTCGTTTATGTGAAAGTATGTGATTTTCTGAAATGGTCCAAATATTCAGACGGGTGTGTCCTTCAAATGTGAATATTTCATGGACCGCACACCAAAATATGAGGACAACAGGGCTAAATGTGTTACTGAGATCACCGTCTTTCAGATGAGACCTGTTGTAGCTTTGTGTCAAGCCGGTTGATTAAACTCCTAAAATATAGCCCTTTATCGAGGTTTATCGCTGGCCTACAAGGAGTTGCTGTAACTGTGTCCAATAAGCTGACTCCAATGATAATTGAGTTAACGCTAGTCAACGAGCGTATTATGAGACTAAGGATTCGTCACTCCTTACGTGTCATTTCCCTGGTCTCTGGAAATGCTCTGACTGAGGCGAGTTATCTCACCGTTAAGGATTCATTCTATGCCACGCTCGTGTCTGTGGTTGATCAGTGCCACCAGACGAGATACACTTTGAGTCGCGGGGGATTTCAATGCATTGACTGGAACTGACAGGGATGGTTATGAGACGTGTGTTGGTCCCCATGGGTCAGGAACTGTGAACCTGAATAGCACTAAGTTCCTTCACTTTGCAAGAAGTCATGGACTTAGGGAGGCCGGTTCACGGTTTCAGTGCCCACAGGTTCATCGCTGGACTTGGTATTCCAATGTTGGCGGTGTGGCAAAGGAGATTGACCATGTCCTCATTGATGGTCGCTGAAGGATGATCCAGACCTGCAGGATCTACCTGAGTGCACAATTCCTCAATACTGATCACTGGCTTGTTGTAGCAACTCTTAAGTTGCACCTTAAATCCAGAAGAATGATCCCATCCCAGCTGAAGTGGGATGTTGGCAAGCTCAAGGATGAGAGGGTAGCTGAGAAGTTTGCGTACAAGCTGAGTGGAGATTTGAGGTGTCTGGGTGCTTTGGGAGGTCCTGAAGAGTTGTGGAGTGCCTTCACGACCACTGTTCTTGATGTTGCCGGTGGATGTCTTGGAACTCACCATAGGGCAAAGAAGAATTTTGTCTCTCAAGGGACACTGGATACCATTGAGCAGAGTCACAGGGCCAGGCTGAATGGCAGAGCTGAGCTGTACAGGGAGCTGAGGCGTAAAACTGTACGTGCACTGAGGGTGGACAAGGAGGCCTATGTGCGAGGAATCTGTGAGGGGGTGGAGCATCACCTGTGATCAAGTGATTCTTGTCCTGCTTACAGGGGAATTCGCGCATTGCGTTCATCCAAGCCCATCCCTCGGTGTACTGCAGTTAGAGCAGAGGGTGGCAGGCTCTTGACACAGGAGTCCAAAGTGAAGGCCCGCTGGGCCGGCTACTTTGAGCTGTTGTACCAGGCTGATCCCTCAGCTCTTGAGTTGGACGTCAGGGGTGTTACAATCACTGTTGCTGACCCTTCAATCAACTGTGGTTCAGCTTCGTTTGTGGAAACACAGGCTGCGGTGAACCGGTTGAAATGGGGTAAATCTCAAAGGATCTGTGGCATCCATGCTGAACTTCTCAAGGCTGGTGGAAATGCTGCACTCGTGTCATTGCATGCAGTTCTGTGCTCTGCCTGGAACACAGGCATCATCCCAACTGATTGTAAGAGGGGCCTTGTTGTCCCTCTCTGAAAAGGGAAGGGTGATCGCCAAGACTGCAACAACTACAAAGGGGTGATGCTGCTCTCAGTGCCGGGCAACGTCTTTGATCGGATAATTCTTGATAGGTTTCGCCACCATCTGCTTGAGCACCAGCGTCCAGAGCAGTCAGGCTTTACACCAAAGAGGTCACTGATTGACCGTATCCTTGCTCTCTTGGTCCTCACAGAATGCAGACAAGAGTTTCGGCAGGGGCTGCTTGCCGCTTATGTTGATCTCTGCAAAGCGTTTGATTCAGTGAATCGGGATGCCCTCTCGAGAATTATTGGTCTTCGAGGGGTGCCACAAAAACTGATCGATCTGATGTCTGAACTCCACTCTGGTACAGAGAGTGCTGTGAGATGTGGTGGTACCATCTCTGACTTATTTCCATTTGTTACTGGAATTTGTCAGGGGTGTGTACTGGCCCCCACACTTTTCAGCACTTGTATGGACTGGATTCTAGGGAGGTTGTCGGAGAGATCAAGCTGCGGTGCATCGTTTGGGAATGTCAAGATCTCTGACCTTGATTTCGCAGATGATGCATTCATCTTTGCGGAGACTTTAGCTATGCTTTTGGGGGCCCTCGAGGTGCTGAATGAGGAGTCAGAGTCGCTGGATTTATGGGTTTCCTGGGTCAAAACTAAGATCCAGGCTTTCAATGACATCTTGGATGCTGCTGTCCTGTCTGTGCCGTTTTGTGGTGAAGAGGTTGAGGTCATGGAGTGATTCACTTACCTTGGCAGTGATATTCATGTCTCTGCTGGTTGTGAGTCAGATATCAATAAACGTCTGTGTCGGGCCTGGGGAGTCATGGATTCACTGGATAATAGGGTGTGGTGCTGCCAGTACCTGTGCGGGAGGATGAAAGTCTGAGTCTTCAGGTCCTTGGTGCTTCCAGTCTTGCTCTATGGATGTGAGACTTGGACTCTGACCAGGGATCTGAGATGGAGACTTAATTCATTTGGTAACAAGTCTCTTCGGAGAATCCTTAGCTATCGCTGGTCGGACTTTGTGTCCAACGAGCAGTTGCTGAGTGAGACTCAAATGAGATTTGATCCCTGCCTAGTCCATGAGCATCAGCTGCAGCTGCATGGACACGTGGCTCGTTTTGCTGATGCTGATCCTGGTCACCAGATTCCATCTGCGAGGGAGTCTCATGAGTGTAGGAGGCCAATGGGCCGACCACGTGCCTCGTGGTTGCAGCAGGTTGATCAGCATCTCAACGAGATGGGGATGGGCCAGACATCTGCCTGGGGGATGGCTAGTCGGAGGCCACTGGAGTACCGATGGAAAGTGGACGCTGTGACCCGCTGCTCTGGCGCATGCTCCCATACCTGACCTTACCTGACACTGCATCAGCGGCATCGTTGTGTCCCTAACCATTGATGCAACCAGCAGACATGAGAGAGAGAGAGAGAGAGAGAGAGAGAGAGAGAGAGAGAGAGAGAGAGAGAGAGAGAGAGAGAGAGAGAGAGAGAGAGAGAGAGAGAGAGAGAGAGAGAGAGAGAGAGAGAGAATCACACACACAAACACACACACACACACACACACACACACACACACACACACACACACACACACACGCAGATCGTGACATTAGACAATGCTGGATTCGACTTAATTCAGGTAACGAGGGGGGTGGGGAGAAATAGATTTGTGGTGTACTCTCAGTGCTGGTGATGCCCCCCACTCCTTCACACAGGGTTTGTCTATGCTGTATTTTCTAAATCTCTAAATGCTGTGTATCAATTGAAGAAGCAACACGTACCATTTCTAAAGTCTGGTATTACTCAGCCAGGGTCAGAATCAAACTGCAGACCTCTCAGACTTGGAGCAGACACATCAACGACAATTGGCACAGAATCTGGTTTTGCTGAGAAAGTAGCTATAAAATCCTGCTCAGCTCCTTTACGATCATACATACTGTATAAAAACAACATTTAAGGGAAATTAAATTATCAACCACTTTAAATTACTGGTACATCAGAGTGGAATAACCATCCATGTGGAAAGATTAATCAGACAGATGACTCAACAAAGATGGGAAGGAAATCCTTGACTCCTCAAAAGAACACCCAATGGCTGTAACAGTTGGCACGAGATGCAGCATGTTTGGAATGATTACAGCCAAAACCATGGGATTACAGAACCAGGCTGTTGTGTAAGCACCCGTCAGGATGATCACGCAATTATGACCCACAAAATGCTACCAGCTTAACCTTTCCCTGACAGAGCAGCACCGTGATGGCAGTTTAACATGGTTTTAAAGCATACCAATTTGGTTTTGGAGGCAGACATTGCAGTGCCAAAGCAAATTAACAACTGACTATCGCATCACTCTAACAATGGGCATCAAGTAAGGATACAGTGCAGCACAGTTGAATGAAGAGAAGTAAAATAATCTGGGGGTATTGACAATGAATGCTGTACTGGAACAAAATAATTGGTAGTATGTATAAAAAATGGCATTATTAATATGAAAAAAGATTAAATATATGGATTAGTCAATGCCGATAACACTCACAGGAATTTGTTTTATCCCACAAACAAGGTTTAAGACTTCATAACCATTAAAGGACTGGTGAAAATTAATGGCATCAACGAAATCAGGTTAAACAATAGTTATGCTCATAATAAACAAATAACATAACTATTGTTCTGTTAATAATAAGAGAAAAACAATAAAGCCAAACAGAGATGAACATCAAACTTTCTCAGTGACGTCACAGAAACAGACAGTGTGGTGCTTTGTAAGTTGAAATTTTGGCCAAGTCGCTATACCATCAACCCCTTACCTCTCACCAATCACAAGAAAGAAACCAAAATAGATAGCCCCCAAATTTCAACATCACACCTACATTAAAAGGTTTATGCAAGGGAGGGGGAGAGGGGTGCGTGGGTTTGGGAACTAAGACAAGACACAACAAAGGGTTAGTCCAATGTTTTTCCATTCTCATACCTCCTGCTTGTTTTCTTATCAACTTTTCCCCAAATGCCCCCACCCCGCTTGCTGCACCACCCTCCTCCACACAAGTCACCCACTCTAATCGACCGATTCATTCCTTACAACACTTCCCATATCTTAGCTTACTGCTCACCTCCACTTCTCTGTTTCCCTTTTATGAAGTCTGTGGAATCAAGTTCCTCGGGCTTTGGCATGTCCTTCAAAGTTAAAGGTTGAAAGATTCGAATTTAGAAGAGATCGGGAATATTAACCTGAAGCTACATGGTAAAAACCCAACACAACAATACGGTTATGTAAGAAGGACAACTGTTGTACAAAAGAAAGCATTGTTGTGTATAGTTCTGAGTGACATCATTCAGCCTTGGCCTTGACATATTGGAATGTGAGATGTGTTCGTAATGCACATCGTAAATGGCACTGACCTTGTTCAGTTTTCATCGAATTTCACTGCCATACATTACATAAAAAAGGACAAAAATGTGGGGCTTTGCATGAAAGAAGAAAACACCATTAGAAAGCAATAAAAATTAAAAACGGTAATCATACTTAATTTTTAGGCTTTTGGGATCATCCACGTTGTTGTTACCTATGAAAAGGGAGATAATTAGGGTGAAATGTAAAATTAGAAAAATAAATTGAGAAAAGAGAGGGAAGGAGAGTGGCAGAGTGTAGAAAAAAATGGGAAGGGGGACGGGGGTTTCGGAAGATAAGAGTAAGTGGAGAGGAAAGGAAAAGATGTAGGGGACATCCAAGTACAGGAATTGAGGGGAGGGGGAGAGGAACAATGGGAACGGTGTCAGAAATCCCATAATTTTGTGTAAGTAGTGCACAGATAGCCCAATATGACGTGGCTCAGTGATTGGGTAAAGTTTTTGCTCTTTTCAATGTGAACGTTAAATTAAAATCATGTTCAACATGAACGATATGTTGTTTGAATATTTACTCTGCAAAAATATGAGATTAAGGATTTGTGTTCAAAACTTCTTGCCATTTTGTTTGCAACAAGTCAGTGAAGCGTTTTAATTCTGTTAAATGGCTGCAGCAAGTCTTATCTCTTGAAAAATAGACGAAAGCTCAGTTGAAGACAGAGCGTCTTTGCTCGGAACAAAAACGCAAGCTGTCGACATGAATGCAGATGCTATTTGTCACAGAAGCAAAAATGAATTGTGCTAATGCATATAAATGATAGTATTAGGCTTGTGGTGAGTAGAACCTGGCTTAAGACTTATCCCTCTGCCCTGCAGGTGAGTGGGAAGAGATAGGGGGAAAAGAGGGTAAGTGTTCAAACCAATGTTTTAAAGCCTTTGACTTGTTTCTTTTGAGAATTTTTGTAAGCAAGCATTTTCAAGCCTTCGGCATGTTTCCTTTTGAGAATTTTTTTTTGATAAAACTAAAGGTGAACACATTAAGAGAAAGTTAAACAAGCACTTTAGCCCAAAGAGCAAATTAAGTACATGGTCATGATGGGCTTGTCAAAAACAACACCCATCCACCTTTGTCATAAAATGCCAAAATGTATTGTTATACAACAAACCCGAAAGCTAAAGCTTCCCAAAAACCAACATGCATGCTCATCCAAGCTACAATTAGCAAGAGAAATATAAGCTTTAAAAGCACATACGTCATCTACAGGCTAATGGCTACAGTTCCCACAAGACCCCCCCCCCCCCAGAGGACCTCTTTGAGGACCTCAGTGGTTGGTCAGATCACGTTTGCGAAATCCTTCCAGAGCCCTGAGATCGCTTGACGAACTCGGGAGCAAGTGGGAACACATCTGCAGAGTCTGCCCAGGGCTCCGGTGCATCTTTGCGGATCCTGGGATCAGATCGCATGAAGCGAATGCCCCATTTGCATAACTTAATACATCACTCAACAGTGACTTCAGATTAGAATTACCAAACAATGGAAAGGTATAATCAAACAGGAAAGATCTTCAATAAAACTTAATTTATACTCTTTGTTAACACTCCAAATAATTTATAACAATCCCAAACAGAGTGTTCAATAAATAATTTCAAACTTTAGTCTTAGACATGTGTTTCTGCTTTCAGACATCATAAGCATAACAAAAACATGTGTTGCAGCATTGAGAAAAAAAACTTCTGATCACCCAAACCAGAATTTTAATAAAGAGCATCCTGTCTCAAATTATAACGATGGATCTTAAGATGTAGGAAGTCGATGATGAGATTTTGAAGAAATAAAAGTAAAAAACTTCGGTTTGTGAGAAAACTGACCATCTTGGATTTTGTGAAAGTATAGTATGTTCACACAATGACTCTGAAACTTCTCGACGGATGGCGGTGAAATTTTGAAAGTGTTCTAACTATAAAATGTTGTATTTTTGGCGGGTTCTCCAGCATTTCAGCCAAAAAAACTAACCTAAACATAGTTATACTCCATTAATCACAAATATAATTTATATTTACTGTGAATATTTTTTTTGATATGATTGTTTCAAAGGTGAAGGGATTGGTGCCCCAGCTTTTTCCACGATGAAATATAGAGAAGGTGGCAAATCACAGCCACAAGTTGCAGTGCATGATTGCATGCAATGGCAATGCACAGACATCGAGGTGTCACATGACATGCGAATTTTGAACATTCACACAAAATTATGCATTCGCTCCTTGATTTATTTGCTTGAGTTATAGCCTGTTCTCTGAGTCTTTTTGTTTTCCAAATCGAGTTGGGTCTGGTTAATTCTGAAAAGGTAGATGAACTTGCTTCCAAATAGGCAGGTAGATTGTGCAGCCAAGGTGTAGAGAGGAGCAGTTCTTGGGGAACTATAGACCTGTTATAGATTTTTCCATCTTTCATCTAAGGTTGTTCAAGAAATCACAACGTTGACCGTACTTCCTGCTGGCAAATCTCAAGCACACAGCTTTGTTATTTGTCATGATTGGTCACATTTAGCTTGATCCTGATTTAGCTTGATCCACAGGGCCACCACACCAAATAAGGAACTTCATTCATTGGAGGAGGAGGCAGTTATGCCCATCAAGCCTGTGCAATATTGCCAACAACTTTGTTCTTCCTGATCCCCACTACTTCCAGATAGTTACCCAACTTAATTTAAAAACTATCCTCTGACTCCACTTCCAATACCCTTGCAAGACTATTTCATGCATTCACCACTCTCTGAGTGAAAGACCCCTGCATTCCTACCATCCTAACTATCCTCTTCTTCACTCTAAAACTGTGGCCCCTGCTCCTGTCATTGTCCATTCTGCTGGAAAAACCTTTCCATATTCACTTTGTCTGGAAACCTGTACTACACTCTTACAGTGTTGATGCTGCCAAAGCAGTATATTGGCAAGGATGATACTAGGTGGTTTGCCATTGCCGTCCCAGCATTGTTTCTCTGTGCTCTATTCTCCTAAAAGTCAAGCATCAAGCAAAGAAGCAACACATACAATTTTGAGAGTCTTTGGTATGATTCAGCTGGGATTTGAACCACCAACCTCCCAGATTCAGAGCAAACTCAGGAACCATTATGCCACCAAGTCTGGTTTTGTGTACACCCTTCATTCTGTTAAACATATCCAGCAGATCCCCTAACAATCACCTCCTTTCTAATATAAAAAGTCGTGTCTCTCTCAGCCACTCTTCGTAGCTTTAATCTAGCTATCCCAGGGATTATTCTAGTTTCTCGATGCTGTACCCTTACTCTGGAAACAATGTCTTTCCTCAGACGTGGTGACAAAAACTGTACACAAAATTCCAAATGAGGCCTCACAAAATGATTGTACAGAGTTAACACAACCTCTATTGATTTATCATTTATCCAGTTACAGGTAGTGAGCATGGATATACAAAGGAGACATCTTGTTTTACAAATTTATTGGAGTTCTATGAGTAATTTTTGACTGGGTGGATGAGGGAAATGCAATGGATGTAATTTATCAAGACTTTCAAAGAGCTTTTGATAAAACACCACATAGAAGGCTGTTGACTAATGTGACAGCTTGCAAAGTGGAAGGTAAAGTGACCAACTGTATTGGAAACTGCCTCAGTGATAGGAAGCAAAGTGTAGCTGTGCTGTGAGGTTACAAGTGGTGGAGTATCCCAGAGAACAGTTCTCGGTGCCTTATTATTCATAAATTACATCTATGATTTAGACATCAGGGTTGAGAGTCGGCTTTCCGAATTTGCAGATGAAACAAAGCTTGGAGGTAAAGTGGACAGCAGAGGGGGGGGAAACGAAAGGGAGGTGGGTGATCAAATTCATGAAAATCTGGATACTTTCATAGATTGAGCAAAAGATTGACAGATATACTGCAACACAAGGAAATGTAAGGTGCTGGTGTTGGATAAATTTAATTTTTATACCAACAACAACCATAACCACAAGGAAACCAGGCGTCCGAGCAGGCAGAGGCCCCGCCTTCCCGCGGTTCGTGCCAGCAAGCCACAACCCGGAGGTGGATGGTTGTTCGGTGTGACGTTGAAGAGAGATCAGGAGCGAACGCATGAGTTTGGTGTGAGGGATGCATGCGGTCGAGAGAGGAACGTGGCGAGAAAGGAGGATCTCACTTTCCACTCCTCTCCGCATGTCAAGATGGCTTTCCTTTGATCCATGAAGAAGATGGCGTGATTCTCCTATTCATGCTGAGGCGATTTGGCTCACGTGATGGAGCAAGACGGTGGCCATTGACTCTTGGTTGGGTCGTATGAGATGGACTTCGAAGACTCATGAAAATCACCGAAGAGACGGCGCCATTCTGCGAAGTTCTGACATCGGTGAGGATGATCAACACAAGAAGCTGTCCAGTGCTCTCTGAGCCTTGGCGTTGAGTATTGCCTCACAAATTGCCTGACGTCGCTTTCACCATAAAACAATGTTGCATTTATATGGACGTTTCAGGGATATCTTCACAAACATTATTCTTTATAAACAGCTGCGTGCGATGGGTGGAAAAAAGAATTGGCTCGGTAATTTAGAAAACATGTATATACGGCAAACAGCTCGGAAATCTGGTGTTATTTCACACCAACTTGCTCAAGGTGATGCAGCACGAATCACTTGCTCAAGATGATGGAGCACGAAGCACTCGCTCAAGGTGATGGAGCATGAATCACTCGCTCAAGGTGATGGAGCATGAATCACTCGCTCAAGGTGATGGAGCACGAATCACTCGCTCAAGGTGATGGAGCATGAATCACTCCCTCAAGGTGATGGAGCATGAATCACTCACTCAGGGTGATCGAGCATGAATCACTCGCTCAAGCTGATGGAGCATGAATCGCTCGCTCAAGGTGATGGAGCATGAATCACTCGCTCAAGCTGATGGAGCATGAATCACTCGCTCAAGATGATGGAGCACGAAGCACTCGCTCAGGGTGATGGAGCATGAATCACTCGCTCAAGATGATGGAGCATGAAGCACTCGCTCAAGGTGATGGAGCACGAATCACTCGCTCAAGGTGATGGAGCACGAATCACTCGCTCAAGGTGATGGAGCACGAATCACTCGCTCAGGGTGATGGAGCATGAACTACTCGCTCAAGGTGATGGAGCATGAACTACTCACTCAAGGTGATGGAGCATGAATCACTCGCTCAAGGTGATGGAGCATGAATCACTCGCTCAAGGTGATGGAGGTGAATCACTCGCTCAGGGTGATGGAGCAGGAATCACTCGCTCAAGGTGATGGAGCACAAATCACTTGCTCAAGGTGATGGAGCACGAATCACTCGCTCAGCGTGATGGAGCATGAATCACTCTCTCAGGGTGATGGAGCACGAAGCACTCACTCAGGGTGATGGAGCATGAATCACTCACTCAAGGAAAAAGAGCATGAACAACTCACTCAGGGTGATGGAGCATGACCCACTCGCTCAGGGTGATGGAGCATGAACAACTCACTCAAGGTGATGGAGCATGAACCACTCGCTCAGGGTGATGGAGCATGAATCACTCACTCTAGGTAAAAGAGCATGAACTACTCGCTCAGGGTGATCCATCCATCAAATTCATCCAGGCACGGGCAAATGAGCCTTCCAGAAATTTTCTGCAAGAATTCACTTCTCCATGGAGAGATAGATAATGAAAGAGAGGTCAGGTCAGGTCAGGTATGGGAGCATGTGCCAGAACAGCACGTCGCTGCGTCCACTTTCCGCCGGTACTCCAGGGGCCTCCGTCTGGCCATCCCCCAGGCAGATGCCAGGCCTATCCCCATCTCCTTGAGATGATGGTCAACCTGTTGCAACCATGAGGCACATGGTCGACCCACTGGCCTCCTCCACTCATGAGACTTCCTCGCTGAGAGAATCTGGTGAGCAGGATCAGAGTCAGGAAAACGAGCCACATGTCCATACAGCCGCAACTGACGCTCACGGACTATGCAGGTAACAAATCTCATCCGAGTCTCTCTCAGCAACCGCTCGTTGGACACAAAATCCGACCAGCGATAGCCAAGGATTCTCCGAAGAGACCTGGTACCAAAATAATTAAGTCTCTGTCTCAGATCCTTGGTCAGAGTCCAAGTCTCGCACCCATAGAGCAAGACTGGAAGTACCAAGGACCTGAAGACTCGAACTTTCGTCCTCCCGCACAGGTACTGGCAGCGCCACACCCCATGATCCAGTGAATCCATGACTCCCCAGGCCCGACCCAGATGTCTAATGACCTCTGACTCGCAGCCAGCAGAGACATGAATATCACTGCCAAGGTAAGTGAATCTCTCCACGACCTCAACATCCTCACCACAAACAGACACAGACAGGACAGCAGCATCCAAGATGTCACCGAAAGCCTGGATCTTAGTTTTGACCCAAGAAACCCGTAATCCCAATGGCTCCGACTCCTCATTCAGCACCTCGAGGGCCCCCAAGAGGATGTCTAAAGTCTCCGCAAAGATGACTGCATCATCTGCAAAGTCAAGGTCCGAGATCTTGACATTTCCAAATGACGCACCGCAACTTGATCTCTCCGACATCCTCCCTAGAATCCAGTCCATACAAGTGCTGAAAAGTGTGGGGGCAAGTACACATCCCTGACGAACTCCAGTAACAACTGGAAATAAGTCAGAGATGGTACCACCACACTTCACAGCACTCTCAGTACCAGAGTAGAGTTCAGACATCAGATCGATCAGTTTTGGTGGCACCCCACGAAGACCAAGAATCCTCCAGAGGACATCCCGATTCACTGAATCGAACGCTTTACAGAGATCAACATAGGCTGCAAGCAGCCCCTGCCGAAACATTCGTCTGCGTTCGGTGAGGACACGAAGTGCAAGGATACGGTCAATCGTTGACCTCTTTGGTGTAAAGCCTGACTGCTCTGGACGCTGGTGCTCAAGCAGATGGTGGCGAACCCTATCGAGAATTATCCGAGCAAAGACCTTGCCCGGCACTGAGAGCAGCGTCACCCCTCGGTAGTTGTTGCAGTCTTGGCGATCACCCTTCCCTTTCCAGAGAGGGACAACAAGGCCCCTCTTCCAGTCAGTTGGGATGATGCCTGTGTTCCAGGCAGAGCACAAAACTGCATGCAACGACACGAGTGCAGCATTTCCACCAGCCTTGAGAAGATCAGCATGGATGCCACAGATCCCTGGAGCTTTGCCCCGTTTCAACTGGTTCACCACAGCCCGTGTTTCCACAAGCGCAGGTGGACCACAGTTGATTCGAGGGTCAGCAACAGGGATTGTAACACCGTTGACGTCCAACTCGACAGTTGGGGGATCAGCCTGGTACAACCGCTCAAAGTAACCGGCCCAGCGGGCCTTCACTTCAGACTCCTCTGTCAAGAGCCTACCACTCTCTGCTCGAACTGTAGTGCTCCGAGGGATGGGCTTGGATGAACGTAATGCGCGAATTCCCCTGTAAGCGGGACGAGAATCACCTGTCCACAGGTGATGCTCTACCCCCTCACAGATTCCTCGCACATAGGCCTCCTTGTCCACCCTCAGTGCACGTACAGTTTTACGCCTCAGCTCCCTGAACAGCTCAGCTCTGCCATTCAGCCTGGCCCTGCGACTCTGGTCAATGGTATCCAGTGTCCCTTGAGAGACAAAATTCTTCTTTGCCCTGCGGTGAGCTCCAAGGCATCCACCGGCAACATCAAGGACGGTGGTCTTGAAGGCGCTCCACAACTCTTCAGGACCCCCAAAGCACCCAGACCCCCAAGTGTCCACTCAGCCTGTTCGCAAACTCCTCAGCTACTCTCTCATCCCTGAGCTTGGCAACATCCAGCCTCGGCTGGGATGGTACCATTCTCCAGGATTTAAGGTGCAGCTTTAGAGTTGCTACAACAAGCCTGTGGTCAGTATTGAGGAACTGAGCACTCCGGTAGACCCTGCAGTTCTGGATCATCCTCCAACGACCGTCAATGAGGACATGGTCAATCTCCTTTGCCACACCGCCAGCGTTGGAATATCAAGTCCAGCGATGAGCTTGTGGGCGCTGAAACCATGAACCAGCCACCCTAAGTCCATGACTTCTTGCAAAGTCAAGGAACTTAGTGCTATTCTGGTTCATAGTTCCTGACCCATGGGGACCAACACACAGCTCATAACCGTCCCTATCAGTTCCAGTCGATGCATTGAAATCCCCCAAGACTAGAAGTGTATCACGTCTGGGGCACTGATCAACCACAGACTCGAGTGTGGCGTAGAATGCATCCTTCACGGTGAGATCACTCGCCTCAGTCGGAGCATAAACAGAGACCAGGGAAATGACACCCAAGGAGTGACGAATCCTTAATCTCATAATACGCTCGTTGACCGGTGTTACCTCAATTATCATTGGGGTCAGCTTATTGGACACAGCTACAGCAACTCCTTGGGTATGATAACCATCAGAGCGACCAGACCAATAGTAGGTGTAACCACCCACCATTATCTCGCCGCAATCCGGTCTCCGAACCTCAGAGAGAGCTGCAATCCCGATGTCCAAACGCTTGAGCTCAGATGATAACAGAGACAGGTGATCATCCTCTCTTAGGGATAGGACATTCCAGGCACCCACCCGAAGGGACCGCCTCAGGTTAACCCAAGGAGACCGCCGTCTGGTGGACGACACCTCAGCACCACTCCGACACACTCTCCTGCAATCTGACCCAGGGATGTTACCCCGTGGTTTCCCTCCTATCAAAGATTGGGGGTCCCGAAGGCTTTGCCCCAATCCCGTCATCCGGTGAGCTGCCCTGCGAAGGGAAGCTGCACAGGAGGTACTCCCACGGAGTGGGTTTTCAGATTTTTTTGCGTTTTTGCGTTTTGCGGAATGAAGGGTTTTACGGTGGCCGGAGTGCAAATCCTGCCTCCAACCTCCTAATAAGAAGTGACCCAACTGCAGGAGGACGTCCGCAGACACAGTTGGGCACTAGATATGGATGGCCGTTGGCTCACAAGGAGCTCCTCCGCCCTTTGGAGAAAGAGAGGAATGGAGAGTAAAAGAGATGAAATAGAAGAAAAAGCAAGAATTAGAATGAATAAAGATAATTATATAAAAAAAGTGAATTAGAAAGAAATGTGAAAGGAACAAAGAACAAAGATGTCAGGAAGAACCCAGACAGATAGATTTCAGCAGTTACTCCCGCAGCAACATGTACAAGCTACCAGAGGTCGATGGGGAGTGAGGAGTGGAGCGAGCAGGGGTGGTCGAAGGGAAGGCTGTGTAAGGGGAGAGCAAGGGAAGGAAGCATGAGGGGAAGGCAAGGGCAGCATGAGGGGAGGGCAAGGGAAGGCAGCGTGAGTGGAGTTTCAGCGTGATGAAGGATATAATTAAATAAGGCCATTAATTATCTTCAAAAGGGATGTTTTAATGAATCTAAACACCCAATTTTCACTCATGCACTCACTTGGAGTTCCGTTAGTGTGCATACAAATAATCAGACTGCTAGTTTTCATGGTTTTGGAGTTATGGAGGAGAAACACAGATGCACACACACACACACACACACACACACACACACACACACACACACACACACACACACACACACACACACACACACACACACACACACACACACACACACTGAAATTTATTATTATAGATGGTGAGTACTTGACATGTACCAAGTTTTAAAAAATTTCCATTGAGCGGTTTCGCCACATGACCTATGAAGTCAAACTTATTCTACATGGGTAGTCACACTGATGGTGAAAATGTGGTGTCAATTGGTTGAGTGGTTGCAGAGAAAATGGAGAAAAGAGAGATGTCAGGTATTTGTCTTGCAATGTCTTGCCTTCTTTGAAAGGACCTTTGGCATGTATCACATGTGAAATTAGCAACAGCACTTGCTGTCAGTTCTTGTCTAACAGTATCCATAACAGTGCCTTTTTTAACCCTGTCCATCGCCATTCTCTTCTTGGTACAGGTATCTAACTACTCTTGTTCTGTAAGAACATCTTTCCTGAGCTACATCAAACCAGTTGCCTTTATCAATATCAAACTTCTTTGGATCTATTCTGGCATTATCTCACCATCTCAAGTTGGCTCCATGTGGCGGACAGCACTGTGGCAACCATTAAAAATAATAGCTTCTTCGGGATGCACTTGTCTTCCATTCTCGCAAGATGGCATCGTCAACAGAGACATTTGGAAGCCATAATATCCTCTCGTGTCTTCTTTTATTGTAAACTGTCTCGCCAATACACTGCTAATATGCTCTGCCTACTGTTCAATATTAGTAGTACCTAATATGCATCAGAGGCACATGTAATGAAAGGCTGCGATTATTTTCTGGAGATATCTCTCCTGTTGGTCCATGTATCAACCCCATTCAGAGGTACACTTTGCACTACAGCAAAGTAAACTAGGCATTTTGTCTTGAAGGAAAGATCATTGTCTCTGAATACAGATCTGTGTTCGGCTCCAAACATTCTCGAGGCACGTACAGGCAATCCTAGCTGTTTTCTACATCCTTTCTGATAGCTCCATGGAACTCAATATGTGCCCTGAGACATCGGCTATTGCCTTGATGGCTTGCCCTCCGATGTACAGTGGCTGTTCCTCTTCATTTTCACAATGCATCCCCGCTTCCAGAACCTCGTTTTTGGCAATGCTCATCAGGAACCCCCACTCTGATGTTACCTCATCAAGTTTGGATACAAAGGGTCAATGTGGTGGGGAGAGGAGGGGGAAATGGGAAACAAGGCTGCTCTTCTCCATAGCCATGTATAAAAATCAGTGCATTCCTCTTGAATGTCTGCCATCTGATATTTGCACTTACAGCCTTCTGTTCACATGCATACAACCACTGAGGAAGCAGCTACATGCAGCATAAGCACAGGGAGGGAAGGAAATTGAAAGAGTAAAAGTTTATCAAGTGAAGAGAGTGGGAGATATAGAAGAGAGATAAGTTTAGGGGAGTGTGGGTGGAGTGATAGAAGTGGAAGAAGGTTGGGAGGAGAGAAGAGTGAGACGATGTAAAGTGCGTCACTGTATTTGCTGACAATAACTAGATCTCCCATTGTTTTTTTTTTTTTGTATTTTTTCCATGGTGAGGACTATTAGACATGTATTAGAAAGGAAGATGCTTAATAAAGCACCTGATTTAATCCTCGACATGAGACTCTACTTCGGCAGCAAGACACCTGCCCTCGGGCAGATCACCGAAGAGAGTTATAAAGGAAGACCACAGAAAATGTCCTTCTCTCATCTCATTTGGATGACTAGATGCGGGATGCTCATGTTTAAACTCGTATGTTCGTGCTGGGTGAGAGCCATCAGGCACCGCCAAGCAGAGAGCGTTAATCGGCTCGCTGGCGGCTCCTAATTACTGCAGGAGTGGATGCGGTGTGCTTTTTAATTGCCTTCCTAACAGATGTTTGCTAAACCGCATGTGCATAGCAAACCTGCAGTTACTTCAGGTGTTCCACTGGGGAATGCAGGTAGATTAAGGTTTATTTGCAATCAGCTTGGGTCGGCAGAACGATTCATGTCTCTCTCTCATTGCCTTTCCCAATTCTGTACTTTTCAACATGCAATTCCTCTTTCTTCGGACAATTCACTCTTCCAAAATAATGTAATGCTGGTCAACATAGTTGAGAACGGCATTATATTTTTACTATTCCACCTATTTCTGATATAACCTCTGATAACAGTACTGATTAGCTCTATTATGAACAACATGCATATTGTCGTTATTCAGAAGCAACAGGCCCGTTAGTGTTCCCATCTGAACCTCTGGCTCGTTCTCCATGTAACTCAGACCCAAGTGCCATACACAATATTTGTTCGTCCATTGTCTATTGATGTTCTTGTAATTTAGGTTAAAGTACACTGATGTCTACTAATATTTTTGCCCTGCATGTCATTTATGGACAAGTTCCTCCATGAGCCTTAGATCACTGGAAAATAAAATAGTGCTCAGAAGGGTCACATATATTTCAAATATTTCAGAATTGGCATTCAACTTTTCATGTAACTTGTTTTCTTTTGGATTGTTGTTGGGCATGGGGTAGTTGAGGGATGGGCTCAAGATTAGAAGGCAAAAACAATTCCTTGAATTAGAGTTACCTGACTGAATTAATTGTTAATATTTATGTGACAGTGACAGGGCAATCTGAAGTGGGGATGTATTTGGTTTAGTTGACCAATATGAAATTAATTTTTGTTTTCTCAAAATTCTCAAAAATTATTCAAACAATTTCCCCTTCAAAATGAAGATTATGTTTGCTTTGAAAGTCAATAACTCGTTAATAAATGAAGAATTCATAAATATGGCATCGCACAGCAGAGTGCCCTTGGAAGTTACATCACTCTCCCCAAGCTCAGGGTTGCGTTTCTCTGAAGTCAAGTCCGGTGTTGTCTCATTTATTTGTCTGCATGTGTGTTCCTGATTTGTGTCGTTGCTTCTCCATGAGCATTAGACCATGTTAAGAACTACAAGGGCACTCGGTAGAGTGCGCAGCTCCGCCATGCAATGCCTCATCCACGGAGAACATATCTGGCCCAATACACTTTTGAAATATCATGGTATATATCGTTTTTGGCTCGAATCTCTCAACGGTGAAGAATTGCTTTAAAAATAAATAATTCTCGTTTCCGGATCCTGATTTGGATCTTCACCAAAATCGAAACAATTCATCGTGGTTGCACACCCAACCTGTCCACCAAGTTTCGTACGAATCCGTCCACAACTTTTTGAGACATCCTGCACACAATCAAACAAACAAATAACCTCCTTCACCTTCAGTGGTAATAAAAAGCCAATTGCACAATATCATGTATCTGCAGTAATTGCTCTTTACACCCACCCACCCCCCCCCAACCCTCATACCAAAAAACATCCTATCCTGTCCGATCCAATCCCAGTTCCTTCACACAGTGCTGTTTTTGTAGCTTTAATTAGGTGACCAAGCCATCCTAGCTGGTACCCTTTTGATTGTCTACAGATTATTTTAATAATTATCCTATGCACCCCCTTTTTGCTCTATCATTCACTTTTAAAAATGTTTTTCTCAGCAACAACTTGGCTGATTGACAAAAAAAAATTCAACGATAAAGTGACTTAACATGGACATTTTTTTTTAATTGATAATGGTGATGTCATATACCATGTGTCCAAGCAGCCATATTGCATTAAAGTAAAAAACTTTGCACGTCTCCGAAACCGCTGAACAAAAAAAATTGAAACTTTGGACATGCCATTAACTCCCCATGGGGAATAAAGTTTGATAACAACGACATCATCAGTGAAGTGGTATGACAGCCATAATTAATTGAATCAAAATCCTTGTCCGAAAAATATGAAAATTATTGAGGGTGATCCAGTAAGAAACTTTTAAAGATTGTAAAGAAACTCCTCCCTTACCTGAAATGGCCGCACTGGTATCACATGTGAAAAGGCTGAATGCCTAAACTCGGTGTTTGCATCAAAATCTTGTGTCCGACATCCATTACTTTTCTGTACCCACCATACCCAGTCACACCCAACTGTCCCTGGACTCTGTGTCCTTTTCTTCTGACAAAGTGGAGAGCTTGCTGTCAAACCTCGACTCAGATTCTGCAACCGGTTCAGAAGGCATCAGCCCACGTGTCCTAAAAACCTGCTCCTCTGCTCTTGCTCACCCTCTCTCTCTGTTTTATTCACTCTCTCATTTGCCCAAGGTCAACTGCCATCTGCTTGGACACCAGCAAACATTACCACCCTATATAAAAAGGTGCAAAAACAGATCCCTGTCACTACTGACCAATCAGCCTTCTCCCAATCATCAGCAAGGTGATGAAATCCATCATCGCTTCAGACATTAAATCCTTCCTCTTTTCCAACGGCTTGATTTCCGATCATCAATTTAGTTTCAGACTAGGTCATTCTACCCTGGATATGCTGCTTCTGCTCTCACAACAATGGGTAGAGGTACTCAATGCCAGATATGAATTCTGAGCCATATCCCTGGATATATCACGTGCTTTTGACACAGTCTGGCACCCTGCCCTGCTCACTAAACTCTCTTCCTCTGGTATCAAAGGCCATCTCCACTCATGGCTCACAGACTTCCTCTCCTGTCACAGTCAGCGTGTGGCCTGAAATGGAGTTCTCTCATCCCCTAATCCTGTCCAGGATGGAGTTCCTCAAGGCAGCATTCTGGTCATTGTTCTTTTTCTGCTTTTCATTTGCTGATGAATCCACCCTCTGCCGTACCATCTGTCATCCCTCAGACTGGCAAACAGCAGCTTCTTCGCTCACTACAGACCTGGGTAAAATCACAAACTGGTCCAACATGTGGAACATGTCTTTCGATCCTGACAAATCTCACACTCTCACCGTCTCACTGAAAGGACCGTTTCGAACCCCCCCCATCTACTTTCTCAACAATCCGCTAGAAGAAGTCCTTTCATTCAAGCTTCTGGGTCTCACTATCTGTCTTGATCTTTCCTGGGAAAGCCACATTTATAACCTGGCCTCCAAAGCCAGTTGCTGACTGGGAATCCTCCATCATGCAAAGTCCTTCCTCGGCCCACCTGAGCTCCTGGCCACATACAAAGCCTTCGTCCACAGCCTGATGGAGTAATGCTCTCCCCTCTGGGCTGGTGCTCCTGCCTCTCACCTTCCTTGGCTTCACGCTGTGGAAACCTAGGCATTTATGATCAATGGTATCTCCCGCGGTGAGGCTGAATCTTTGAGCCTCTCACTCTCTCACCACAGGCAAGTCAGTGGTCTTTCTGTCCACTACCGTCTCCTCTCCGGTCTCATCCCCCTGCACTGTCTGCGATATGTCCCCCCCCCATATTTCCGCAAGGCGCTCAAGGTCCGCCAGCAACCACCTTCTGGTAAAACTACCAAAATCACAAATCACTGTTCACCTTCACTCTTTCATTCCTCTTTTTCCCCACCTTTGGAATAAACTACCACACTCTTCAAACCTATTCTTCCCTCCATGCCTTGAAAACAGTCATTCACCACCTCCTCTTATCATCCCCCCTCTAAAACCTCAATCTTTTCTACCCCCGTTAATCCACCTCCTTCAAATTCCCTGCTTTCCTTCCTGAAAGTCCCTGTAATGTCCATCTTGTACACCCCATGTTCCCCACGCCATCCTTCTCCCTTCCACAGATCTCCTAATGTCTCTGTTCCCCACTGTTTTGTCCTTTCCTCTCCCGCCCCTCTTGTCTCATGCCCCCCTTGCTGTGCGTTGTGTGTTGGCTCTCATACGAACCTTGACAAGGTCGACAAAAAATAAAATAATACTATAAAAAAGACATTTAAATGTATGATGTAATCAGTCAAGTGGTTTGGCAGGCATATTGGATTGAAAATAAATACTTTTCAAAACCTTCTCCAGAACCGCTTTAGAGATTGGTGCAAACTTCATTCACATGATCGTGAAGCCATGGAGAGTATAGGGTGATAATTTAAACATCAGAGGTCACACAGTCTGGCAGCCATATTAGATTTAAACTAAAACCATTAAAAAGTATCTTCTCTCAAACCACCCAAACGATCAACACAAACTATACGTATGTCATCGACTAGATATGGGAATACAAGGGTGATGAGGAAAACATCATTGGCCACATGGCGTAGCAGCCATATTGTATTGAAGGAAAATGTTTTTCAAATGTTTTCTCTGAAACCACTTCACCTAATTATGCAAAACTTTACTCACATGATCCAATACTATTGGGGCATATCCTGTGATAAGTAAAAATGACATAAAATTTCATAGCCCCCATGTTTTAGTAATGTTGCTGTGTGGAGTAAAAGGGCTAGTCCACATTTATGTATTGTACAACTAAAATGGCCGCCAGTCCACCAATCGGCCATCTTTGATCAGATTGCAAAATAAATAGAAGGGCACGTGTTTGTGATCATCTACTGTGCCTGTGCCAAGTTTGAACAAAATCGGACCATGCATGTGTGAGAAATAGTTGGGGACACATTTAAGTAACAAAATGACCACCAGTCGACCATCTTGAATCTGATCTCGAAACAAAATGACGTGCATATGCAAGCCATCATTCATTATGTGGGTGCCAAGTTGAACAACATTGGCAAATGCAAGTCTGAGAAATGGTTGAGGATGTGTTCAACATCAGGTTTTTTTACAACTAAAATCGTTGCTGGTTGGCCATCTTGAATCTTATCCAGAAAGAAATGAAGTGCTTATGTTAGCCATCATTCATTATCTGTGTGGAAAGTTTGAACAAGATCAGTAAATTCATGTCCGAGAAATGGTTGAGGATCTGTTCAACATCGGGGTTTTTACCGCGTGGGGTCTTCCACCCCACGTGGTCTATGCACCACCAGCATTCTCTCTTTTCTTGTTTTACAACTAAAATGGCCACCAGTCAACCAGTCGGCTATCTTTGAGCAGAACACAAAGTAAAGTTAGTTGCAAGTGTGTGTCGTCGTGTACTGTGCTTGTGCCAAGTTTGAACAAAATCGGACCATGCATATCGGAGAAATGGTTGGGGACACTTTTAAGTAACAAAATATCCGCCAATCAGCCATCTTGGATCTGATCTTGAAAAGAAAATGGCATGCATTTGTAAGCTATCATTCTTTATCTGTTTGCCAAGTCTGAACAACATCGCTAAATGCATAGCCGAGAAATGGTTGAGAACGTGTTCAACATCGGGGTTTTTACAACTAAAATGGCCGCCAGTTGGTCATCTTGGATATGATCTAGAAAAAGAATGACATGTATATGTAAGCCATCATTCTTTATCGGTTTGCCAAGTTTAAATAATATTGGTAAATGCGTGCCTGAGAAATGGTTGAGGAGGTGTTTCAACATCGGGTTTTAATTTTTTTTAACAACTAAAATGGTCACCAGTCGGCCATCTTGGATCTGATGTCGAAAAAAAAATGACCTGCACATGTACACCATCATCCATCCATCAGGACCATACTCCATGCAGAGCGTTGGTGCTGCCTAAGCAGTCTCCTTGGCTATTGGACACAATCCTGGACGGGTCGCCACTCCGACACAGTATACCAGCATGCTGGCACTCATTTTGCTGACCTCGGAAGGATGACAGGCAGAGTCAACCCCACCTGGTATGAATTCAACAATGGAGTGGGGTTTGAACTCAGGATCAGAGGATTCCAAGCCACCACCCTAACCATTGAGCCAACACCAGGTATACACCATCATGAGTTGTCTTTTTGCCAGGTAGGAATAAAATCGGTCCACATATGTCCGAGATATGGTTGCGGACGCACACACGTATGCACGGACATGAAAATTGAGACCAATTCCATCAGCCCTCGTTTCAGACTAGTTGACGCTTCATATTGTGAGAAAAGAAAACAATAAATCTCACCTCACATAAATTTGAATGCCCTCAAGCCACAATGTCACAATAACATCAAACCATGGTGCCGTGTGTGACGTCATGAAATGGCTTATCAGGTGATTGCATCATGTTCATTGAGTGAGGGTTGGAAAAGTGCTTACAAAAAGTTTTGGCTTCAGGTAAATTAATATAAAATTAGGTAGCAAAGTAAAAAATAAAAAGGTCGATTTTTTTGGAGGAAGGGGGGGGGGGCGGTCGAGTAGGGGTGTTAGGGTTAATCGGGGTTTTTACCGATTTGTTTGATAACAGGTTAGCTGTTAGGGTTAGGGTTAGGGTTAGGTTTAGGGTTAGGGTTAGGGTTAGGGTTAGGGTTAGCTGTTAGCTGTTAGGGTTAGGGTTAGCTGTTAGGGTTAGGTGTTAGCTGTTAGCTGTTAGGGTTAGGGTTAGGGTTAGGGTTAGGGTTGTTAGGGTTAGGGTTAGCTGTTAGCTGTTAGCTGTTAGGGTTAGGGTTAGGGTTAGGGTTAGGGTTAGGGTTAGGGTTTGTTAGGGTTAGGGTTAGGGTTAGGGTTAGGGTTTGTTAGGGTTAGGGTTAGGGTTAGGGTTAGGGCTGTTAGGGTTAGGGTTAGGGTTAGGGTTAGGGTTAGCTGTTAGCTGTTAGGATTAGGGTTAGGGTTAGGGTTAGGGTTAGCTGTTAGGGTTACACAATGCATGTTAGGGACACCAGCGTCCAAAGCAAAGTTATATCAACACATAACACATTTCACAGACATAACACACAACACACAGCAAGGGGGGCATGAGACAAGAGGGGAGGGAGTGGAAAGGACAAAACAGTGGGGAACAGAGACATTAGGAGATCTGTGGAAGGGAGAGGGATGGGGGCAGGGAACACAGGGTATACAAGATGGACATTACAGATTATGGTTAGGAGAGTACTAACTGTGATACAATCACACATGCTCCTCAAGTACTATTTGCCATCATGCAGAGGAAGAGTGGAAATTTTCATTCATAAGAGAATCTCGACACATTATCAACAATACATTAAACAGCAGAAAGTACGATGCACATACAACTATTGATGCAGAATGATTTAATCGTTGCAAAATTAGGTGATAAGTACTAACATTTGCATAATGTATTATGGAAATTTATATATCATCCTCACAGTGACCCCTTTTGCTGTCACTTAATTGGTGAAATAAATATGTGATGTCAGCACCATAATCAATGAACCCCAAAACCCATTACAGTGTTTTCAGCTTCGGGAATCAGAAAATGAGGATTTGGTCCCTAATATTCTCACTGAAGGCTGGGATTCTGATTATCATTGATCCAATAAATTTATGCATCTGTATTTTTAACAACACACTCAGGTATACTTCCATAACATCAGCACAATATTTCACACTTTCCATCAATTCCCCTCAAAAAGTGCTCCTTGAACTCCATCACTTTCTGCTTCTGCTGGAGAAAGATAGAGAAACAGACAGATAGATATAGATGTGTAGATTTGCTCACTGGAAATATATATTGTTATGGAAGGCCAAAACACACAGAATCTCGTCCGAGAAGGGTAAAAACACACAGATGGCCAGTACTTCCATAACATCAGCAGAACATCTCACACATTCCATCAATTTCTCTCACAAAGTACTCCTTGAACGATATCACTTGCTATCTCTGCTCGAGAGAAGAGAAAGAATGAAAGAAAGAAAGAAAGGGAAAGATGGAGAGATATATATTTGCTCAATGGAACTTAATTTCTATATGGTGAAGTGATTCTTGTCCTGCTGACCGACAGAATAACAAAATCGACTGACCAATACACTTGAAATATCTTTGATTTTGCAAGTACCAAACAGGGTGAAAGCACAACCTCCTTCACCATCGGTGGCGGATGTCATGAATCCATTTCTTAGTTCTCCAACCTGCAGTTTTTTTTTCCGAGTGATTCGATGTTTCGGCAAGTCACCCGGCATGCACCGAGCCTCCACCAGCATTTATCAAGATAAATTTTCTTGTTTACCTCCTCCCGGATATACCTGGAGGCGGGAGTGGTCCTGTTCCGTCAACCAATCACAAAGCTGTATTACAGGACATTGGGACCTTTGATCCATTACATGCTTGTGTTGTACATGGTGTGTCAATAAAAAGTTAACCGCTTCAAATGATCTTTCTACTTTTCCTCATTACCTTAAAATGTTTTGTTTTGCAGAAGTGAACAATAATCTTTGGAGAAGTCATTCAAGCAAAACCAAAGCATTCTATGGAAAAAATGACGTTTCTCCGGATCAAAGAGTAAACATTGCCAAGTGGTATTTTGAGACCAAATCAATTGCTTCCGTCCAGACGAGGTTCTGTATTGAATATGGAGTGCATCCCCCAAAACAATCCAAGCAAGCCAGCCATTTGGAAACTTGTGAGAAAGTTCACAGGTGAAGGGACGATTCTCAACATTAACAAGGGAAGGTCCATTCACCCAAGAAGTGTACGGTATGAAGGAAACGTGGACCTAGTTCGTGAGTCAGTCATGCAAAGTCTGAAGAAATCGCATCGACAAAAATCGGCTGAACTGGGTCTCACTCTCAGCAGTATCAGAAGAATAATGAAACAAGATTTTATACCTCTTTCCTTTCCACATCACACCAGCCCATAAATTGACCGATGGGGATAAAGCAGCACAAGTCACTGTGTGTGAGATGATGCAGCAGAAGATGGAGGCAAACCCAAACTGGAGTCATGATGTGTGGTTTAGTGACGAGGCACACTTTCACGTCAATGGTGCTGTCAATTCACACAACAACATTTTCTGGGGAAGTCCTTGCCCAGGTGAGGTTGAAGAGAAGTCGCTTAAGGGTCAGAAAGTCACTGCTTTCGTGGCTGTCAGCTACAGAGGTGTGATTGGGCCATATTGGTTTGAAGACAAAAACGGAAGAATGGTTACCATCAATCAAGAACAATACCAGTTGGTCGTCAACGCATTTTACGAAGACTTGAAGCAATCGATGAGCACTGCAGCCCTCTGGTGACAGTGGTTCATGCAAAACGGTGCTACCCCGCATAAGCCAATGAAACAATTGCCTTTTTGCGTCAAAAATTTGGACAACGAGTTCTCAGTTTGCGTATGGAAAACGAATGGTCTCCACACAGCCCCGACCTCAATCCGCTGGATTTTTTACTCTGGGGAGCTTGTAAGGATAATGTCTTCAAGGAACACCCCAGATCTGAACCTGATCTGAAGGCAGCAGTTGAGGCTTATGTGCAGAGAGTAACCATTAAAACTTACAGAAACTTCATTGAAAACGTCACAATTCGTGTGAATGCATGTTGGGTCTGTGGGGGTGCTCACATCGAGACACCTTAACTATGAGCGCATGAACACATAATTCGTTTCATTTCTCCATGATTTGGTTTTCTTTTTCCGAATCAACTTTTTGTTTTATTTCTGAATGTTTTGGTTAATAATGTTTCGAAGTGGTTACCCTTTTATTGACAAACCCCGCATCTCTCCAAGCCTTACGTTTCCTATGTAATCCTTGCTGGTTATACCCCCACTTTGCCTCTGTCCTCCGCTCGCCATCGGCGCCTCTCTGGTATTTGTATATGAGGGTTCCATATACCTGTGACATGACTGTGACATTGCCACAGTCTCCTCTGTAAACAGTGACCTCGTTTGCCCAGTGTGCCATGCTTCTAGTACTCGCCTCATAGCACGGTTCGGGGATGCCGCCAGCACCTTCACATTGTCCCATAGGGGAATATGGCCCGCCCTGAACCCATGTTTAGTGATAGTGGACCTTTCTGGGTGGTTGCACTCGAAGGCCTTTTGATGTTCTTTAATACGTTTACCTAAGGTTCTTCCTGTCTCTCCTATGTATTCTGCACCACAGTCACATGGAATTGTATATACCACACCTATGTGGTCATTCTTTTGTATTCTGTCCTTGACGTTGGTCAGTGCTCATCTCAAGGTGTATACCAGTTGATAATTAATCCTCATCCGACTGGCCTCAAATTCCTGCCAATCCTTTGAGCTACTCCTGGCACAAAAGGTAGCATGCAAAAGCCTTTGGGTGGTTCTTGTGGAATTTCCTGAGACCTTGGAGCTTGAGACCGAGCTTCCAGTACCATTTTGTTTTGTGGGCAGAGGTGGTGCGGGTAACCATTGGCTTTTAACCCTCAAATCTGACTCTGGTAATGGATAAGCTCACATGTCCTAAAAACCTTCTCTGCTGCATATCCACTCTCTACCGTTGTCACCCTGTCATTTGCACGAGATCATCTTTCATCTGCTTGGAAATCTGCCAACGTCACTGTATCACATAAAAAGTTGTAAAAACTGATCTCAACTACAAATCTATCAGCTTACTTGCAATCTTCATCAAGGTCATGGAATCAATCATTCAGTTGATATGAAATCCTTCCTTTTCTCCAACAACCTCATCTCAGATCACCAATTTGGTTTCAGACCAGGTCACTCCACCTTGGACATGCTGCTTCTCATCATTCAACAATGGATGGAGGCCCTCAATGTCAGACATGAGATCAGGGCTGTCTCTCTGGACATATCTCATGCTTTTGATAAGTCTGGCATCTTGCCTTAGTCTCCAAACTCTCTGCCAATAGCATCCAAAGTGAACTCCACACAAAGCTTACTGAATTTCTCACTGATTCCCTCTATTCTTGTAACCAACGTGTGCTACTCAATAGAATCCTTTCATCCCCTGTACCTGTCAAGGTCTCTTTGTCTTCTACTACCTATGTGGTCTCTCTGTCTTCTACTGCCTCATTTCTGAACTTGCACCCTCTGCTCTTTATGTGCTTTGACCACCCCCCCCCTTACAGGTTTCTACAGGGCACATATGGTCCACCAACATCCCATGTGTGGTGAAACTACCTAAATCCAGGATCACTGCTCACCTCCATTCATTTGCTCCTCTTTTTTTCCTGCATTTGGAACCACTTCCACCTCCAGTTCAATCTCATTCTTCCCTCCAGGTCTTCAAGACAGCAGCGGTTCACCACCATCTCAATACTGATGGTTTAACACGATATTCTACAGCATATTGCTCAATATAGTGTTTGTATTTAGTTGCTAGGTGACCATGCTTATGTGTGCTGGAGTGGTGGGCGTGGGATCCCAGGGTACTGAGTTCAAATTCTGCTTTGCTGTTGAATTAATATCAGGTGGTGTTGACTCAGCCTATCATCCTTCCGATGTCGGCAAAATGAGTGTGAGCTTGCTGGTATCCTGTGTCGGAGTGGTGACCTGTCCAGGAGGGTGCCCAAAAGCCAAGGAGACTGCTTTGGCAGCACCAATACTCTGCACAGATGGATGGATGGTCCGAATGGATGGAGGATGGATGGATGGATGGATGGATGCTTCTGTGTGGATCCATTTAAATCAGTCTACCACTCTTATTTTGTCCTTCAAAGCAAGAAAGTAAATTTCATCTGCTTGTTACAAAACATGTGGGGGAAATCTCTCAATTTGCCTGCCTTTAATGGCTTCTGGAGATCCCTTGTCATATCTGCTCTCCCTAGTGTCGGGGTATGTATATATTTTGCATGAATGACGATGAAACTGTTGTGCTTTTATGTATGTTTTTGTTTTAAAATTATTTGACATCATTTTCAAATAATAGAGAATTAGGGAGCAATACATGCGAGGACATGGACCCTGTAATCTATAAACAATGGTGTTGAGTTTTCTGCGGCATTACTGGTGACGTTTTGGTTACGCAAATAAAGTCGTTTCTTAAATTATCCCTTATGTAACATGGAGTGAAACAGTACGGGCCTTGCTAAAACCCTTACTGTCTGTGACTGAAGCTCTTTTGGAAAAACTGATCCCCTAGGGGTTATATCTGTTGTGATTGTGTGTCCTTTAGAGAGATCTCTCCGCATAAACAACATCCAGAGGCAACAGAAAGAGATGCTTTAAATTCCTATTTTAAAACATGATTGATCTCGATACTGCATCTCTCTGCCTGCAACAAACTGGTGTTTGCAAAGAAATCTGTCATGAAGAATAAATTTGACCAATCGATGATTTACAATCCACAAACAAAGTTATTCTGCCACTATGCAAAGTAGTCAATCATGGTTTAATCGCAACGAAATTTGTTAATCTTTCTTCATCCCGAACATGTTTATATCTGGTGATCAATGTGAGCTGGTTCGATATCAGCATAATAAGCGAAATGTAGAATTTTGGGTTTACTTGTTATCCTACAGAAAATACCATTCACTTGGTTAATCAGTACAATGGCCACAAGATTTTGCAAGGTGACCTTATAAAATCGAAGTTGGGACATTTGATGAATATCTAACTCCACACATTTGATCATGATTGTAAGTAGTCATGAATCTCTAGTAGATGATTGTAATGCAGCACGATTTACAAAGCAGAGTTCATATATAATATGAGTCTCTAAATATGTCAGAATAAAAAAAGCTTTTATGTCTTTTTGAGTAATGAATATTGCTTTACTTGTTGATTAATTATGTCAACTAGAAGCACCTGCTCCCTACTGGAGCCACCAAGCGGGTCATGTTATTATCTTTATGATTATTAATACCAATAATACCAATGCAGAGTACATACCCGATGGGCGACCTTTTTCCAAGCAGGCGACACGTTCTTCTGATGCCTCCAGTTCATTTGGGCGGTGTATAGGCAAATGACCACTGCTTTCGATCGCTACTGAAAATAAAATTAACCTGGGTTACGTATATAAAGCTGAAGCGAAAACGTGTGCTGCTTATGTACATATATCATACATTGTGGTTATATAGCTTGGATAATTCCAATTGCACTCATCCTCCCCCCCCTCCCCCCCAAAAAAATGCCAAGATGGGTGAATTATTTTTCCCCCCAAAACTTCATGGCATAAAATGGAACTTGCATATGCACAATTCCAGGGTGAAAAGTTTTCCTGAAAGTTTCAGCTTCCTCGGTCAAATCCTCTTGGAGAAGATGATACATACATACACTTGCTCCATGATATGTTGTTGAAATAAAATTATGACGAACTGTGAAAATCAGAAGGACATGGAAGAACCTCTCATTGTCATTGTGTATTTTTTGATGTATAGATAGCACTTGGTGATTTCATGCGAATTTCAAAAGGAAATTTTGAAATTGCCCCGGACTCTATTCAAATGGTGTTGATAATTCCTTGTAACCTGCGATCCCGGTGTTCCCTGCAATAGGTGAAGCTATGTAAATAGTTCAGAGAAAGGAAAAGGTCAAACATGACATTCTAATAAATACCTTATTCACCAGGTTTCATTCTCTGCTTCTGTTGATGTTGATGTACCGTACTCTTTACAGAGCGTTTGTTAGCAAGGGTTGTAATCGGTGGTTTGCCATTTCCGTGCTCTATCCTTTTAAATGTTGAGCGTCAAACAAGGAAGTAGCACAAACCATTTTTAAAGACTTTGGTATGACTCAACTGGGGTTTGAACGTTTAAACCGCCAACCTTCGAAACCCAGAGTAGATATTCTAACGATTACACCACCGAGTCTGGTTTATGCTCCTATATAGTTCCCAAAATTGAAAGGGCATTCAAAGTAAGGTTTTTTCAAGATGTCAGAAAGCATATTTAATGAACGAAAATTGTTTCGAAAGGTTTCCAGAAAGAGATTATACGGATTTTGGAATAAATACATCAATTTCAAAAGGAAAGTAATGCAACCTGTGAGGTGACAAACTACACGGAAGTGGTCTTGGGTCCTTCCCTGAAACCTCAAAAAAATGGAGAATTTATAGTCCTTCTGAATATTTATTGACTCATTCTATGGCATATACCATATTTTTCGGCCTATAAGTCGATGTCGCAGTTTAAGTCAAATTGGTTAATTTTCCAATTTTTCTTTCCTTCATTCATAACTAAGTCAATTTGAGGTATAAGACAAAGCTATATCAACTTTGGTAGTCAGCAAAACTGTCAGTCATAACAAAAGAGGTGTTAATTCAACAATGACACTCACAACGTATCACTGCCTATGTACTTCCAGGGACATAAATATTCATGAGCTGTTTTGTGCATACTTTCATGACTTTGTGGGACGACCTTTCAGAAAATCAGCAATATAAGTAGTTTTTCAACATGTTTGTTATCATATAGAGTTACAGTATTTAAAGCGAGCTACAGAATCATCATCAGCACTGGCTCAGAGCACATTACTGTACATTTTATCACAGTTCATTGCTGCTTAATAAACATAAACTCCTGACATATTGTAATACAAGCACTCAATGTTAGTCCACCTCACTTTGCAGCCACGATGAGCCTTTTTGGTTTTCTCAACACAAGATTTGTCTTCGTACAACCACAGTACTGTATTCGTATTTCCCTGGTGCTCTGATCACACAATCTCGTGGCACCTCGATGACGACTTCTCCGCTCCCGATTTGCAATGGCCCATTCGATAACTCAAATGGAGATTTCTTAATTCCAGATTCACCCTGCGACTCACTCCGAAAGACCGATCATGGCAAGAGGAGTGCCGTATCGCCCCGGGCTGATCTCCCCTTTACCTTCCCAGCCCAAAATTATTCGAGCAGTCCGACTGAGACACAAAAGCCTGCCCATCCCTTCTTGTAACCTCTCCACTCAACACCTGCACTTGTTCTGTGCCAACATGCAATCTCAGTGGTACATTTTGGTGAGTACCTCTGTAACTTTTCATTTAATTGTCCATTTGTGTATTTCATGTGTTCCATATTGATTTGTTGAATATTTGTCTCTAAGTTGTCGTTAAGTGAGATTAAAGTTACGTTATAGTGACCAAAAATGTGCCCTGGGAATGCATCGCCCCCCCCCCCCAAATTACAACACGCCTTTGGGAATATCTCGCTCACTTAACGTCATTTTGCTTAAGCCCCTGTCACACCCTGACGATTTAGCCAGCATATGGCAACGTATCAAAATTGATCTAAAACGCTGGTGTACGCTGAAAGTATTGATGTTTTTTTCAGTTTTGGGCGTATATTAACGAGTTGGACATATGCATAACGTATTAGTAATGTACACAGAACGTTTCGATAATTTATGGATAACTTATACCAATGAATGCTTCGCTTGTTGTCGGCGTTCACAACTTATGCCAAACGATAGTCTAACTTATGCATAGCACGGCAGAGTATCGCCGATGATCATGTGTCGTAGCCTATTAAAAGGCTGCTGCTCGACTATTCAAATCATAACTGCACTAGACATCGAAGTGTCAACATTACCATCATACCGAAGAAAAAAAAGAAAGTAAAAAAATATGGAGTCCGGAACACTTACGGGTTCCTCCTGTGAACCCCATTTTTATATACCAATTCCCCGAAACACCTTGACGTTTTAGCCACCGTATGCCGACGTATGAAAAATTTGGCGAATACGCTGGCACACGTTGAATACGTTATGGGTAAGTTTTATATACGTTAAGAGCACGCTGAAGCACGCTGAAGCACGCTGGCATACATCATAGTATGCCGAGCTCGTCGACAAATTTTGTGCATGCACAAAATTTCTCGACATATGCCAGCATATGACTCACACGTTCCTCATACGCTGGCCATAAGTTGAAGGCATGTTATGCGATCGTTGACACACATCGACACACATTACTTGTAAGTTACTCATAAGTCGAAATACGTCGAGATAATGTCTAGCGTACCCGAAACTTATTTCTAACCTATGAGCAACGTGCTTTGAACCTATGTGTAACATATCTCCAACTCATATTGACGTATGTAGACGTATTTGACGTCTTCCGGACGACCACAGAACTTACTGAACATTTTTCTTACTTACAGCTACCGTATAATGGTGTATTGGCAGCGTTTATGGGAATTGGTACATAAAAATGGGGTTCACAGTATGATTCAAATAATAACCACACTTGACATCGAAGTGTCTAATCACCATGGAGTCTGGAACACTGACGGGTTCCTCCTGTAAACCCCATTTTTATATACCAATTCCCCTAAACGCTGCCAATACACCATTATACGGTAGCTGTAAGTTAGAAATATGTTCAGTAAGTTCTGTGGTCGTCCGGAAGACGTCAAATACATCTACATACGTCAATATGCATTGGAGATATGTTACACATAGGTTCAAAGCATGTTACTCATAGGTTAGAAATAAGTTTTGGGTACGCTAAGTATTACCTCGACGTATTTAGACTTATGAGTAAGTTACAAGTAACGTGTGTCGACGTGTGTCAACGATCGCATAACGTGCCTACAACTTATGGCCAGCGTATGCGGAACGTGTGAGTCATACGCTGGCATACGTCGATGAGCTCGGTGTACTACGATGTATGCCAGCTTGCTTCAGCATGCTCTTAACGTATACAAAACTTACCCATAACGTATTCGACGTGTGCCAGCGTATTCGCCAATTTTTTCATACACCGGCATATGCTGGCTAAAACGTCAAGTTGTGACAGCACCTTTAAAGTTGCATTTTCCAGGAATACATCAATGATGTTAAGTAGAAACTTGCTGTTGTGTTTTTTAAATTAGCAATTATACAATTTATTTCAGAAAATATCACACTTTGCAAAAAACATAATTATTTATGCAATTCAATGGCTGAAACCATATATGCAGTAAGTCGATTCTGAGTATAATTCGAGGCAAGGACTTTAGGCAAAAAATATCAACTTAGACACCAAAAATATGGTATATCTCATGAAGGTGAGGACCTAACCGTTTTAAGGATGGTGATGCAGCTGAAGCTTGCTGCTACTAAAGCAGGATTAAGAATTTGGTCCATGTCCATCCGTCTGCCTGTCTTATGAGTTTGTGATCGATGACCAGCTTCTTTAAATGGAATGTTACATTTTGAACTTGAATCACAACATAAATTGGAAGACAAGTTTTTTGGCTTTGAATTAGTCCCGATTGCCATGCACAGAGAGGAGCGAGATATTATTATTACGCTGTCTGCCTGCCTGGCAGTCAAACAAAATTGAAAATCATTCCAAACAGGAAACTTACTGTTTATAAGGATGTTATGAAGGACACAAACAACAGGCACCAATAACTAATGTAACGTGTTATACAGGGTGGTGTAATAGGCACTGCGAAAAACGATAGTAAAATGCAGAATTACTTTATTTATATGCCTCTAAACCTCTTTAAACTTTCATTTACATTGAATTATACACTTGAATATGGTAGAACACAAATCACCTTCATAAAACTTCCAAAGCCATGATATACACACACACACACACACACACACACACACACACACACACACACACACACACACACACACACACACACACACACACACACACACACACACACACACACACACACACACAGAGTGAGAGGGTGTGGCATGTGAGAGGATCAGGATGAAGAAGATACTGATTGATGCTGCATTCCATGGTGAGCACAGCCATGCTCTCAGCAATAATGCAACCATCAGCCACAGGCTGCATACGAAATAATAACACTGCATGGGGTATCATGTTCAATGAACTCTGTTGTTACTATGATGCTTTTCCTCAATATCAAAGGCCTAAATGTCTGTAGTTTTAAATAGGCTATGAGCCAAGGGGGTTGGTCGGTACCATACAGATGGAGTAAGGCTCATTGTGATTTTTAACAAGATATATGTCCCTAGATATGAAAAAAAGTGATAGCAGTGTATAACTCTCGGCCATCTCTGTTTTATCACCCGAAATATTATTATACGCCCGCTTCGCTTCGCCAAAAAATGTGATATTTGCTAAAATTGGAATAAATATTTTTTTAAGGACCACAGAATGCCAATAATTTGCATACTGGATGCCAACTAATATAGTAATAGAAATATGGAACATTTATGGGGTTATTTGTCAAACTTTTGATATAATGACAAAAAATATGTTAAATTTAGTGAAAAGTGGCCAAAATCGCTTCGAGTTCAGAATTCACATTGTACGTTTTTGTCAATATTTCGAAAATGGAAACTCCCAGAGTAACATTTGACCACTCAAAATCTTCACAAGGAACCACTGCATTGGAATATATCATTACTTTGTAATATGGTGGTTATTTGGGGCACATATTTTGGCAAAGTTCAACCATACCCCCTAATTTTGATATTTTGGAACAAAACATAGATTTTGAACATTTAGGTTTATTTGTCTACTTTGGTATCTCAGTGTAATTTTTGGTAGTAGCTAGTATCCTAAAGTAGGTATGCTACATCAGGTACATTATTTTTCACAATACATGCAAAATTGCTGCACACTCGAGGTTTATAATAATTATGTTATCATGAACTGATCTCTCGAACAAATACGCCTTGTTATTATACATTGATATTACCAATCAATTTATAACACAATTGACACAGATTACAGGCATTTAAATTAAACACATACTAAATAATGCTTATAAATTGAACCTATCCTTTTATGCATCGGGCTCCTTTAAATTACAATGAACGTCATACATATTCTGGCAAGTGAGCCTTCCGCTGTGAGGTTTGTTTCTATGCACTGGTCCTGGAGACCAGCATCTTGAAAACGAGCTCCTAGAATTGCGAGTATATTGCAGACTGTATGGAAAGTACCCAGACGGAGAATTATTCGTGAATACTTGTCTGTGTGTTTCCAGATGATTTCGGCTGCCTTTGCGTATAATGCCTGGTCCAACACTACGGCAATCTCCTTTAACTGTAGTGCCGTCCTCACAAGTTCTGACTGGTTTAATATTTCAGCGACTGTAGTCAATTCCGTAGCTGGAGCATTGATCGTGGGCATATAACCAACAACATCCTTTGAGACTGTCAGAGAATCTCTGGTGTTTATATTGAAACCTGTCCAGCTTGGTATGCGCTGCTTCTCTGCGTCAGTCATTCGAGCAAGTATCCAGATGAGGTTTTTGTTCGTGGCTGTGTACTCTGTTACTATGCTCGTGTCTGTTGTGAGCAACTGTGGTCCAACGCGCTGTCCAGCAATGTATGTTGTCAATTCGTGATCAGAAAAATCCAAAGATCTTTGCTTTTTCTTGGATATCTCAGGAAGCGCTTGTTTCGGAATATCTGGTCCATAAACTCTAGCCTGTACCACGATACCATTCACACGATGTGACGTTCCCTTTCCACTCAATGTTTCTTCCAATCTATCAATGTTGTCCCATGCCAAGTTGGTAAACGTATATGGTTGAATACTTGTTGGTATGAGTGTCTGCTGATTTAGATTAGCTGCGAGCTTCTGTAAGCACAAGGCTGTGTCATTTTCTTCCAGCTGAGAGTAAGATATCCCATGGCCTAATCTGTTCAACGTCCGTATCAACTCCGTATTCCCAGTGAGTGTTTTAACCATGTATGGAAGCAGTATATGTTTTGGTGGCTTCTGCATACCACATGTCACTGCATATACCACATCTTGACTGAAGGATTCCGTGAGCATTGTTACTCTCCGTAAAGGGTGTTTGTGTTCTGGATCACCAGTTAGTAGACTGATCAGAAACCGTCAAAGATATTCTGGTGTAGTGAATGATTCCTTGTCCACATCGGACGGGTGATAGGGCCAGGTTGTTGGTTTTTTCTCGTCCTTTATTGTTGCTCTCAAAAATGACGATGACTGATCAATGATCTTCGAGATATATGTTGATTTATCTTTCCAAGTTTTCAGCTCCCTTTCCATATCGCAATACTCACTGACGATATCTTGCATTGTTATGCAATCAGGTACAACAACAAGTTTTCCTTTTGTGTCAGCGAAAATCTGAATACAGTCTCCCAACTCCTGTTCCAATTTCTGACGGAGATGTTTCTTGGTGGATTCTGTTAGACTATGTATGCCTCTGGCAGACATCATCGTTCGCCATTTCTCTGTAAGAGTTGTAACTCTGACAATTTGCTTGTTGGGAACGATATCAGTTTGTATATAATGAAACAGTTCTGCATATGATTCGTCTTGCTTTTCGAGATAAATATCATTCTCTTGAGAAGGAGCAGGCTCTGTATCGAGACCAGGTGCTGGTCTTGTGTAGTCCCTGTAGCAGGAAGCATGATAATGTGCTTCAGCAGCAAATATGTCCCGACTCGTTATGGCTAAAAGCTTGGTGTCACACTTGCGGACTGCACAAGCTCGAAGCTTCTGGTCCGTTCTCAACTCCGCAGATTGGACTAGTTTTTCTTGAGTTGACGTTCCCTTGTATCTCTTGACATTTTCGCAGAAAATCCATGTGTAGTCATAGATGCGTGATTCTGATGAGGATCGTCTTGCCGGTCGCTGAGCATTGGAACACCCAGCAACAGCTTTCTCAGTTGAGCTTGGATCTGTTTTACGTTTAAGGCCTTCCAGATCTCTCTTCATCGTGAAAATGCTCCTGCATTTCCTATGGTAGAAGATCACTGGAATCTCCTTGTCTGTCACCGATTTAGCAATGTCAAGTATAGGGGAGTGATCTCATACTTGAGCAGCATTTATTAGGGTTTTCCATGATTCAAAACTTTGTGGACTGGTAAGTTGTTCATTTGGATCAATACTCAGTGATTCCTTGTGAATTATACAGTGTCTTCCAGTTGGCTCTTCAGCCTCATCTCTGGTTTGTTCTTCCATTGTGATTGTACTAGCAACTACACATACTGGGCAAGCACTAACACCACCACCGCCACCATTACCACATTACCTGGAATGACAAAAGGAAATAACAATTTAGTTGGGTAATACAGATGGAAATACAGTAATGTTTAAGGCTATCCACTACTTTTAGGCATTTTTAATATATGTAGATGTTTCAATTTGTGAAATATTGCATCTGGGATGTTACATATTTATCTAGTTTTTTGTAATATTAAATAGTAAAACCAAAAATTACACTGAGATACCAAAAGTAGACGAATAAACCTAAAATGTTCAAAATCTATGTTTTGTTCCAAAATATCAAAATTAGGGGTATGGGTGAACTTTGCCAAAATATGTGCCCCAAACAACCAACAAATTACAAAGTAATGATATATTCCAATGCAGTGGTTCCTTGCGAAGATTTTGAGGGGCCAAATGATACACTGGGAGTTTTCATTTTTTAAATATTGACAAAAACGTATAATGTGAATTCTGAACTCGAAGCGATTTTGGCCACTTTTTCACTAAATTTAACATATTTTTTGTCATTATATTAAAAGTTTGACAAGTAACCCCCATAAATGTTCTATATTTCTATTACTATATTAGTTGGCATCCAGTATGCAAATTATTGGCACCCTGTGGTCCTTAAAAAAACATTTATTCCAATTTTAGCAAATATCACATTTTTTTGGTGAAGCGAGGCGGGTGTATAATAATATTTCGGGTGATAAAACAGAGATTGCCGAGAGTTATACACTGCTATCACTTATTTTTCATATATAGGGACATATATCTTGCTAAAAATCACAATGAGCCTTACTCCATCTGTATGGTACCGACCGGTCAATTTGGTGGGTCTGCCTCATAGCCTAACAGTAATGGTGCTATTTTTCTACGAATGAAATTTTTGTCCACAAAGCTTTGCACTGTCATAATAAACATGGAGAAAAGACTATTTTAATTATCAACTGACATGTGTTTCCGAGATTCACACCCATGCATCATGTGGTCAATTCTCCATTACATTATACATGTGACCAATGTCCACACAATCTTTTTTAGTGTATTTGGTATTTTCTTCAATGACATTATTTAATATATTCTCATCTCACCAAGCAATGGGAAAGAACGTGTGAAAAAATATATTTTGGCCATGGCGCTGGGGGGATGGGTTAATAAGGCACCCTGGTCCTCCTTAATGACAGGCTTGCACTTGGCAGCAGCATTGAAAACTTGAAGGGAAGAGCAATAAGACAGAAGTGTTGGGAATACAGGTTGATATGGCAGAGAAGATGGCAATGGATTGGTGAAGGCATGCAATAAGTTTGGACTATGTAGAAGGATAACATTATCTATATATTACTAAAACTCTCATCTTGTATATATGTATGTAGGTATGTATGTATGTATGTATGTATGTATGTTCCCAAAATACAGCCAAAATGGTACACGATAACATAAACATTTTCGGCCCACCTTACTCACCATTCTCCTGCGGTGTGCAGTATCAAGTTTCATTCAAATCGGGCAACGAAAAATTATTTTAAAAATCAATTCCCAATTTACTCAAGTCCTCTTCGGGAGAATTTGATCAATGAAAACAACCTCAGCAGTATAGTTTACTGGAGCTATCTTTTTTATTTTCTTGAAATGATTTATGAAAAAATCTCAAACATTTAGTATATTTTTATTTTCTTCAAATGATTTATTTAAAAATCTCAAACATTTAGTATATTTTTATTTTCTTCAAATGATTTATTAAAAAATCTCAAACATTTAGTATAGACAAAGAACAATTTATTTTTAAGCATAAAATAAACCACCATTTTGATCTAACACTTCTGTGTTCATGAATAAATAAAATTGTGTTTAGAAGATTACGCACCAAAAATTTCTTCGACTTTCTTTTCCCCGTTTTTTTTTTCACATTGACGCGCAGTATCAAGTTTCGTTCAAATTGGGCAACGAAAATTAAAAAAAAAAATCAATTCCCGATTCAGTCAAGTACTCTTCGGGATTATTTGATCAATGCAAACAACCTCAGCGGTATAGTTCGCTGGAGCTATCTTTTTTTTTGAAGTGAATTTTTTTTATCAACCGCTGTCACAACGGGAACCCAATGGGCTCACGGATCGTTTAGTAATTTATAAAACTTTCAGATAGAACACATGTGACATGCAGGGACAGGGGTTCGATAAAGAGGTGAAAAGACCACTGGAGGAGAAATATAATAGATCTGGCAAAAGACTACGAGGCCTCAAAAGTGAGTGGTAAGAAAGAAGCAGACCCTGAGACTCAGCTAGCCTCCTTCCAGAAGATGTCAATGACACGGAGGACCTTTGACTGATTTCAACATGGTAAGATGACACCAGTATACAAGGTGGAGCCATATTCATTGAGATTACTGCTTTGGGCAGCAGCCATAACAAGCTAAGTAGGCAGAACAAGCACTTGGCCCTGCAGATAATTCTGAGCTGGCAGACAGCTTTTTTTTCTCCAAGATTGAGGCTCATGGAAATAGGAGAGAGAGGAGGAGGAGGAAACACACAGCAACCTGTGATTGATTATTGGTCTTTCCGAAATTTAAATGACTTGTTCCAAGTAGATGCAAATTAGTTAGTTTGTTCCTCCCATCCAGAATTAAACGTTTGGGAGATGTCTGTTGAGATGGCCCTAATAACCTCTTTTTTAGAGTGAGAGTGTCCATCCATTGTCAACATCGAAGAAGCAGTACATCAAGAGTGAAACGACCTTGATGGAAGCCAAATTGATGACTGGAGATCAGTGAGTTAAATGAAAATGAGTGTCGAGATCTGCTGCACTGATCAATTCCATTACTTTACTTTATGGTGGAGGAGAAAGCTGAATGACCTGTAGTAGTGAGGGTCAGTTTTAGTAGCATTCTTATGAATTGAGTTAATAATAACTTTGTTCAGACAGCCTTGTATAAATAAGCATATAAACTAGGAAAGATCGCCACTCTATCTTCTTAATTACTTTAGGTTTGGGGCTTCCATTCACTGTTGTAGCAAAAGAAGCAACATGTGTAGTTTATTACTTGGTAAAATAATTTTTCCAAGTATGTTGGTCTGTGGTGTCTGCAGTTTGTCTGTCTGTCTGTTTGTTTGCCACATGATTTTTATCCACACTTTTCAAGCAATTGTTCTGAATTTTTTGGTGGATGTAAGTGTGTATTTTGTGTCTGTATGTCTGCCAAAAACAGCAACGCACATTTTTGGTGAGAATCCGGATCCGGTTACTCGAATTTTTTATGTGATTTTTCACCATTGAGAGATCGGGCCAAAATCGATACATAGCATGATCTCTCAAAAAGTTATGGGTGGATTCAGATGAAATTTGGTGTTGAGGTGGGATGTGTAAAAAAGAATAGTTGATTCAATTTTGGTGAAGATTCAAATTCAGATCCGAATCCGTGGATTTTTTAAATGATTCCTTTGCCATTGAGGTTGGTTTTGTACTTTGAGCGGCTGTACCGGTCTGACCCATAAACTGTTGAGATGTAAGTCAGGGGTGTCACTATTCCTATTGCTGACTCTCCAATCAATTGTGATCCATCTTTGTTTGTGGAAACACAGGCTGCAGTGAACCGCCTGAAATGGGTAAAGCTCCTCGGATCTGTGGCATTCATGATCAACTTCTCAAGGCTGGTGTAAATACTGTACTCGGGCCATTGCATGCAGTTCTGTGCTCTGTTTGGAACACAGGCATCATCCCAACTGACTGGAAGAGGGGCCTTGTTGTCCCTCTCTGGAAAGGGAAGGGGGATCGCTCGGACTGCAACATCTACCGAGAGGTGACGCTGCTCTCAGTGACAGGCAAGGTCTTTGCTCAGATAATTCTTGATAGGGTTCGCCACCACTTGCTTGAGCACCAGTGCCCAGGACTTTGTGTCCAAAGAGCGGTTGCTGAGAGAGACTCAGATGAGATTTGTTACCTGTATAGTATGTGAGCGTCAGCTGTGGCTGTATGGATATTTAGCTCGTTTTCCTGATGCTGATCATGTTCACCAGATTTTTTCAGCAAGGGAACCTCGTGAGTGGAGGAGGCCAATGGGCTGACCATGTGCCTTGTGGTCGCAGCAGATTGATTGGCATCTCAATGACATGGGGATGGGCCAGGAATCTGCCTGGGGGATGGCTAGACAGAGGCGGAAAGTGGACACAGCAATGCGCTACTCCGGCACATGCTCCCATACCTGGCCTAAACTAATAAATTCGCGCGATTTTGGTGAAGATCCGAATCCAGATCCGGATTCGAGAATTTTTTAGTTATTTAAGTGATTCTTCATCACAGGCCATCCCCCTGTACGCCCCCCAAGACTCAGACTTTTTTTTCAATGCCATGAAAAATATTTGGAACATCACGGGTGATGAAGGATGGAGTCAAGTTTCATCGGAAATGTGTGTGTAGTTTCTGAGAAGAAAGCAAATACCTATTCTGGGGGGAAACCCCTTTATACCCCGTTAGGGCCCGATTTTTTTAATTCCATGAAAAAACCTTGGTACATACACAGTGATGAACGTTGTGGTAAAGTTTCACCAAAATCGTATGTGTAGTTTCCGAGAATAAGCTGCAAGTACTTGTGGACAGACGGATTAACGACACACCATCCCATAAGCTCTCGTTCCAGGTGAGCTAAACATTGTTTCGTCAGACAACAGTTGAACCGTTATTCCCTTTGGTATACCAAGGCAGTTCACTGAAGATTGCTATGACATATAAACATTCAGCTTTGCATTGTCAGATTACCCCACATGAGCACAGAATTAATTGGTGAAGTTGCAAGGGAAGTTGGACATCTCAGCATTGAAGATAAATGGCGATTCATTTGCAGGAGACCAAAGCAGAAAGTCGACAACCTTGATGAATGAAGCCTGCTATTCGATGTTAACACAGAGGTGTACAAGAAACTAAAGTTGTTGGAAAGTACCCACGGAGTGAAAAAGATAACTATCATGGAGTACGTTAGTCCTCCATATGTAGGGATGGCACAAGAAAAAAAAAATGGCCACCCATTCAAAGGTGTACAAAATTATATGCTTAAAATTACTGTAGAGTGAAGTTATAAGCTTTTTGAAGCTCTAGCTTTTTATTCTCGAACGTTTTTAAAACTAAAAAGAATGAAAAAGATGTGCCAGAATACATCGTAAAAGTACCAATTCGAGAGATTGCAAAATCGCCGATTCGTTCATCGTGAGAATTGTTGATAAATGTCATCCTGCCGAGCACAATAATGGCTGAAGCAATTATAATGATTCTAACAGAAGGAAGCGACATTCTTTCTTGAGAATTGCACTGTACCACAACAAAAACAACAAAATTTCTATCAGATTTTAAACATAATACACCACAAAAGAACACTGAAGCGATAACGTCACGTTGACATGACAATGCTCAGCCTGGCTTTACGCATCGTAGAATATGGCCACAATAGCTTTGTAAAGATGGGACAGTGTTTCTTTCTCGATTGTAATCACCAATTTAAGAGTCATACACACCTGCAGCTTTTATCACTTTCTGAAGGAACCAAGTGTTAAGCAATGATGGATTGAACAAATGAGGTGATTTTTCGGTGTTATTCTTCATCGTACTTCTCCTCACTTTATATGGGGTGAAGTCCAATGGTACCAAGCTTCTCCCATGCCTTCTTCACAATACTCCTCTACTCCCATCTGTCCTCAGCCATCTCTCTCCACTCCCCATCTACCCACTCCTCAAACAATCTTACCATCTCAACCACACTCAACCCAATTTCCTCCCACCTTGCTCTCTCAACCTACCTGCCCTCTTTGCCATTCTCTCTTCTTCCATCAGCACCAGGCGACCAGCCCACTCCAGCCAACTTTCTTTTTTTACCAATCTTCCCGTTAAGCTCATCTGCACATCAATCTCCTCCCTCAGTTCATCCATCTTCCTTCTATCCAACCACTTCACTCCCACAATCCTCCTGACCCAGTTGTTCTCACAAACCTGTAACTTATTTTGTTGACTCTCTGTCAGTGCCACTGTTAGATACCGTAAAGATAGGCCGGGATCACACAATAACCACAATTTCTCCTTTAAATTATCTTGGTATCTTTCTGTTGGCTGATTTTATTCCAGCAAAATAAATTTTAAATCAATGCAAAAAGTTAACCGCAGAAGTTGCGTACTCACCCTCTCATTCCATATGCAGTACTTGGCCAAGTACTGCATATAGTATATAATCCCTGCTATGCAATATATATATATAAATACATGTATGTATATGTATATATATATATATATGTATGTAATAATATATATACATCTATATATGTATATGATAATAATCTATATCTTCTTCTTCTTCTTTCGGCTTGCTCCCGTTAGGGGTCGCCACAGCGGATCAACCGTCTCCATTTCGCTCTATTGTTGTTGTCCGCATAATGATTTGGCATAGGTTTTTACGCCGGATGCCCTTCCTGACGCAACCCTGGTTGCCTCTTACGACACACAGGGATATGGTACACCTATTCTAACCGGGGCATACACCGGGCCCAGTACAACTGGTACTCATTTCGCCGACCTCGGAAGGATGGCAGGCTGAGTCAACCCCCTGTTGTTTTCGACTTGGTACATATATACATATATATATATATATATATATATATATATATATATATATATATATATATATATATATATATATATATATATATATATATATATATATATATATATATATATATATATATACACACATCCATATACATATATTAATTCAGTGTCCCAACGGGGCTTGAACTCAGGACCTTTTGGGTCCCAAGCCACTGCCCAAACCACTGCGCCAACACCAGGCTTTCTTATATGTAATCTTATATGATATCTTTCTTATATGATAATAATCTATATGTGTAATCTATATATGTAATCCCTGCTATGCAATATATATAAATACATGTATGTATATATATATATATATATATATATATATATATATATATATATATATATATATATATATATATATATACACATCTATATATGTATATGATAATAATAATAATATATATATATATGTATGTATATAATAATATATATATATATATATATTATTATATATATATATATATATATGTATGCATATAATAATAATATATATATATATATATATGTATATAATAATATATATATATATATATATATATATATATATATGTGTATGTATATAATTATATATATATATATATAATCGACCGGTCAAAAAGTTTTAGAACACCCCCATTTTTCAGCTTTTACTGAAATTTAAAGGTCCCATGACACTCAAAACTTTCTGGTTATTTAGATATTAACTTGACCTTCCTAGTGAAGAAATCACCCATGTTTCTTTTTTTTTAATAAATAAATTAGACCAATATTTCGAACATTTCTCGTGCTTTTCACAACTTCCTATGCCCCACCCCTCAAAAAAGTTGACCAGCGAACCGCAGGTCACGTTCACGTCATCTCCAGAACGCGACTCGCACAGAGTGGATTGATTAGATGTCACGCGCCGTATAAAGTACGTACAAATGCATTGTGCACATGTGTTTGCTATCTCACTGATCGTGTTAATTCCTGTGATTGTTTCGCGGAAAAGAAATTCTGCTTCTGAGCCGTGTATTCACAACAATCACGAGGCAATTATTTATCCCTTTACTACCTTGTCGTAGTCGTGTACAAATCCAATACATGTATGCACAATAAAGGGCCATACCATGTCCAGAAAATATAAAATGTGACTGTTGAACCTTTCCATTAAAAAAGAAACTTACAGGGACATACAAGTAAAATACTAAAGATGACTATTGCATCATTTCAAGGCGCAAGGAGGTAATTTTAAAATCAAACAATGTGAAAAACCTGCACCCACATTTTGCAGCTTATTGAATTGTTCGTTGAAACCAGCCTGCTGGGATAGGTACGATTCCACATACATGCAAGCCAGGTATGGCTGCACTCGACATACATGGGTTTATTCTAAGGTGAAGGTATTGCTTCTATTGGCTTTCTATTCATTAACATTTAGCCAAAATGCTGTAATAAATGAACAGGGAAAAATATGTTGGCACAACTATGAAGGACAAATTTATCTGTCCTATTACACGGCCTCATAGCCTCGGGACTCGTACTCATTGACTTATACATTGTGTGCATGCTAATACAAGTTACTTGTCAACTCTAGAGTCTAGACTAGTCCGATAAATCCGTCATCCGTCCAACAAGTCCGATAAATCTGACGTGCTGTAGCTTTCTTTTATTATTCTCTTTTTCTCATTGTTTTTTTACTGGCGCTACATGATGACAGTTGGAATAAAATAAATAAAAATGCAACAGAACGTCAGATTTATCAGACTACTCTCGACAATTGTGTCGCAAGGTGTGTTCTGCACACAAGTTTTCATCGTATCCGGACAGCGACATTGCTTTGTTTTATGCGCGGAGAGATACGGCCGATGACATGGGCTGGCCTTGTTTGCGATTCATTCGCCGCGGAGCAACATGTCCGCTGTGCTGCGCTGCGCTGGTCATGTCACCTCACTAAAATATTTCTGATATCGAGCAGTATGCAAATCGAATTTACATTATTGAATTACGAATAGGATTTAGTCTAACCAGTTGTTATTGCCAAGTCTTCCTTCGATGTCCTCCCAATCATCCTGAACGCCGGGAATTTCATCGCCATTTTACTCTGCTTGTCCTGTTTGGGGCTCAAACTGGTAAGGCCATATTCCATTTCCAGCTGCCTGAACTTCACCTCCCGCGACTACGTTATCCGACAATTCTCCATCTGATTCAGACTAAAATCCTTCATTTCTCTCCACTCACTGTCGCTACCAGACAAATCAAAGTCCATGTCATGCATTATTCAAAACCAAATGTTTGATTTTTTAAAGCAGAAATGAACGAAGCGTTTGAGTCGATCAATCGAATGTGGAAACACACAGGAAGCCAATACAATCACGTTGACCACCAACCTGAGTAATTTACATGTAGCCTTTGTTGTTCTGGAGATGACGTCATGTGGGTTACGCCCCTTTTAGTATATTTCGACAGAATTTTTAGGGGCATTCCCGAAGAGGTTTGTTTTTTTAATTTTACATTTTACAGAGCGAGTAGTGTAAAAAAAAACATTGTCAGATCTGAAATCACGATGAAAAAGTCCTATAGTACATATGTAAGTTTGTATGTATGTATGTATGTATGTGTATATATATATATATATATATATATATATATATATATATATATATATATATATATATATATATATATATATATATGTATACCGGGCGTAGTGGCGTGCGCCTGTAATCCGGCTACTCAGAGGCTTGGGTTGGAGGATCGCTTGAGGACGGGAGCTCTGCATTGGGCTGCGCTATGAGAGGGCGTATGGCAGCCTGGAGTCATGGTGAAACCCAATCCATATCCTTGTGTCGTAAGAGGCGACCAGGGTTGCGTCAGGAAGGGCATCCAGCGTAAAACCTGTGCCAAATCAGTATGCGGATCATAACGGATTATCCGCTGTGGCGACCCCAAACGGGAGCAGCTGAAAGAAGAAGAAGAAGATATGTATATATATATATATATATATATATATATATATATATATATATATATATATATACATATACATACATATATACATACATATATAGTTGAAGGGGAAAGTATATAAGATGGTAGGGAGACCAGCTATGTTGTATGGTTTGGAGGCGGTGGCGCTAACAAAAATACAGCAAGCGGAGCTGGAGGTGGCAGAGTTCAAGATGCTGCGATTCTCGTTGGGAGTGACGAGGATGGACAGGATAAGGAATGAGTATATTAGAGGGACTGCGCAGGTAGGACGGTTTGGAGACAAAGCGAGAGAGGTGAGATTGAGATGGTTTGGACATGTGCACAGGAGGGAAGCGGAGTATTTCGGGAGAAGGATGTTGAAGATGGAGCCGCCAGGCAGGAGGAGAAGAGGAAGGCCAAAGAAGAGGTTCATGGATGCGGTGAGGGCGGACATGCGGGCGGTTGGAGTGTCAATGGAAGATGAGGAGGATAGAGAAAATGGAGACTGTTGATCCGCTGTGGCGACCCCTTACGGGAGAAGCCAAAAGAAGAAGAGAATATATTTTTCTATATATATATATATATATATATATATATATATATATATATATATATATATATATATATATACATATATACACACACACACACACACACACACACACACACACACACACACACACACACACACACACACACACACACACACACACACACACACACACACACACACACACACACACACACACACACACACACACACACACACACACACCCGTAATGAAGCTGCATGCGCAGGAAGCCTTCAAATCCATTGGCTGGAGGGCTGGCTTGACTCCACCCACAATTTTCAGGACGGAAAATCGATGCGTCCGCCATGTTTCTTTTCTGGAAAACCAAATATGTCTTTAGAAGTCTCATATTTACAATGTTATTGATCCGACTTATATTACCACGATGCACATTATAGATGCACATAAGAAGTAGGCATGTTTTTGCTTCATGCACATAAGCTGGGTTATTATTTTTGCGGAAGTGATAAACAAAGCGGTCCAGCCACTCCACCACCAAAATAAAGGTATGAGCAATTTGTGTAATAAATGAAGGTGTACGCAATTAGTCCGAGTTGTTTTGGCTGAAGAGTGTGTGAGTATCATGTCACGCTATTCCTTGTGGTAGTGGCTATTACAAGTCATAATGTAATCACATGCAGTAAGGTATGTGAATTTTCTGCATGAAAACCATAGAGCTTGGAAATTATCATGATCATCCGAGGTGTTTGTTTGTGTGAATTCTATGCACTTGCACATGCAGTCATAATGAACCAAGTTAGCTTCAAAGTTCAACTTGTGCTCAGGGCCAGGGGTAGAAAAGGTAGAGAGAGAAAGGATATGTGTGTGAGTGGGTGAAGGGATTGAGGGAAGTGAGTGAGTGGGTTGAGTGGAAGTATGTGAAGGTGTAAATAAGGCAGTGGGAAAAGGAGAATAGGTGGGAGTGGATGAAGGCTTTGAGGGAAATGTGTGAAGTGGTTGCTGTGGTAGATAGATTCTAGGGAGTAGATTTGCAGGAGTGAGCTGCAATGGGCCATTAGGTACCAGAATAAAAATGGTTAGGTTATTTGAAACGTCTGATGGAAAATGTACAAGTTAATCCTGTAATATGTTCACAATTGTATCAACTGTTCAATAAGTTTATAAAGCTTAGTGTTGGCTTAATGGTGAAGGTAGTCAGGTTCCTTATGTAATTTCGTTATAATTTTGGGAGAATATGAAAACTATATATTTTTGAAAACCTTATAGCCTAACAAATCCGAAAATGTTTGATTGCATTTACTCAAATGTCATTATGGCGGCCATCTTGGATTTTTTAAACTGGCGACACTCAAACACTAGTTTCTCAATATCTCGCCTCCTAGATGACCTAGAAACAAGATTCCAGTGACCAAATCTATGTTTTTTGGGGCAAGGAATCCAATGGTGATAATTAGAAATGTCAATCACACATGTATGGGTGTCTATCTTACATTTTAATATGCAGAGCTGAACAGAACAGGAAAAGAAAAATATTCGGAATTTGACACCCAACGTTTACACACAAGGAAACACAAGCAAACTGTCATGTCTGTCTACACATCTTCATCGTCCTCACTATCATCACTGTCACTAGCAAATGTGATATCCCGAGAGTCTTCATCATTCTGGCGGTCAGTGCTACACTGACATAGCTCCATGCAGCGTAGCTCCATTGAATTGCACGAACATCTGTGTGAAGAACAGTCTGCTTTGCATTGACATCTGACAATCTCAATGATGGCCTCTGGTGCTGGGAGGGAGTCAGTTGTCATTGGTTTCAGCTGGCCATCCTCATCCTTGTAGTAGCCATTCTGTAGTTGGTCAAGGAACCCCTGCTGGGTGATGTCTTCCTGACCCTACACTCTGGCCTGGACATGGGCTCGTGGGACATGCTGATTGAGAGCACCAATTGTGGGTGGAAGCTCGTCACTTTCTGCCATGTGCTTGCAGAAAAGATACCATCTAAGTTCAGGGATGTTGTCGATTTTAACTCCCTGAGGTAAGTATACAGTGCATGCAAACTCAGCCAAAGTAGATAGCAGATCCTCTGTCACTTCACTGGTTTGAGACAGCATTTGCAGAGCCTTGACAACATGTTCATCTGCTTTTAGGTAGATGTTCAGCCAGGTAACTTTGCCTATTCTAGAAAACTGCCCAGTGTTGTCTGCTCCTGTAAATGCATGAAATGCTGGGAAAGCCTTTGCTCAATCTGCACCCAGAGCTTTCCATATTGGTTTCACTTCCAAAATCCCAGGTGCCATTGAAACACAAGTATTTTCCAGCAGGATTTCATAATTTGCTACAACCAGCACCAGTACATCTGTGTCTGGGGAGAATAACATAAGCTGTGCATCGGAGGGGCTACGACATGAAGCCAGAACTGCATGGTGGATCAAAAAGGTGTCTGCTTCTTCATGGATGTTGCCTTCAAATTCCAATTGACTTTTGCTCTCGGTGTGTCCTGCAGCAGAAGCAATGACAAGCTTGGGGGATTCTTTGCTGTATTCAATCGTCTTTGATGCCAGATACTCCGTCAGATCAGCCTGAGTACAAGAGTATAAGACTGCTGGCTTTCTTCTGTTCTTCTGCAGGACAGACTTCACACTGGGCAGTTCAGTAAAGATCTTCTCCTTCAGCCACCATCTAATGAATGCTGGGAAATGGTTTTCCATACCGTCTGGTCCAAGGATTCTCGTGTATGCAGTTTCAATGTCATCAATTGAGAGGTCGGCTTGGTTTTGAGTTTGCACTTCAACAAGGTTGATCAGCTCAATCAGACATGCATTTTGTAGTGGATAGACTTTTGATGAACTCTTTGTGTCACCTTGATCTCGCGTGGCCAACACACGTGGAATACATGCTTTGTCCAACAAGATTTGTGATATTTAACATCGACTGCATGGGCATCTGTTGGTGAGATACATGTGTTCAGTCTCGTTTTGAATGCTGGATTTTGGGACTTATCTCCAGCTGATTTGAGAGTTTCTCCAGCATTTTTGTGCAGACTTTGAACAACTGTTCATCAGTGTCTTCTTGACAGAAGAAACACAGGTCCTTGTCCAGCGGCACCGTGCATGACCGTATGAATGGGGAAGACTGACCAGATGGGCTTGGTTCATCCATATCAGTGCTTCCTCTCTTCTGTCCACGTCTTTTGGCAGGGTATGCCCCAGTGGATAATGCATGTTCATAGCGGTCTCGGGCTCGCTGAATGTGGTCCTTGTAAGTTGCGACCAGGTAACAGCTGCGATGCCAAAATACATGCTCTTCACATAGTGTTTCTTTTTTGATGTCCGTGAGCCACTTTTGCATTTCAACATAGTTTCCATCTTTCAAGCTGGCTCTCTCCTTTACTGTGTCTAGTATCTTCTGGTAGGAATCTAGTCTAGGATGTGATACCAAGTGTCCTTTACTTTGGTCATCAGACTGACAGAGTATGCACAGCTTCCAGTTAATTATTTTTGACCCTATCTCTCTGCTCCAAGCTGACGAAGCTGAGACATCTTGCTCATGTTGCTCTAATACAGGTCTGCAAAAAGAAAGGTAAACACCACCCATTAACATACAACACCCAATGCTACACATACAATATGTAAGGTATACTGTACATACAAAAAATAGTCAGAGGGGCTTTGCAGTTGACACACCTGGAAACACTGCTCACGTGTGCTAACTAGCATTAGCTTGGACATGCTGTATACACACCAGCCACGTAGAAACAACAACACACCTGGATTCGTCTGAATTATTTTGATGTTCCTCTATTACCGGCAGATACTGAAGTAATAACTGCAATTACAATCACCACAGATAAACCTACAAATGCCAGCACTAGATTATGTACCTCCACATTGACTTGTTCCAGTAAGTACACTTTTGTTCAGATACCCACTTGGATCAGGTTCCTATGTCACCGAGGAGCCAGGATAAGGAGATAAGCATAAACTTCAGTTGTGCGCATTAAAAATCCAAGATGGTGACCTAAACCTGTACCATTGATCATCTGTACTGATTTCTAATTTACACCATTGGATTTATTTACTCCAAAAATGTAGATTTAGCCACTGGAATCATGATCCTATGTAATCTAGAAGTAAAGATATTGAAAAAAATATTATTGGAAGGTCACAATTTAAAAAATCCAAAATGGCCGCCATATTGGCTTCTGGGAAAATGGAATCATGCATTTTCTGATTCGTCATTCTATGAAGTTTCTAAAAATGTATAGCGATCCTCATCTCCAAAAAATATAATGAACTCATATTTCTGGACATAGTGAACTGGACGAAGATGGCTTGCTTAAGATCTTAAGGTCTTGAGTTCAATACACTGTAACCCATTGAATTAATATCAGTGGGGTTGACTCAGTCTGCCAACCTTCTGAAGTTGGCAAATTTAGTACTAGCTTACTGGTAGTGGGGGCAATGCATCAGTGGCACAGCTGCACTTCCAGAAAATGATGCAGCCAAACAGCCGCAGGCTGCATACAAATAAATGTATTTCTGCATATTTTTTAATTTAGCATTTTATTCGTATTTTACTCCTATAAACAAATAGAAACTAAGTACCTCAAGCTCGCAAAATGACAAACAAAGAATTTTAATAATAAACGATGGAGGACTACATTCATGGGAATGTGTGCAAGCCTGCATTCGAATGCCAGTCCGCGACACGTGTTTCTGCTTTGCGATTTTATCAGCAACCAAAAATCAGGGCACTTGAAGCAACAATCTCTTCTCACCCTCTCTTCTGCAAAACTCTCTCCATTTTACAGACTACTGAGGAACCCATCCTCACAGACGGGATAATTCCCCGAGAATTTCTTGTATTTTAGTATGACATCATAACCCCTCTCACGAGGAGTGGTGCTTTGCCAGACATTATTACATAGCAAGAACTGGGGTCATTCCCCTACTTTAAACCCCTGGGACTATGGATTTATTTTTTATAGTCAATAACTTCCGGTGCATACCCAGAGTGGAATCTCCAGTTTTCAACTCATTCCATCGACTAGCAGTTCAGGAGTGCGTATAATTCAAGCAAACACACACAATCAACCCCACAAAGAGACATTTCTCAAACCATGATGACTCCACATTGTGCTGTACAGTGACACATCTAACTGCCAGGCAGAAAGCAGGTGCATCACCCTCTGCTAATCTAAAATTGATTCAATGCTCATCTGACAAATGGAACATTTCTATAAATTCTGGAAAATCTGACAGTTTAACCCTGTAACTCTGGTAAGATCATCAAACAAACCCACCTCTCCAATTCCATGGTCAGCTGATTGAATAAGTTCAGTCTCTTGAACTTAAAATATCACCATCAGCCACCACCTCTCCTGGGCTGACCATATTACAATGCTGGCTTCCAAAACCAGCCACAGATTGGGCATACAGTCGTCATTCCATTAAAATTTTGAATCACTTTAAGCTTACATGGTCTTTGTCCTTGGCTTAATGGAGTACTACTCTTCTCTGTGGTCAGGCAGCAGAGCATCAACTCGGTCTCTCCTACATTCGGTGTCACCTAAACTTCTCGATGATACAGGCATCTCTTGTATTGAGGTCTAAGCACAAGCCCTGTTGTTGTCACAGTCAGACAGATGGGTGGCCTCTTTTTATTAGCATCTTTCCTCCAGTCGAGTTCCCCTCTGTTGTCTCTCAGTCCTGCAATCCTCCCCAGCTCCTCAAGTATGCACACACTCTTCCAGTAAACCCCCTGCTGATGAATAAACTCCCAACCTCCAGGCTCTTCCAGCAAACCAAATACTGCCCACCTCAACTATTTTGCTACTCATTTCTTCTGTTTGTGGAACTGCTTTTCCAGAGACAGTTAAATCACACCCTTCCCTTCAAGCAGACAGGATAGTGTATACCACCATATCATTTCATCCCCCATCTCGACCTGTGATCTTTTCTATGTCCATTAACCCTACCTAATCCAACCCTCTTATTTCGAGTTAGTGTTTCTCACTCCCACCCCACTTCCTCTTCCCCCTCTATCTGTTGGTAAAGCTCCAGTTTCAGTACATTGCGCCCCACTGCACCATTTTCATTACATTTGCCATTTTACCTTGTATCACCCACTCTTCCATGAGCCTAGATCTTGTAAAAAAAAAAGAAAAGAAAAGAAAAAAAGGAAAGGTCTCATTTGCATAACCAAGAACATGATCCATGGCCTCACATTGAATTAACCAATTGCAATTGATGGATTTGTAGCCTTCAAATATATTTTTTTCTGTATTACCACCCACCATAATTTGGTTACATTCATTGTAATGATCCTCAACATACAATGATAATTAATAATGGAAGGGAGAAGGGGAGTCGGGAGGAGGGGGACACAGTATGAACATTCATGATGAGGACTTGAAACTGGTCACTTAATAATTGGAGTACAAAACAAAACATTTCTTGACTTCCGATATAATCAATGAACAGAGTAGACCGACTCCAAAAGCTCTCAAAGGAATTGCGGTACTCACTTTTCTTCCTTGCTGCTTGTGTGAATTTCTATAGAAAACACATTAACGTAGAGGCATAGAGGAAGTCACAAGCATTAGAAAGATTTGTTGGGCATCCTAACCGCATGTCTTTTCAAACATTATATCAGGTGTACAAGCCTTTCCTTTCTCTTCCCATGAGCATAGGCTATGATCTGCATTGCCATAAACTAACACAAAGTGGGAATAACTGTTACTGTAGTGCATAGTGTAGGCATTCAATCAAAAGACACAAAGTTTGTACCAGCCACTCATGCCCACAGTATCACACAGCAAGTCTTTGAAATGACAAACAGGCTAAAGCATATCAGATGTCAGCAAGATCTAAGATATAATGGCAGGACACTTAGGAGTAACGAAATAGGTGGAGATATTAGATGAGAACAGAAAAGCATTTTATAATTAAGGGCAATAAGTTATATACCAAGTGTGCTTTATAATAACCAAAAAAAAAAAATGAGATTTTCGAAATCAGGTGGTGGCCACACTTGAAGCCACTTACAACACATATGTTGTACTCAAATGAGATCTTTCAAGTTTTTAAATGGATGCTTAGTTACCTCCACCACCAAAGGTGGAAGGAGGTTATGTTTTCACCCCTGTCTATCTGTTGATGACTTGAAAATATCGAAGAATTTTTCCCCGAGAATTTTCCCCGAGAATTGGTCAGTCAAATATATTGGTCAGTCGATTTTGTTATTCTGTCTGTCTGTTTGTTTGTTTTTTTGTCTGTCAACTTCCTCAAGGTCACAATTATAAACCGATCGTCATACAACTTTATCAAGTAGTAGAGGTAGTCTCAACTGAGAAGCCTATTGATTTTGAGGTCAAATGATGAAGGTCATCTTGAGGTCGAATTTCTAAAATTGTCATTTTTCATCCGACTGAATTGAAAGTTGAATGGGATTTTCATATTGCATCATTGAATTGTGAAGCCAACTATTTGAGGTCAAAAGGTCAAAGGTCAACTGAAGGACAAACTTCTAAAATCATCAAATTTCGTCTGAAAAATAATCAATTTTCATCCAATTGACCAAAGATTTGATTAAGATTGTAAATTTAAATCTTACTGAAATGGACAATTTGATGCATCCATAGAAACCTTTGGAGACTGGTAGATTTTGCAAGTATCGTGCTCTGCAAGACATCTTTTTCTTGTTTGTTTGTTTTTTTTTTTGCACTAAGATTTTTTTGTTTGGGCTAAACTGAATTTCTATATAACATATATACATATATATATATATATATATATATATATATATATATATATATATATATATACATACATACATACATACATATACACTAACAGTCAGAAATTTTAGAACACCCCCATTTTTCAGTTTTTACTGAAATTTAAGCAGTCCAAGTCCAGTGAATAACCTGAAATGGTACAAAGCTAAGCGATAAACTACCAGAGGTTAAAAAAAATTTCGGTTAACAAACACTGAAAAACAATGGAAATTTCAGAGTTGTTAAAAAGGCCGTTTTCAGGGAACAAGTAGGTTTAGCAACTGCAGCTGTTCTGCAGCAATGTAAGTAAATTAAGCCTTGACAGTTGATGCAAACAATTCCTACAGGTGTCCCAACTTTTGTTGATTAGTTACAAACCCTCTGTCTGTATAAAAGCAGTGTTGGAACAGACTGTGTTGCTACACCCTCTGAACAGTGTTGCTACACCCTCTGAAGCATTATTTGGACAATATTGCACTGCAGGGAGTGGTATATTGCTGGCATAATGACAAGTAAAAGCCAATTAACAAAGGTGGACAGACAGACCATTATAACCCTTAAAAGTGTAGGTCTTTCCTTTAGAGAAATTGCAAAGCAAGCGAAGGTATCAGTGAGTACAGTTTCCTACACCATCAAAAGGCACTTGGAAACTGGAGGAAACTCTGACAGTAAGAGGTCTGGCAGAACCAAAGCCACAACACAATCAGAAGACAAGTTTCTGAGGGTCAACAACTTGTGTGAGAGGTGGCTCACAGGACAGCAGCCTTAAGCACAGCTTAACACTGGTCGAAGTAAGGAAGTCTCAGTTTCAACTGTGAAGAGAAGACTTTGAGTTGCAGGTTTGACAGGTCGAGTGGCAGTAAGAAAACCATTGCTAAGATGGCAAAATAAGAAAAAGAGGCTTGCCTGGGCCATGAAGCACCGCCAGTGGACGAGTGAAAACTCGAAGAAGGTCTTATGGACCGATGAATCAAAATTTGAAATCTTCGTTTGATCACGCAGGGTCTTTGTACACCATCGAGTAGGTGAAAAGATGGTTCCTCAGTGTGTGACACCAACTGTCCAACATGGAGGAGGAAGCATGATGATCTGTGGCTCTTTTGCTGGATCCAGAGTCAGCGACTTGTACAGAGTGACTGGCACCCTGAACCAAAAGGGCAAACAGAGCATTTTGCAGCACCATGCAATTCCCTCTGGTCTACCCCTAGTTGGTCAGGGGGTTCATCCTACAGCAAGATAACGACCCAAAACATACCTCCAGGTGATGTCAGAACCACCTTAGAAGAACAGAACAAGACGGTAGGCTTCAAATCATGGAATGGCTAGCACACTCTCCAGACTTAAACCCCATGGAGATGGTTTGGGATGAACTGGACAGAAGGGTGAAAGCAAAGCAACATACAAGTGCAACACATTTGTGGGAACTTCTGCAACAGTGTTGGGAATAACTTTCCAAGCAAAATTTGATTTCCATTTTGGAAAGAATGCCACGAGTATATTTTGCTGAACGATATCTGCAAAAGGTGGCTACTTTGATGAGTCAAAAATTTCGATTAAATTTTGTTCAACAAAACGATTCCATGATTTCTTTTTCATCTGCAACTGTTTATTTGTTCTATGCTTTAATTTCAGAGTCCATTGAAACATTAAACTGCTTAAATTTCAGTAAAAACTGGAAAATAGGGATGTTCTTAAACATGACCGGTAGAGTATATATATATATATATATATATATATATATATATATATATATATATATATATATATATATATATATATATATATATATACATACATACACAGTATACATATTACGATATCTCGAAAAGTTATGGATGGATTCGGATGAAACTTGGTGGACAGGTTAAGTGTACAACAAGAACAAAGTGATTTGATTTTGTTGAAGATCCGAATCCAGATCCGGAATTGAATTTTTTTTTTTAAGCGATTCTTCACCATTGAGAGATAGGGCTAAAAACTATATATTGCATGATGTTTCATGCAAACTTTATTGGGCTCCATTTGTCCTATCGGATCAGTCATTGCGTGGCAGAGGTATGCGCTCGACTGAGAGCCTTTGTAGTTGCTGCATTATTCGTTGTATCAACAGTGTAACACAAAGACTTGACAAAATGCTCGTTTAGCTACGAATGTCTAATGGGTCATGGTTCTTTTCTGTCCGATCAGCAGTCCCATGTTAATGAGATACACAAACCTCATTTTGGACACACTTGCTCCTGGGCAAGAACGTATATAATGTGTTTTATTTATAGGTTCAAGGTATATATTTCCAGGATAAACAGCCTGTGTACATTCGATTTCTTCTCTCACTGGAATGACATGTATAAAAATGGAAGGTAAAAACAGCTGATAGATTGGTGTAGTTTGCTGTGAACCTCTACAGATTTCTATCGCACTTTAATGTTGATTCAGTAGTGGATTTCCTGATCACATCTTTCATCATTTTCATTTCATTTCCATGCAATTATATGTCTTGGTTGGGAAAGTGCAAACAATTTTACCATGCTATCACACTCAGTGTAAACTCCATTTGATTAGAATCCTAGATGCTCTCAAATCTTTGGTTGAAATTGCAGCATATCGGCAGGCGTGGTGTTCACATAGCCGGATGGACGCATCATGGTTTTGTGTGAAGTCTCTTGTGTCTCACAATTGCCATCTTCTCATACGCTATGTTTTGACAGTTTTGTCAATGGGCGGAAGCCAGTAGCACAGAACTGTATGAAACAGGACTATGATATGGAAATTGACCTTTTCTGTAACAATCATCAGCCTGAAAAAAATCCAAACTGTAAACATTCACCGTATTTACACTCTTTATTTTGGCTACATTGTCTAGGCTCGTATGAGAGCTAACACACAACACACAGCAAAGGGGGGGGGGGTATGAGACAATAGGGGCGGGAGAGGGAAGGACAAATCAATGGGGAACAGAGACATTAGGAGATCTGTGGAAGGGTAAGGGATGGGGTGGGGAACGTGGGGTATACAAGATGGATGCTACAGGGACTTTCAGAAAGGAAAGCAGGGAATTTGAAGAAGGTGGGTTTGGGGTGGATTAACGGGGGTAGAAAATATTGAGGTTTTGGATGGGGAAGATAAGTGGTGGTTGTGAACAGCTGTTTTGAAGGCCTGGAGGGAAGAATGTGTTTGAAGAGAGTGTGGGAGTTTATTCTAAAGGCGGGAAAACAGAGGAATGAAAGAGTGAGGGTGAGTAATGATTCGAGATTTTGGTAGTTTTACCAGAAGGGGGTTGCTGGTGGACCTGAAGCACCCTGCGGAAATATGGGCGGGACATATCTCAGACAGAGCAGGGGGGCTGAGTCCGGAGAGGAGATGGTAGAAGACAGAAAGACCACTGACCTGTCTGCGGTGAGACAGTGAGAGGCCCAAAGACTCAGCTTCACCGTGGGAGATGACAATGATCCGAAATGCCTTGGTTTCCACAGCATGAAACAAAGAAAGGTGAGAGGCAGGAGCACCAGTCCAGTGGGGAGAGCAGTACTCCAGCAGGCTGTGGACAAAAGCTTTTATGTGGTCAGGAGCTCAGGTGGGCCGAGGAAGGACTTTGCATGACGGAGGATTCCCAGTCGGCAACTGCCTCTGGAGGCCAAGTTGGAAATGTGGCTTTCCCAGGAAAGATCAAGGCAGATAGTGAGACCCAGAAGCTTGAATGAAAGGACTTCTTCCAGAGGATTGTTGAGAAAGTAGATGGGGGGAGGGGGAGGGGTTCTAAACGGTCCTTTCGGAGAGACATAGTGAGAGTGTGAGATTTGTCCGGATTGAAAGACATGTTCCACATGTTTGACCAGTTTGTGATTTTATCCAGATCTGCAGATCCAGACTTCAGATCCGATATCAACTTACACTGAATTAAAAATCTGCGCAAACCATCTGTTTTGATGAATTGCACAAGGTGTCTTGACACTTTCTCACGATAGGCTATCACATTCCCTCGGCTCAAATGTACACGGGTGTGAACAATAACGTTTGGGTAGCATGAATATGCCCAATTTCAAAGCTGATAAAAGTCTTTTTTTTAAATAATGTCTTGTATTTCTTCTTTTTCGAGGAGTTGGGAACAATTAAACATTCTATTGTCCACCATGAGGCGTTTTCCTTCGCTGAGTCATGAGCATAACAAAGTGACGGGAAGATGAAAATACGATGATGTTTGAAACAAGAATGAATACATAAATACATAAACGTGATGAACCTCTGAAGTTCTCAAAGCTGAAATTTTCTTCTTTAAGAATGGCTCCTTGAATAAGTGCAAACTCCAAAACATTTGTCGAATGTACTGCAACTCGAACCGCAGAGATTCTCAAGGACATGAAAAGTCTCCCCTACCTCCCTCTATCCACTTTAAAACCGACAAAATCAAAAGATACATCCCTGTAGAAGGGGAGATGTAATTCGTGGCTGAATCTACATTTGTTTGCAAAATTAGTGCAATTTTTAAACACTTTCACACCATCTCCCCATATTTGTGCAGTGTTCTCACTACATCAAGCTCTTACATGCCCTCACCCTTGATATTGGTGTACGGAGGTCATAAAAAGTTGGCATCCATGGCCTGTTATTTGTTGAGATTAAAATAATTTATACATTTTTATATGGATTATTACTTGTATTTATAGATAATAGATTATTTATTAATTTCTTTCAGCTCAGTATTATAAAATCGTTTTGTATAATTTTTGTGGTCTGCAATCAACTATTTTTCTTCCATAATTCTCTGGAACATACACCATGCGCCAAAGCTGTGCACCCAATGGTGTGTGTTCAAAATTGCAAGATTAATGGAACATTTTTGCCCTGCAATTTGTACCCAGACTCCTGCCCTTGGTGTGGTAACAGTTGATATGGTGATGCTGCATGCATGGTCCCTTTTATTGATCGTGTAAATCAGAGTACAGGATCTGTATAGATGTGTATTTCAAGGACGTGGTGAAAGCGTTCGATATGCTTTCCAGGGATCGTGCATTCCCTCACCACAAATAACTCGCGTGTATGATCTGTGTAATTTTGTTCCAAAATTTGAAAGGATTATTTTCTTGCCGTAATAATATCCCAAAAAGCACTGCAATAACGATAAGGACCCTGAATAGACACATAATTAAGGAGTTGCAGGAGCAGTTCCTTGGTCCATAACCCTAATACGTGCAGCCATTCCATGTCATGCTTCATTTATTGACACCAGTGCAACTTATCCTTTGAGTTTGGAATACCATTATGAGGTCGCAACGACCATGTTGGCAATAATTCGACTCAACAGATTGTTTCAGGTCATTTTGAGGCTTAGAGAAATTGTCGTTAATTAACAAAATACTCTACTTATTGTTTTATTTCCTCCACCACTTAAGCTGGAAGGAGGTTATCTTTTCACCTCTGTTTGTCTGTCTGCAGGATAACTCAAAAAGTTGTGCATGGATTTGGACAAATCTTGGTGGTCAGGTTGGGTGTGTGAAAAGGACAAACTTATTTGATTTTGGTGAAGATCCGAATCTGGATCCAGATACGAGAATTATTTAATTTTTTGAGGTGATTCTTCACCATTGAGAGATTGGACTAAACCGCAATATATAGCATGATATTTCAAAAAATTATTGGTCCCAATATGTTCTACTGGGTCAGGCATTACGTGGTGGAGATATACGCTCTACCGAGTGCCCTTCTCATATTTGTCTGTTTTACTTTCTTTTAATTACTTTGAAATCAGAGTGCCATTTAGATGCCTCACGAGGGGTAGGGCTCAGGGGTCAAAAAAGTCAAGGGTATGAGACTGGGCGAAAACGGAAGAATAATAGAGGGAAAAAAACAAACAAACAATAAATGAAAGGTTTGATAAAACAAAAACAGCAATAAAAAGTGATAAAAATGCAATAATAAATGTAGAAAACCCCCATCTAAAACATGAGAAAGAACAATCAGAGATTGCAGACCTTTGCCAGGACTTGTTTTGTGTGGTGTTTGTGTCGTTTTGTGTGGTGTTTAAGTAGATTTGTGTGGTGTTTGTGTACTGGTGTGTTAGGTAATTAATAACAGACATAACTAGAACTGCCACTTTATAACTGCTGGGAGTGATGACCGGGTACTAAGGCGTCCTGCTTTGATGCAACCCCACTTTGATCACCTAACCCTGACCCATGACGTTTATTATTATTCAATTTAATTCAGCATGGGATTAAAATAAATTCAATTCAAATCAAATGAAAGACCAAATAGATACAGTCCTGCATTGGAGTATTAATCAGAAGGAATCCAACAAGCAAAAAACAAAGATGAAGTCATCAGGAGGAACCTGGATAGGATTCCAGTTTCAACTGCTACTCCTCTACCATCAGACCGACTCAGGTGCAGCCAAGTGAATCTTATTTTTAAAAAAAATATCAAAAAGAACAGATCAAAAAATTAAATAATTCTGGTGCGAGACCATGTGAAATAATTCAGGTTGAAATTATATATATATATATATATATATATATATATATATATATATATATATATATATATATATATATCTCTCTCATTACATTTTAATCAGTCTTAGCTCAACTTCTCTGTCCTCTTCACTTTTTTTCTCTTCTCTCCCATCCTCCTTTTCCTCTTGTCTCTTCCCTGTTTTTCCTCTTTCTTCAAATTCCCTTTTATTACCCTCACCTGGTGAGAGGGTATTGCATTTGCGTCCATTTGTCTTTGTTCATCTGTTTGTTTTTTGTTTGTCTGCACAGAACTTTCATGTTTTTCTCTGCAAACGCTCATCATATTGAGAAAAAATTTTCATCATGTGTGGTGATGTCCACACGCTTGAGCTCAGATGATAACAGAGACAGGTTATCATCCTCTCGTTGGGATAGGACATTCCAGGCACCCACTCGAAGGGACCGCCTCAGGTTAACCCAAGGAGACCGCCGTCTGGTGGACGACAGACGTCACCTTTGACGTCATAAAAAATCACACTCATGCCTCATGTGGAGTACTTGTGATGTGCCAAGTTTAAATTTTTACCTTGTTGTGATTTCAGAGATACGGAGGTCCAAATTTTTTCCCATTTTTTCAAACATGGTTGCCACACCACATGACCTATGATGTCAAATTATAATTATAACATTGTACATGAGTCGTCACCCCTCATGATGAAAATTTTGTCTCAATATGATGAGCGTTTGCAGAGAAAAACACCAAAGTTCTGTGCAGACAAACAAAAAACAAACAGATGAACAAAGACAAATGGACGCAAATGCAATACCCTCTCACCAGGTGAGGGTAATAAAAGGGAATTTGAAGAAAGAGGCAAAAACAGGGAAGAGACAAGAGGAAAAGGAGGATGGGAGAGAAGAGAAAAAAAGTGAAGAGGACAGAGAAGTTGAGCTAAGACTGATTAAAATGTAATGAGATATATATATATATATATATATATATATATATATATATATATATATATATATATATATATATATATATATATATATATATATATATATATATATATATATATATATATATGAATGAAAAGCATACCAACCGATAAAGTTGACATGACTGCAAATCCTTGCCTTGGCAAAGATATGCGTGGCTGGCTAAAGGGAGTGTTGGGTCACTGCAGGCAGAGGGAATAGGTTCAAGGAAGCTTACAAATTAATCGTACAGCTCTCGGGTGAAATTATTGAGACTCGACACCTTTGGGTTGGTGGTTGCAGAAGACTGATAACAGAATTGAAAACAAGTCTTAATCGTGAGGGCTCGTGTCATGAAGATTCCTATCAGAAGGTCATGAAGGTATTTATTGGGCTGTTGCATCGATGACTGCATTGGTGAAACATGCTACAGCAGAGATGATCTGGAATGGTTTATCAACTTTGTCAATTCCTTCCACCCTTCCCTCAATTTCGCATAAACAAGTTCGAATTGTGAACATACCCCATGGGAGTTCATTCGTACAACTCTCAGGTGAGCGATAGCATGGGCAACAGAAAGTTTTGAAATTTGGTAAGATTTTCATCGCATCAGAAAAAGAAACCAGAACACCTCACAAGAGTGAGGCTAGTTTCATATCTTCATTTGCGACTTAACTTTGCGTTGGGCATCGCCAAGCGCAATATATATATATATATATATATATATATATATATATATATATATATATATATATATATATATATATATATATATATATATATATATATATATATATTTTTTTTTTTTTTTTTTAAATAACAATTTTAAGAAAATGGGCCAAAAGGGCCAGAATCGCACTTTTGGCTCAGTTATTGCATGGCCAGTGGTCTCTAGAATATACCTGTCAAGTTTGGTTTCGTTCCGGTTATGAACAACCGTGAAATAGCAATTTTTTAAAAATGGTCCGAGAGGGCTGTTTGTCGGCTCAAAGGGCCATAATCTCACTTTGGGCTCAGTTATTGCCTGCAGAGTGACCCCAAGAATATACCTCTCAAATATTGTCCGGTTTCTTTCACGAATAACGGAGATATGGCAGTTTTAAGAAAATGGACTGAAAGGGCCGTTTCTCAGCTCAAAGGGCCGAAATCTCACTTTGGGCTCAGTTATTGCCTGGGGAATGGTCTCTCGAATATACCTGTGAAATTTGGTTCGGTTCCGTCTACTAATAACCGAGAAAAATTTTAAGAAAATGAACTGAAAGGGCCGTTTCTCGGCCCAAAGGGCCGGAATCTCACTTTGGGCTCAGTTATTGCCTGGGGAATGGTCTCTCGAATATACCTGTGAAATTTGGTTCGGTTCCGTCTACTAATAACCGAGAAAATTTTTTAAAAAATGAACTGAAAGGGCCGTTTCTCGGCCTAAAGGGCCAGAATCGCACTTTGGGCTCAGTTACTGCCTGGTAAATGGTCTCCAGAATATACCTGTCAAGTTTGGTTCGGTTCCGTCCACTAATAACCGAGAAATAATTTTAAGAAAATGGGCCAAAATTGGCCGTTCCTCGGCCCGGAGGGCCGCAATCGCACTTTGGGCTCAGTTAATGCCTGCAAATCTGTGTCTAGTATATGCCTGTCAATTTTCATCGAATTATTTTCACGAATAATGGAGAAATAGACATTCAAATGAACTGTACACAGGAAAAGAGAGAACGCGCTTCGACCCGTGGGGTGGAAGACCCCACCGGGTAATAAATACTTCAGGTATCTCTGTCACTTTCATATAAATGTTTCAACCAAAGAGAATAGACATGCCACAACTGTTGAATATAAACCCACAGATTCACAGAGCTACCTTATACATTCATTCTCCAATTACTCCCACACCAAAAGTGAAATGCGGTGTTCCCAATTCCTCAAGCGCCGGTAATTCTGCAGGTACAATTCAGACTTCAAATATTCTTCGCCTTTGCAAGTTCTTCGTTGAGCATGCATTTCTAACACTTTGAGCAAGTTTACAACCTTCTGAGAGAAAATAGAAGAAAGGATCCCATTTGCATTGACATTGCATCTCATCAACTTTGGTATCAACACCACCATCCACATGAACTTCAAGCTTTTACAGAACGCTCTTAAAACTACCTCAATTTTCCCACAACGACCTCTCATTTCTCTCAAGTGGGATAGAAATTTGTGAAACTCTCTGGTTAAATCAATGTTACCTTCTGATCTCCCATCAGAAAAAAATTAAGTGATTCATGGAGTCAGTGTAACACCTTCCCATTTATTGAAACAACCACCTCAATTTTAGGATACAAAAGCAGTATTAAAGTCATGGACCATTTTGACTGCAACTCCGCAAGTGTTATCTTCTGGAATTACAAACACCCTTTTTATGAGAAGACCTACATCGGTGAAACCAAGGGAAGAATGGGAGATCACTTGAGTGAACACTTGCACGACATACAGACCAACAGCACAAAACTCTCCAAGTCAGTTGCTTGACATTTCAATATTCCTCGGCATTCATTCAGCCACACAGCAATCTTCAGAAACTTTTTCCATTTCAGCATCACGGACAGTTGATTTGGTAAAGAGCAAAGCATTATCTTCAGGTTCGGTAGGTTGTCTTCCACATCCCACATGGAATTAACGAGTGCTTTTCAATCACATCAATCTCCCGTCTCTTACAACTTTTCAATACTTTTCCTCTCATCTCTCCTCTTCCCCTTTTTATGCCTCCACTGACAAAGTCGCCGGAGACATTATGTTTTCGGGTTGTCCGTCCGTCATTATTGTAAGTCAGCCTGTACGTCCATCCGTGCTAATTTTCTCTGTTTTCTCTGCAACCGTTTATCCGACCGACACAAAATCTTGAGCATAGGTGCGACTACTCATGTAGAATGTGATAATGATAATTCTGATGTCATTGGTCACGTGATGTGGCAGCCATGTTGGAAAAAGGAAAAACTTTGGACCTCTGTATCTCCAAAACTGCTCTATGGAAAAAATTTAAACCTGGCACATGTCAAGTACTCCCCATGGGAAACGAGTATGATTTTTTGATGATGTCATAGGTGGCTTCGTTATGACATCATAATTTCATACGTCCAATGCTTTATCTGATCAGTATGAAAATTTTGATGGTCATCTATGGCTAAATTGTATTGGGGAAAAAATTGATGATGTCATCGGTAACGTGGTTCGACAGCCATAATTTGTTTAAACATAAAAGCATTCAAAATATCTTCATCTCTGAAACGGCTGAACAGATCAGGGTGAAACTTTACAGGTATGATCGCCTAACCATGAGGAATAAAAAGTTCTCCACCTATGATGTGATCGGTCACATGGTTTGGCAGCTATGTGATGCAATGCCGTGGGTGGAGGCATATCTGGCGACGTCTTGATGTTGAAGAGTGCCCTTCTAGTTTTCTCTCTATTTATCTTTCCTTTTTATTAGTCCCCTACTGGTTTTTCCAGAGGGGATGACAGGTTTGCTATCCATCCATCTGTCCATTCCACCTGTGGTTTTTTCAGGCTTTTTCCCATACCTTTTAACATGTTCAAGTGAAACTTGCTGCGTGGCTTTATTATGATAAGTTACAGAACACGTTCAATTTTCAGGGCATTTCATCAATTTTCATGGCGTTACACCCTTTTTGGACTTCGAAAATATCACATTGGTAGGGTGCACATATTGCAAAGCAATTCGCTCTTGTTTTAAATATTTTTTATTCTACTCTATAATAGTTATTCTTATACTTTTAAAGGTATTTAACTTTATTTGTCTAATATCTTTTTTTTTTTTTGCTTGTATGCTTCCCTATTATTTCCCCATTTTCAACCAATTGCAGTCCCCTTGACTTTTAACCCCTGAACCCTGACCCACCCTGTAATGACTCAATCACACTCTACATTTTCCCTGATTTGATGCACTCACCTCTAATTCACTCCCACCATAGAGAGGACCCTCACCCCTATACTGTCTCCAGATTTTGAATGGTCAACACCAGGTATGTCAGCTTCTCATTGCCTCCCACGGCAGTTTGCTTATTTCTATCAATTTTCTGTTGACTCCATCTATTGTTCTCGAAGATTATGTTTCAACTATTTACGCTGCTGCCATTGGTTAATTCTTACCGCCATGCTCTGGGATGCCAGCCCACTCCCCTTGATATTTGACCACCCTTGATGTGATTACATCTTAACTGCATCAAACAAGAATGATCCTTTTCTGGGATTTGCTGTTGTATGTCAAGCCTTATGCTTCTTGTATGCTCTCAATGCATCTGCATTTTCCAACATGCATTGTATTTTAATTTATTTTATGTGATACACATCTCTATTCCTGATTCACCGTTTTGTTTTCCAGAGTTGATAAGTCCATTCTCAAGTTTCCTCAAAATTCACACTCCATGCATGCCTTGTGATAATAATCCACATCAAGCTGAATTAAGATTTTTTTTTGAAATGCAGAAGAAAATATTATATGAAATAATTCAATTCGCTGTGTATATGATGGATATTTTTGGATAAAAAATGCAGGATTATGGAAGAGTGAGGAAACAAAGAGCAAAAAGGCCATGCACTGACAGTATCCATCCATCCATTGGGACCAACTCAGTGCAGAGCATTGGTGCTGCCAAAGCAGTCTCCTTGGCAATTGAGCACAATCTTGGACAGGTCACCACTCCAACACAGGATACCAGAAAGCTGGCACTCATTTTGCCAAGCTCGGAAGGATGGCAGGCAGTCAACCCCACCTGGTATTAATTCAACAGCTGAGTGAGATTTTAACTCAGAATCGTAGGATCCCAAGCCCACCACCCTAACCATTAAACCAACACAAGGAATATACTGACAGTATGGCAGCAAGTAAATGCAACAAAAAAGAGAACGATCATAGAAGAGGAAAACCTGCAAATAGAGTTAGCTCAGGTAGGGTTAAAGGGGTAAAGAAATCGCAGGTAGGAATGTAGGATGGCAAAAGCTGGTGCAGTACCACCAGTTTAAAGCCCAGGAGGCAAGACTGGTATTGAAAAGGCAGTTCCGCAAGCAGGCCAAAAGAGGAACAAGAGTGGAGATGGACAATATAAGTCTGGATTCCGGGAGTATAATCTTGAGGGGGTTCCTGGACGAATGTGTCTGTCCTGAAGGAGCTCTGATGGGTCAGAGTGTTATGATCAAGCAGAGTATGGATTTAGAAGAGGGGGATTTAGTAAAAAAAAAACAGAGAAACCACCAACTTGTCTGCCTGTACTTCAGCCTCATTGCCGTGGATGTCAATAATGTTGAGAGCCTGAGGATATACAGAATCCAGTAAAGACATATGTGAAGCAGAGGTGCTATCCCAGAGGAGAGAGCAGCACTCTTTTGAGATCCAGGCCAAGGCTTTGTAGGCCATTGGAAGTTCTGATTTTTCAAGGAATGGCATATAATGATGTTGGATTCCTTATGCGTGGATGAATTTGGCAGGCCACTTCACTCTTTGGTCAGCTAAAGGCCCGGTCACACCTTGACGTTTTAGCCAGCGATGGCAACATATTAAAATGTATGTAAAACGCTGGCTTACGTTGAACTTTTGATGTTTTTTTTTAAAGATTCGGACGTATTCATAGCGACTTGGTCTCATGTATAACGCATTGGTAACAACACAGAACGTTTCGTTGTGTTATAGATAACTTATACCAACGAATGCTGAACCTGTTGTCGGCCTACACAACCGATGCCCAACGATAGTCTAACTTAGGCATAGCGCGTTGCACGCATCGCCGACGATGTCGTGACGTAGCCTATTAAAAGGCTGACGCACAACGATTCGAATTATAACTGCCGTAGAAATGGAAGTGACAACATCGTGGTCACACCTTGGCGATCTTGCCAGCGTATGCCGACCTAAGAAAAATGTGTCTAAAACGTTGGGGCACGTCAAATACGGTATGAGTAAGTTTGGTATACGTGAGTAGAACGCTAAAGTACGCTATCATATGTCGTAGTAAGTAGAGTACGTCAAGAAATTTTAAACATGTTCAAAATTTTACGACGTACTCGGCGTATGACACACGTTCCGCATGCGATGGGGATAAGTTTTACACACGATATGTGGACGCTTACACACGTCCACAAAGGCTACTTATAAGCTACTCATAAGTCGAAACACGTCGCGGTAATGTTTTTTTTACGCGAAACTTATTTCTAACTTATGTTTGACGTGCTTTGAACCAATTCTTTACGTAGTCCCAACACACATCGACGTATGTAGACGTATTCCAATGACGTCTTCCGGTCGACAAAAAAAAAAATGAATGAGTTTCTAGCTTACAACTGCCATATAAAGACGTGTTCCCAGCGGTTTTGGGAATTGGTATATAAAAATGCTGCTCATAAAAGGGGAACCCAACAGTGTTTTCGAGTCCTTTTTGAGTCGATGTCCATGTCAGCAGTAACAGTATCAGTATCAGTATTAGTATTAGTATTAGTTTGTTCATGTTGGCAGTAGTAGGTGAGTGTGAGGGGGAGGGTGTGGGTTATGATGGATCGTCCTTGCGTTTAACGATTTAACGATTTAAATGATAAACTCAACGATTTAAATGGCTGCATCTCCACTATTGAAAGTAGACGCTTGCGCTCAACAATTGGATGATTTTTACACTCAACGACTTTTAAACGGTACCACTCAGCTAGTTTCATTGTTTACAATGAACGATTTAAATTGCTGTCACTCGCCTTTGTTTTTAGACGTTGGGGTTTGGAAATTTGAAGCGTTTCTTCTGAACGTGTTAAAACGCTCAAACTCGACTATTTTAAATAGACGCTGCCGATGGACAATTGGAATCATAGCCAAGCTAGACATCGAAGTGTGAACATCCTCGTCATGCCGAAGAAAAGTTTGAAGAATGCTGCAAATAAATGTCCTGGCCGTGGCCGTGGCCACTGACGCAAGGACGATCCATTATACCGAGGTCTTTCAGCCTGTGAGTAACTTAAAAGTAACGTCTGTCGATGTGTGGCAACGATCGCGTAACGTGCCAACAACACGTTAATCATAGGTTAGAAATAAGTTTCGGTTACGCTAAACATTACCTCGGCGTGTCTCAACTTATGATTAACTTACAAGTAGCATGTGTTGACGTCTGTCAACGATCGCAGACCGTGCATACAACTAATGGCCAGCGTAGCGGAACGTGTGAGTCATACGCCGCATACGTCGTGAAATTTCAAGCATGAAAAAATTTGAGGACAACCACAAAGTAAAACGTTTAAAGCCAACGTACAACGACGTATGGCAGTGTTTTTCAGCGTGCTCTCAATGTTATCAAAACTTACCCATAACGTATTCAACGTGTGCCAGCGTTTTAGAAAAAAAATTCAAAAATTGGCATACGTTGGCTAAAACGTCAAGGTGTGACCGGGCCTTAAGGAAAAGTCATGGCTGATAATGAGGCTGACATTTATAAGTGACTGAACCTCTTCCAGTGGATGACCATGGAAATAAGGAGGTGGGTTCATTTAAATTTGCTCGTGTCGTAAGCCATGCTCCATTTGTCAGACCAGCATCGAATGCATTCCAGCTACTACTGTCTGCCTGTCGGTGGGATTGGAAAACTGTGTGGCTCATTGTGGAGTCATCTGTAATAAGGAAGAGAGGGTTTTCCAAAGCATCAGAAGTCGTTTTTTGTGCATGAGGAACAAGACTGGACCCAAGACATTCCTGCCTCTACTGGAAGAAGACAGGAAAGGAATCTATTAACAGCAACACATTTACTGCATGAGTTGAGGAAGCCAGAAAGCCAGGTGTGAACATGGCCTAGGATGCTGGAGGCTGCAAGCTTTGTGAGCAGGACAGGAGGCTGACCTGTGTCAAATGTCCAAGCTGCGTCCAAGGAGATGATCGGCCAGACATCATTTTTGAGACTTAGGGCCTCCTACCATTACTGAGAAAGGAGAACCAACATGTTATTTATTGAGTGACAAGTATGGAATGTAAGAGGATTGTCAGAGGTTAGGCTATTTGAAAACAGGAAAGATTTGATGTTTGCAGTGAAAACCCTATTGATTTTATGAACATATTATGCAGAACCGAACATTAAAAGCCATTTTATATGGTTTTGTAAAAATGAGACTGTTGTGAATGGGTAATAAAAAATAAACGTGTGCGCCTGCAGGAATGCATTTTGCACATTTTGTGACTGCAGGGATGCGCAACTGCCCTTTGGATGTGCATCAAGCCAAACTGCATGGATGTGACGCTCGGTCCCAGCACACGGTGAGCATTTGGATCTCATCCTGGACTTGCTCAGACGGGTGGGTCTTGCGAAAGCATCGATTCGATCTTTCAATTTGAAGCATCTTTAAGACATGTGTACGCATCTGCTCGTGCGTCAGGGCCGGTGTGGGTCGTTAGCCGGAATGCAGCACCAGCCGATCGTGGGAAATGATGAGGAAAAAGGCCTAGGGTGGCAAATTAAGAACACGCTTTAGCTCCGGCTCTAATTACAGCTCTATTCTCTACTTAAAACGATCGCGGCCAAATTATCACTCCTTGGGCTGGCTTTTTGAATGCATGCTGACTCTCTTTCCTGGCTGGAGTGAGTCATTTTTCAATGGAATAACATGCAGGTACATGTACCTCAGCACGGGCATCATGCAATGTGTCAGCGCATGACATATCAGATTAAAAAAAAAGAGCGAGAATTTCTTCGCAATACATGTCCCCTACCGTAGTGATATTTCCTATGTCCAAAAAGGAGATAACTGGGAAAAATCGACGAAATACCCTGAAACTCGAACTTTTTCAGCAACTTATCACAATAAAGCCATGTACAGTTTCAGTTCAATATGTTAAAGGGTATGGGAAAAAGTCTGAAAAACCACAGGTGGGACGGACAGACGGACAGACGGAGAACAAACCTATAGTCCCCTCTGGTGAAACCAGAAGAGGACAAATAATTCTGCAGATTTATTCAATGCAGGACTATAGGGTTATGTGTGATATATGATTGCAAGTGAAAGCTCTTAATAATTATTGATAGCTGTGACAGCACAGATGAAAATCAAGTGAGCTTCGACATATTTTTGACATTGAAGATTAGGAATAAATGCCATAATAAAACGGCAACAGTTGGACTGGCAAAAACAAATTTTTCACAAAGATTCCCACTCTGTTTGTCACCCCGATCTGAGCATATAGCTCATGTATCTCGGAATGATCACTCATGTTGCTGGGATCCCACATCTGATGGTGATGTTTATTAAATAATGTATAAGTGCGTTGTAATGCCCTGCAGGTGAGACAAGTACAAGCTCTTTCACGAATCTTTTACACTGACTGTACATAGAGCACGTGTGATTGAAAGTCACTCATACATTGATTCCAATTCCGGGCTCCTTCATTACAAGATGCAACCTTCACTGCTCAAAAAAAAACTCTCTTCAAAAGCTGAGGATACCTGTTGGATTTTTTTCTTTTCTTTACAGGAGTGAGGCTCGTGGAAGAGCAAGGTAAATCTGAAAGTGGGAGAAACATCAAGATAATGAACGAACAGCATAAGAGGAAAGGGAGGAAGGTAGGAAATGCTGAAACTTGCAACTAAGAAAGTTGGGTTAGGAAAGATTATCCAAAAATAAGGATAATAGGACAGAATTGGAGATTACAAGAGACGTTGGTGCGCTGCTTGCTTGAAGCTCTGGAGGGAAGAGTGAGACAGAATAGCTTCTGGAAGGTGGTTCCATCGATGAGAGAAATCTTCTATAGTATTAGTATGGAATATAAACTTATAAATGTCAGTGTGTCTCCTCCATAACTCCAAAATCATGAAACCTAGCAGCCTGAAACTTTGCATACACACCAAGGGAATTCCACAGAAGTGCATGAGTGAAAATTGGATTTTTGGGCTAATTAAAACACTCATTTTGAAGATAATTGACTGCCTTATTTAATAATATACTTCATCAGGCACATCCTCAGACACCTCGTTCTATGGGGATTTAAGCCATATCCTGCATGCATCCCAAGGGAATGATTAGCAGAGGGCATTGTATGTAGAAGTGGACTTCCTTTTTGAGTAGTTTTTATAATCAATCTGTTTGAATGTGGGGATTAATAAGAATTGCAGTCTCAGTTAATCACCGAATGTGTTTTTCTAATAACTAAATATTAATTGAATTGATTCATCTTGATGTAACTAATTCTATTAGAACTTGTAATCTGTCTCTCTTTATTGAGGACTTATTTTGTACTGGAGCTCAGGCCTCCAGCCATTTGGCTCCATAGACGTGATTCACTCAAATGTCTTGAGAATGCAACCCGAAAATATTCCCTTTCTTCTCCCTCTCTGTTCTTAGGTTTCTAATTAATGTATTCGCCATTTGTACAGACATGTCTTTGTAAAGGAATGTCATGTTCTTTATAGCTTGATACATTTTCTGTTCAGAAACGCCCTACTCGTAGTTGGACCGCGATTTGAGACTCTTGCTCGCCTTACTCTTGTCCGCTGCACAGTTTGATGTTTTTGACCCGGGCAATAAGAAGCGCTCACTGGGTTTTCTCCTCTGTCCCAATAAATCCTTCACATCACTCTAGCCAGCCTAGCCGAGGTCAGATGTGGGTCATTATGACCCAATTCCCTTCCATTCCTGTTTATTTGTGAGAAGGTTCATGGATACGGTCCTGCACGCTGTGCCCTCTGGTCCTCTCCTCGGCCCGCTCAAAACTGCCCCACCTTTCCAGGGTTCGAAAAATAGACAAATTCCTGTAAGCTCCAATTAGTGGAGACCATTGTGTGACTGTTTCATCAATGGTCCTTCATTCCATAATTTATGTATTAAAGATTCTGTTTGATGTACTTTGCCTCAAGTGGATAATTGAGTTTCTAGAGTTCCACAACACATACCAAGGGAACTCCACGGAAGTGCAAGAGTGAAAATTGGGTTTTTAGGCTAATTTATTCACCTATTTTGAAGATAAATGACAGCCTTATTTAATTATATACTTCATCAGGTGCATCCTTGGACACCTCGCCCTATGGGAACTTAAAGTATATCCTGGGTTACCTCGCTGGGGTCTGAAGCTGCCATTTTTTTTGGCCTGCTCAACCATGCCTTGACTTGCAACAGGCCGCAACGATTTCTTTCCGACAGTCTTTTTTTCTTTTCTTTCCTCACTCATATAATCAAATGCCTGTTCATCAGAGCCACAAATCGCTGGGTACATCGCATTGCTTATAAACGCCCGGAGATGCCAGCATTCATGGCTTTATTTGATTTCCGCACATGCCGTAACCTTGAGAATCTTTTAAACTAAGCTGAATTACAAAATTTAAGCCCCACAAATGAACTTAGCAGCAGTTTAAACTGCTATATGTGTTCATTTGTCCAATTCGGATATTGCTTGGACGTCTCCCGGAGGTGTTTAATATGATGGATCATTGCTTGCCAAGCCAGCTGCTCCTTATCAACCATTTCGTTGGAGTGCTTCATTGAGTGTTTAAGCCACTTGGCAAGCCCTCCATAATATTTGCACTGTCACTGCATACTTTATATCGATCGACTTGAACAAAGGTCAGGACCACTCGCTGCATTGACCACATGTTGTTCTGCAGTGCAACAGGTGGTGGCTGGCTCGCTGAAAATGTACATTTTTATTTTCCACGATGTTTCCGCTTTTTGTTCTTCCCTTATATGACCTGTCACTTCAACATCAAGAAATACAAATAAAAATTAAATATTTTGTTTATAAAAGTTTGTTCAACCGTTTCATGGAGTGCTTGGTGAATCCGCTTGGCATGTGTTCTTCGAGCTTCATTGGCGATATCGAGGTTCCATACCGGAGGTAGGAAGGGAAAATAAATTCCATGATCACGAGTTTAAAATGTTTTCAACTGTTATGAAGTAACAAATCGCCATATGACGGCAGGAAAGCCATGAGGTATGCACGCTCGCTCTAAGCTGTGTAGCCTGAGTTGAATCCTGATCCAGCTATAAACTGTCATCCTGGTGTTTCACAGCCAGGGTGATTCATTAATGTGTGTGCCATCTCTCAGATGGATGTTAAACTGGGCATCACATCTGCTGGAATCCCTCTCCCCCTCCTCTCTCTCTCCCACCCCTCCCCCTTCCCTCTGCTCCCCATCCCCCTCCCCCCACCCCTCTATTGAGTGGACTGTAGCATGTATGAATCAGATTCAGAGTGAGCCAACCGGAGGGATGCAAAGGTTGTTGCATGTACGAGCATGCATGCATGCAGGCAAACCTTCGCCAAGTAAATAGCGTGGGTTCTAAATGCTCCCGCTCCAGGTCTCTAAATTATCCACCTGTGTGTGTGTGTGCATGTGTCATCTTCATGTGCGGGTTTCACAAGGTGGAATGGAGTCCTTCCAGATCTCAGTCTTCACCTCCATTTCAGTAAGGGAGGTCAGGAATCATGGACCAAGGTGGGAAGTTTTGTTCGCAAAGTTTTGTGCCAAGGACTCTTTTGAGGATCAGCAATGAGCCCCAGGTAACTTGCAACTGCAGTTTGTTTGTAGTAATATTCTAAGAGATTGTTTTTAAGATCTCTAAAAGGTTCTTCTTCATTATTCCCATTGCTCCAATGATCATTGGTACAATTTTGGATCTCTTCAACTTCCAGGGTCTTTTCACTTAATTTTTGAGATCTTGGTATTTGGTCATTTTCTTGATTTCTGTGTTGTCTCGGCCAAAATCACTGGGTACTGATGCCTCATTTAGTGTTTCGTGTGTATGTGTGTGTTCAGTCATGAAACATAACATATCATTCTCTTTGCTAACCCCACCTCCTCCCCTCACCCTTCTCCCCGCCCCCACCCCCTCTCTCTCTCTCTCTCTCTCTCTCTCTCTCTCTCTCTCTCTCTCTCTCTCTCTCTCTCTCTCTCTCTCTCTCTCTCTCTCTCTCTATCTGACTGTCCCCTCATTGCTCCCTCACCTAATAAAATGCAGCACTCTGCTCCGACACCTCAGTCTCTCTCTCTCTTGCCCCGTTCTTGCACCCATCCCTCCCGTAATGTACAGAAACATTTGGTGAGGCGTTGCTCTCCCCACCTCCCCGCCCTCTTTCCTTTGTCCTCACCCCCTTCTGAGCTCCCCCTTCTTCACCTCCTCCCAGCTTCTTCCTCCTCTACCCTCTGTCCTCTTTGCCTCTCCTCTGTCCTCTCTCTCCCCTCATTCCTCTCTCCTCCATTTTCTCTCCCTCCTTCCACTCTCTCTCTACTCCCTTTTCTCTCTCTCCCTCTGTCTTTCGACCCACACCCCCTTCAATATCCCCATCAGCGAAGTGACGGATTGTATTTGCTAGTCAATAATAATAAATGTCAGTGTGTGTGTGTTTTTATTTTTTATTTTTTACATGAGATCACATTGTTTCACCTTTTTGTGCAATCTGCATTCGTTATAGATCGATATCTGTAAAAAAAAAAAGATAAAATAATATGAGAAAAATTTCCAACATGGAATCGACCCTCGTGTTCGAAACTCCCCCATGTTGGCTCGATCTGTGAACGCAGAGATTGCCATTTTTTGATCTCTGTGAGTTGATAAATTTTTGAATTTAATTTCGCTAATTTTCCACTTGAATTCCAGTTTTAAAGAACTATATTTCAAGGTAAACCTTTGTGGTTGTCATTTTGGTGTACTTTTGGGGCTTGCCTTTTCATATGTGCCGTTTCGTATGGAACTGCAACGGAACTTAGAACGGGCTGCGAGGGTTTATTGTTCACTTTCCTCACTCATATCATTACATGTCTGATCTCCCTCCTTCTCCAATACAAGTATAAACATGTGTTACGTTGTCTTAGCTAAATCTGACAAAAGTTAAAAAATGTAAGAGAAGACAAGTGACCATAATAGTAAGCGTAATTACCGCCTTAGAGAGTTCAAATCAATGGGTGCCCGACACAGTACGATTCTCGTCCCTCAATAATAAGCCCATGTTATAATCTCTTTAAAAATGGTACATGCTGTTTGAACCCTGGTTGTTTGAACCTGTTTGAACATATATTTGTGAGAAAGAAGAACTTTGGAACGTGAGGTGTGAAAGCTAAATGCAAGATAATGGATAAATATAGAACCAAATGCAAACAGATGTTGAGAAAAAGAGCTTAATAAACAAACAGATGTTGAGAAAAAGAGCTTGATAAACAGGGTTTGATTTGTTATGAACCAACAGGAATACAACCAGATGAGACAGCATGAAATAAACAAACAGCAAGCTGGGTAAACAATGACATTGTACACATGTGAGTTGTGGTTAAGGGCTGCAGCAATGATCCAATTCATATAGTCTGAGATAACTTAAATACAGCTTGCCAACTCGATCCATTGAAGGAAGGAAGGAGAATGGGTATAGAAAGATCATCAAAGGCACCAATAAGGCCAAATATATGGAAGTGACTGTGCAGAAGCGAAAAGACTGAGTTAATAATTCAAGGCACGTGACCCTGTTAGCATGGAATGCGCTTAGTTGTGAAACAAGTCACAGTACAAGGGCAGAAAACATGAAAGTCATTGGGTCATGTGCAGTAGAAGAGCACCGAATCCTTTTTCGACCAAAAAGATCCAAAATAGCATCGATTTTTTTAAAATAATGGACTACATGGCATTGTGAAATGACAGTTAAGTCCCCAGGGGACCTAACCTAAAGAGGATGCAGACTTGTCACTGCATACAAATACTCAATACAGCAGAGGATCTGCTTTTCTAACTCAGCTTGAAGATGTGGTCCATCTTGGAAAGAAGATGATGTATTTGATGATAAAACAGGTTTTACAAAAGCAAGATTTCTATGAAGGGATCAATACAAATGCATTTGCTTTATGATCTATCCTGAGAGAAAAAGAAGAGAAAATTATCGCTGTGGTAAGTCATATTCCAAGATAAAGAACAGCAAGTGATTTTCATGTTGAAGGACCAATTCTTCATGTTGAAGTGGTGGATACCTTTTAGGGGAAGCAGCACTTCGACAGAGTTGTGTAGGAGGTACCTACCACATATAGGACAAAAATGGTACAAATGTGTGAAGCTAATATGATAGGCTGTATTTAAGAGGCCACATGATGAGGAGGTTTGTTGATGAATGTGTTGAATCTCCATGTTGAAGGAAGACAAAGCAATGGAGTAGTAATGATTTTGCCACTGCAGTGTGAAAATTTGCAGCCCAAACTGAAGTCCTTCCCAAAGGGTTGTCCATGAAGACAAATTTGTCATTGATTGAGACCAAAAAATATGATTAAACTCCAAAGATACCATTTGGCATGAAAAAGCTTTTAATTAAGTCAATTGTGCAGAACAGAATACATGATTGAGAAAAGTCTGGCTGCTTGCATAAATGAAGGAAATCAGACAGGTAAGAATGTTGACAGCCTTCGACGACAAGGGCAAAGATCAACCTTGGCATTAGAATGCTTAAAACTTAACAAAGAGGTTCAGAAATATCCTTTACCTATTGTTTGTATTTGAGAACATACAACCAATGCTGTGGCATATAAAGAACCACTGATGGAAAACAAAAAAACCATCTACTTCGATGAGGAGGACATCCAAAGTTGGTGTTTAAAGTCCATATATATTGTTATGTTTGTGGGGTAGATGGAGGAATTTCATTGGAAAGATAGGATTGTATAGAGTAGCTTGGTCCGTGGATGTGTAGGAGACATCTCGATGTAAACTAAGTAGGGAAACTGTGAGCTTATGTGTAACTTGTCACCACATGGGGGGGGAGGGGGTGGTGCTTTGTTAATTAGGTGGGGTTTAAGGATAATTTATCCCAGTATGTGATTGTCCCCTGTGACCTTTTCCTTTGTTTTTGCATTTCAAGACCGGCAATAAAGGATCACTCCTTAAGACTGGTGATAAAAAGGGATCACATACTTAAAACAACAACAACAACCACCGAGCTGCACTTCCAAGCAGCCAAGAAACCCTACCTCAAGCAATGGCAAATAGAAAACCACACCCATGGAGTGGATGAATAATGGGCGTGATGAGAGAGAGAGAGAGAGAGAGAGAGAGAGAGAGAGAGAGAGAGAGAGAGAGAGAGAGAGAGAGAGAGAGAGAGAGAGAGAGAGAGAGAGAGAGAGAGAGAGAGAGAGAGAGAGAGAGAGAGAGAATCGAGTCAGGACACGGAGGAGAAGGAGTGGTGCAGAAGCGAGTGAAGCAGGATTGGCAGTTGGAAGAGAAGGTCATTACGGCTGGCTTTCCCTCAACACGGTGAAGAAGGCTGCATGTTTCTGGTGTTCGTGCTGAGGCGAATTTGCTCGCGCGATGAACTAAGACGCTGGTCATTGACTGTTGGCTGGGTTGGGTGAGACCGTGCCTCAAAGCCTTATGTTGGGCCATCGGGGGAGAAGATGGCGCCATTTTTCAGAGTGGCGTCGACAAGTACGATCGATGAAAGAAGCTACACAGCGGTTTCTGAGCCCTGGTGTTGAGTATCACCGCCCAAATTGCCTTCTGTACGTTTCCGGCCCAGAGGGCGACTTGGTGCCATTTTGGGTGCATTTTCCCGCACAGTCCCAATGTGGTTTGGCAAACCCCAAGCTTCAGAAACTCATCTCTGAGCACACAACTAACCGCTGGGAAAAGGGAGGATTTTTCGTTTGTTTATTCTGTTCTCTTGTATGTATTAAAGTCTGTGTGGAGGCGCCTCAAAATTAGATTTCGTTTTTCCTCACATTCCGTTATCATTATTACATTTGGAATCATTATCTTTGCAAATATTTGATTTATTGTCATTAAACCCCTGTATTTCTTGAAGTTGCTTGTGTTGTCTACTTGTCGCGGGCTCTAGTATAAACGTGCGTGCCTCCGTCCTCGCCGCCCTCCCATCCCGTGTGCACCATTAATCTCCGAGAAACTCGGCTGCTCGCTTCCAAGGGAGAACTGTTCAGCTATCCCTCCAGGAAGGGGCTAACCCCTTGGACATGACAATATGATGCAATATGGTGAGAGGGTTTAGCACTGTGTCGGCAAAATATGGGAAAGATGGGAGGAGTGTGGTGACTGAGGAAGAAAACGGATGGGTTGTAGAGATACAGCGAATGTTTAATCTTTTGGAAAAAGGAAGAGGGTTTATAAGGTAGGAAGTAGATACGGATAGGTCTGAGGGGTAGGGGCATGGAACAAAGTGGGTGGGGAGGAGGTAGGTTTGGGGTAAATGTCTATATATATATATATATATATATATATATATATATATATATATATATATATATATATATATATATATATATATATATATATATATATACATACATATTGTTACGGCTGTGGAAATTGATAGAACACCATAAAGGTCCCTAGATCAGTTAGGCCGATAAGTCCGTGTCCAGATAGATTTTCCCACCGTTGTTTAAAGAGAACTATTCATGTTAACCGGGCTGTGATCTTTGAGTTAGCCGTTATTCTTTACTATCGTTATTTTGGACCAACCACGTCCACCACCAACATCTTTCTCAACAACCGCTTCACAACAACCACCCCCACCACCAACATCGCTCTCAACAACCGCTTCAGACCAACCGCCTTCCACTCCCACGGCCACACCTGCCTCTCACCAAACCACGCCATCCTCACCACTTCGCCAGCAACCGTCAACATCTCCACACCACAAACATCGCCTCATCTTCGTCTCCAAAACGACGCCATCTTTGCGCCAGCCGCGGCGAGTCGGCATCGAGCGGCGTCACTGTAGGGCGACACGGGACATTTGCTCGTCGGATCAAGCTTGGTGATCTCGTGCACGTCCGCTTTCCGCGCAGAGGTCAGAGGTTAGAGGTCGAGGATCGGAGGCCAAACCGCGTCTCACCAGCCCTGTAAAAGGACGAGCAGAGCGCCAAGCTCGCGTTCAAGTTGATCAGTCGGCCTGAGTCAGCCTGGAGAGGTCGGGGAGTCGGAAGCCAGAAGCCAAGGAGCTGCGTGGAAGTCTGGGCTCGTGGCGGAGTCGGGAGCTTGGAGCTTGCAGTGGGTGGAGAGTCCGGGCATCGCCAAGGAGACGTGAGCTGGAGGGGCAGCCTTGCCTGCTGTGTCGCGCAAACCGCGCGTTCGTGTGGAGAGAGCTGGAGAGAGCTCGCCAGCCAGCGACATGCGGTCCGAGGTGATCAGGCTTCGGTGCAGTTCGAGCATCACTGAGAGACGGACGGGTTCTTACAGAGCATCAACTCTAAGAGAGCAAAGGCCCGTTCGTTCCTCTCAAACGAGTTGCCGACGAGACCGAATCACCGGCCGCTTGGCAAGGCCCGAGCTCGACCGCGGCTACGCTAGCTGCCGTGGGGAAGGAGCATCGCAGGTCGCCCAAGCGCGTTCATGTGGAGCGAGCCGGAGAGAGCTCGCCTGCCACACGGAAGGCCCGAGCTCGACCGCGGCTACGCGAGCTGCTGTAGGGACGGGACGTCGCGGGTCGCTCAAACCAGACACCACGAGGGTGCAGGTAACCTGCAACGGTCTCGTGGGACTCGTTCGGTCTGCCAAGTCCCACGCCATAAAGACCCAAGAGGTCCAGTCTGACCCCATTGCCTTTGATGGGGTCTTTTTTCCTGCTTTTCTTTCGAATGAATGTTGTTGCGCCGAGTCCAGTAAGTAAAACTGTGTAAGTAAAACTCGAATGAATGTTGTACATTAATAATTACTTATAGATGGTTGTAGCGCTTTGTCTTGCCCACGTGCCGTGCCGCATCCATTGCTTGTTCTGTGTACGTGCATGTTGGTGTGTTTGAATGACTGCATGATTGTTCCTGCATACGTAGAGTAAATAAATGTGCTCGTTTAAATGTAAACCTGTTCGTCGTGTCCTCTTTCCCTTATTGGAACACCATCTTGCCTCGTGGAATGATTAGTGGGTTTTAAAGAGCCGGTAAAGTGATCGGGTCAAACGGGACTGCACGATATTACCCCGCTCGGTTATCCCTAAAGGAAGCGAGCTGCTTAAGCGGCTCGTTTCCAAGCGGTCCCATTGAGGGACAACCTCTCGGTAACCTACCTGCGCGAATAATTAGGTAAATCGAAGATTTTGGTGATCGGACCCTGTTGCGCGCAGGTAGGGTATGGACAAGGTTGTGGTGGGATTGAAAACCCATCCGTGACTGGTTTCTGATGCCATTGCAGAAAGTCACGACTGGCTTGTCCGTTCGGTGGGTGAACCGGCTGCTATTGGTGAAACACGGTCGTTCGAACGCCGATGGGCGCTAATACTACAACAATATATATATATATATATATATATATATATATATATATATATATATATATATATATATATATATATATATATATATATATATATATATATATATATATATATATATATATATATATATATATAATATATATAATACTACAACGTATATTGTTACGGGGCCGGGGGTCGACCGTGAGCATGACCACTAGAAGGAGCCGCGAGCCGGCTCGACCGATCGCCCGGAATGTAAAGGTCATCGCCCCGGATAAGTCCGGAGTGGACAGGTCCTTTCTGGACCGAAGTTTGCCAATGGATAGACCACATCGGGTAGGGTCGATTGCCAACTATTCAATTAACCTAAGTACCCACGTGGTCCGACTACCGGGGAAGTTCACCCCCGGCTGACTTTGTCCGAATCAAGTCGCTATCGCTAACTCGGATCCGGCGTAACCGAGCGGAATTACCAAAGTTGGGCCAGACTAAATGAACAAGTTATGAACACTAATCCTCAAACATGCGTCATGTCGAGCCAATGCAAGAAACACAAAATGAGCTGATACATTTCACAATTGGGGTTTATTTATAGAGTAATAATGGGGAGCTAGGGAACACAGAAGAGCAGAACTATACCGAATACAATAAATGCAAGTATATACAGCGAACAAAGCACTTAACAGTTTTCTACTTGTTAGACGGGCCCACACACACACATACGCACACACACACACCCCAGAAATTGAGGCTGATGCCTTTAATGCGGATTTCAGCTCGGAGGGACAGATGAGCTGAAGCCCAGGATCTGCCTCGGACCTTTCCACCTCATGTGGTCTTCAAGCTGTTCGGACCAGGTACCAGCGTGGATGAGCTGGCTACAATCACCGCGAGCCACGATCCTCTCCGAGCTCCAGTGGATCCCCTCACGCTCCGGACCACGTACTGGTGAGACGAGGCGCCGATCCTTCCCGACCCGATGAGTCGCCCTCCCCGAAGAACCACCGACCAAGATGAGGCCAAGAAGTCGCACCAAACCGGGAACCAAGCAGAGACCGTGAAGAGCTCCACACACTAAGAAGAGCCAGCCAAACCAAGATGAGGCCACGAAGCAGAGCAACAAACTCCACCAAGCAGAACAAAAGCCACCAGAACATGAGCCCGATGAACCCCGAAGGCTCACCGAAGACTAACCAGAACCAACAACCATCAAGCCAAGCAGAGGATCCCCCTTCTTATCCCTCTCAGCCCTGCCTCATTACCGGTAAAGTTATCGGGTCAAACGGGACTGCACGATATTACCCCGCTTGGTTATCCCTAAAGGAAGCGGGCTGCTTGAGCGGTCTCGGCTTGGTTCCCGGTTGTGACTGTGACTCATTCACCCTCTGTGCGCCGCCCCCCCCCCCCCCCGCAAACACGGGTTGGGGCTGTTTACGTTGCTTTCTGCCGGACCCGCCCCAACCGTCATTCCTGTTTATGCTGTTGAATCACAGGACGCTGTTGAATGTTGAATCACGGGACGGGAGGGTTCTTCTTTGTTGTTCTGACCTAACAATTAAAATAAATCACAGCGCATTTACATAGATTTACCCATTAAACAATGGAAGGCGAGCTATCTATAGAACATGTACTTACCGAGATAACTGAGATAAAGGATCTTAATGATGAGTGCGATAATGGTTTCCAGATTCGCAACAATATGTGTGTGTGTGTGTATATATATATATATATATATATATATATATACATATACATATACATATACATATACATATACATATACATATACACCCACCTGGTGTTATTTCAACGCTGAATATCACTAAGCATTGTGCCATTACAGTGAATTCATCATATGGCATAATTGGAAGGTAGGGAATTCGAAATCTTGATGTTATTTCACCCATCTGGTGTTATTTCATTTGGTGTCATCCATCTGGTATTATTTCAACAGCACAACAGGGGCTCAAACTCAAGACCCTAATATCTCAACCATTAAGCCACTAGGCTTTGGACTATTGGTGGATTATATGTATGTATGTATGTGTGTGTATATATATGTGTATATATATATATATATATATATATATATATATATATATATATATATATATATATATATTGTTGCGAATTCGCGCCCGTCGGCGTGCGAACGGCCACCGGACTCGAATCGCGGCACGTCGCCCACTGGACGGACAATTCCGTCGTGACCCTCTCGGAATAATGCCGGGAGCTAGTCACAGGTGGGCCTTTCGGCCTCACCACGATCGTGCCAATCGGCCACCCGCGTGGGATAGGGTTGTTCGCCAAACTCAACCTACCTAAGTATCCACGCGGAGGGTAGACCGGGCGATCGCACCTCGCCACAGGTCGACCCCGGACACGGGCCGCTTAAGCGACCCGAGCGGTGTTATCGTCGGCCTCGACGGTTCCGATTAATTATCGGGCGTATTAAGCCCACTACCAACCCTTTATGTGAAGCAAGATGGAGATTCAATTAAAGAAAAGACGAAGCGAAACGGGAAAACAGTTCAACATGAGGCACATTTATTCCGCGGCAAACGGAAAGCACACATATACAATTAAAACAATTATGCACAAAAAGCAAATGTAACAAAAGAAACAATGACACAGAGATACTACCGAATAAGACCGACACACGGCAACACTTAACAGTTTTACTTCACCAGACTGGCGCCACACACACACGTTTACACAGAAACAAAAGAAAAGGGCCACCCTCAAAGACAAAGGGGCAGACGGGGCCTGTGGGCCAATATTTGCGCGGGACCTGAAAGAGCGGTCAGGTCCGCGAGACCGGGTGGGTCCTACCCGCGTCTTCGTGATGAGCCGCAAATGTGGCAGCGCAGCGGTGCCCCGACTTCGTGTTCCTTCGCGGGTTTCGTTGGCACTGCTTGGAGTGGGGTGGGAACGGGGCCCCCTTTTTGCACTATCTCAGCGTGGGGGAAAAAGGGGGGGTTGTTGATGCTCTGGGGAAAGAGTATAGCTGGCTTGCTTGGGTCCCGTGACGAGCGATTCCACCGCGACGTCGTCGCCGACCGCCGTCTTCCTTGCCTCGGACCCGAACTCCTCGGTCTCTTCCCCCAATTCTCCTCAGCCGACTGCCGAAAACCACCGGGACGCCCTCTCCTCCCGACTCCACTCCGCGCTACAAACTGACTCTGCCCAAAACTCTCTCCGCTCTTCTGCCACTCTCCGCTCTTCCAAGGCTGACTCTCCGCTCTGCCCAAACTGACTCCGCCTTTCTGCCACTCTCCCCTCTTCCAAACTGACTGCCCAAACCGACTCTGACTCTTCTGCCTTGCGCTCGGCGCTTTATAGGCCGGCAGGAGAACCCATATGCAAATTTCCAGATCAGGACGAGCTCGGGGGTGGAGCCACGCTCGCCCATTGGACGGAGAAAAAGGTGCGTGAATCTCCCCTGATCCTAGAATTTGCATATATCGATTCCACACAGACGCGCCTGGAGGCGGGGCCAAACCACCCCGCACTTGCTGATTGGACGGATCAGAAGTGGGCGTGTATCATTCCTGATCCGAATTCTCCTCGGAAAGGCCGCATTTTGCACTTGCGGTTCGGCGCGCACCTTGTACGAGCCCAGGACAGCCCGACGCTTTGGTTTTCACAGGTGGTGCGGGAATGGCAGTAGAAGGAGGAGAGGTGAAGGTGGTGGAGGGTTTATGGTGGTGGTTTATGGCCACGGTGCCGTTTGGAATGGCGGTGATGCGATGTTTGCGGGAGCGAGTTGTGAAGGTAAAGGTCGTGGCCGTTGGCGTTGTTGTTGTTGTGAAGCGGAGTTGTGGTTGGTGGTTGTTGTGTGATGGCGGTTGGTTCAAAATAAAGATAGAACAGAAAAACGGCTATCTCAAAGGGTCGCAGCCCGAATGAATCACATTTATTCCTTCTAAACAACGGGTTTGGGGCTAACTACACATGTACTTACAGAGATATCTCACCTACGGGACCTGAATGGTGGTTTGCGAATTTCCACAACCGTAACAATATATATATTCTAATCATAGAGTTATTGTGTTGGCTAATATAATAAATATGCAGAACACGATATTACATTTCATTTTTGGATTACATACATAACATAATACTTTCTTAAATTACTACAGAAGAGTTTCTCATAGGAATAGCGTTTCCCTCTGTAGTAAATTCCTCGCATGCACATTGCACGCATTATCCCAAGCATGTGTTTATTCCGCGCATATGGCCGGCTGTGTTGTTGAAGCAAAATATAGGTATTCTTGATGAAGGATTGAGATGTGTGAGCTTGAACTGCTGCGCACAGAAATTTTGTCCCACCAATATTTGTTCATTTTAATTTTTAAATTCCCGTTCTGACTTTAAAATATCACTGAGCATTGTGACATGACGGTGAATTCATCATCTGGCATAATTGTAAGGAAGGGAATTCGAAATCTTATTTCACAAAGTAGTGGAGTTTAGTTTAGTGCTGCCAGGTGAATACATTTCCAAGTGAACCATTGCAATAAATGTTGCACACTTCTTACACCCAATAAATTATCTTTCCATTGACTTGTTATTCTCCTCTCAACTCCTAACCTCCTTCCACTTTTCTCCATCCTCTTCACCACTCCCCAATCATTCCAGTGCATTATTTATGTCCACCTCTTTCCCTTCCTTCATTCTAACTCTCCCACCTTCACATTCCATTGCCTGCACACCTAATTTGTATATCTAGCCTATCTTGGTATAGCTAATGTTTGTGATTATGCTATTTACATTGTAAGGCTCACACGATCGGCTTGATATGGATTATTGGTTATCGGTGTTTTTTCGTATGCAGCATATGGCTGCTGGTTGCATCGTTTTCTGGAAGTGTGGCCATGCTGCTGATGCAATTCCCCTGTTACCAGTAAGCTGGTACACATTTTTGCCAACGTCGAAAGGATGACAAGCTGAATCGAACCCACCTGGTGTTATTTCAATGCTGAATATCACTGAGCATTGTGCCATTACAGTGAATTCATCATATGGCATAATTGTAAGGTAGGGAATTCGAAATCTTGGTGTTATTTCACCCATCTGGTGTTATTTCATTTGGTCTCATCCATCTGTTGTTATTTCAACAGCACAACAGGGGCTCAAAGTCAAGGCCCTAATATCTCAACCGTTAAGCCACCAGGCTTTGGATTATTGGTGTAAAGAACCAAAAGGAAAACCAAAAAGAGGATGGACAAAATTATCAGGTTAAAGAAAAGCCTACATGCCAGATAAATCGTTTAGCAAAGAATGGGAAAGCAGGAAATAGATGGATGGGCATAGTGATTACTTTTACATAATCTGATTGTGCAGCAGTGAGTGGCATTTGATGTGGTGGATGCCATTTTAGAGGAAGCAGCACTGAAACGAGTTAGGGAGGGGGGTACCTACCACATATAGGACAAAATGGTACAAATGTATGTAGCTAAAATGATAGGCTGCACTTCAGAGGCCACATAAGGAGGGGGTTTGTTGATGAGCATAATTGACCCTGCAGCCATTGAGGGACAGTTAAAAAGCATATGGCACAAGGCCAAATGAAGGTGGAAGAAAAGTGACAAGAGGGACAAACTGGTCTGCTGAAATAAATCTGCAGCATGTGTGGCCTGGCTAGTTTTGTACTCCTTAATATTTGAGGGCTACTAAAAATACATCTCCTTCAGCATTAAATAACCAAGCGGCATGTTGTTTCAGATGCCACTTGGTTATTTTGGATGCCACTTCACCATCTTGATCACCATCACCATTTTGGTCACCATCCTGATTTGCAGCTTGATGGAGTTCTGCTCTCCCATCGGAGCTGGCACCCCTGCCTCACACCAGGCTTCCCCTGTTTCCCAAGCATTGGGAAATAAGTTGGTGCTGCCTTTGCCGGGGCTCGTAGGCTCCTGAAGATCATATATTGTTGCGGACCTGGGGTGGGGGGGACAAGAACACGAGGGGTGAGCTATCTCGGGTTCCCAGAAGACTCTCGGGAATGGCAGGTCGTCGCACACGAAGATTTTCTGAGAAGATTTTCAAAAAAAACAACTCATACATACATACATACATACATACATACATACATACATACATGCATACTCGGCGTGATGCTGTGGAAACTAAGGCCTTCAAAATTATTGGAATCTCCTGTTATGAAGCTGAGTTTATGGGCCTCTCACTTTCATCTCCAATCATTTGTTTCTCTTTTTATAAACCTGTGGAAACAAATTCCACATTCTCCTCAATATCATTCTTCCTTCCAGGACTTCAAGACAGTTGTTCCCCACCTTCTCAGATCATTCCCCATTCAAAACCATGATTTTTTTCTAACCCCAATGACCTTCCCCAAGTCCACCTCCAAAATATCCAGCTGGATTTCCCTTGCTGAGAGTTTTGCTTCTGTATCCATCTTGTCCACCCATGTGTGTGTATGTGTATATGTCTTCTTCTTCTTCTTCTTCTTCTTCTTCTTCTTCTTCTTCTTCTTCTTCTTCTTTCGGCTGCTCCCGTTAGGGGTCGCCACAGCGGATCATCCGTATGATCCGCATAGTGATTTGGCACATGTTTTACACCGGATTCCCTTCCTGACGCAACCCTGGTCGCCTCTTACGACACAGAGATCTGGTACACCTATTTTAACCGGGGTATACACCGGCCCAGTATACTGGTACTCATTTCGCCGACCTCGGAAGGATGACAGGCTCAGCCAACCCCCTGGTGTATTAATTCAGTGGCCCAACGGGGCTTGAACTCAGGACCTTTTGGATCCCAAGCCGCTGCCCTAACCACTGTGCCAACACCAGGCTATGTGTATGTGTATATGTATATATTTGTATATGTATGTATGTTTGTATGTGTGCCTGGTGTTGGCTTAATAGTTAGGGTGGCGGGTTTTGGGTCCGAGGGTCCTGAATTCAAATCCCGCTCAGCTGTTAAATTAATACCAGGTGGGGTTAACTCGGCTTGTCATCCTTCCGAGGTCAGCAAAATGAGTGCCAGCATGCTCGTGTACTGCGGCAGAGTGGCAACCCATCCAGGATTGTACCCAATTGCCAAGGAGACTGCTTTAGCAGCACCAACACTCTGCACAGAGTATGGTCTATATATATATATATATATATATATATATATATATATATATATATATATATATATATATATATATATATATATATATATATATATTGTTGCGGTTCTCGGAACCGCATGCATACATCAGTTAGTGTCCCAAGACAGTTATTCCATTATTATATGTGTAGAAAGCCCCTTTCCTTTTGTTTAGCGGAAAAACAATTGAGTGTGTTGTGATTATGTAATAGCTCGGGTTGCTTCAATCATTTGTTTCCTTCATTTCATCCCCACTCTTCTTATTTTCTTATTATTCGTGAGGTAAATCAGCCACGTGCACCTTTGCTGTAAGGTGGGGCCTCGTGGAGGCCAGCGCGTGCGGCGCCATGGTGGGGAAACTGCAGCGCCGAGTCATGCAGGTGTGCTAGTTGGCGCTGAAATATCGACGAGAGCTTCCGATGGTCTGGGGAGAATTGCCGATTGCATTAGAAAGGCATGCAAGTAAATACCTCTTAAGAGGCTGCACGAATGGTGTTTTTCACGGCACGGGAAATACGGCCATCACGACGCCCACGCTGCAAGAGATGCGTACAGAGGCCGATAAAGCCTACTCCACGCCATGTTGGGCAAGATACGAGTTTGAGGGTAGAAGCGGCTTGTTCTTTTTTTAACCTCAATACCTGACACATATTGGTGTTCGCCCCGCGCACACGCTAGCGAAGTTGTATGACTGCGAACGCTGGCCAGGTGCGTAATGGCGGAACCACGCTCACTGTATGGAATGTGCTCGAAAGCAGACACGTACACCGCTCTTGAAACGTGCATGGATTTATCCATGGCGATGTACCTTCGGTCCTCGCTGGCAGTGGTGGATTCTCCACGGATGGTGAACGTCTTTTCATCTCGGCTGCCAGAGAGGCTGCGACCGAGCCAGGGAATGTACAGTGCAGGCCACATTGGCATGCGCGGAATGAACGCGTTGATTGACGCTGGTCGAAGACCCAAGCGGGCATGCAGGACCCTCAACCGGTCACCCAGGGGGGTTTGCGGGATGATTCACGTGCCAATTTCGGCGTGGGCGATTCATGTCATCTCGTGGGTTCAGAGCGCAATATTGCCACTGTTTGAGATGGCCTTGCCGGAAACGAAGTGAGGCAGTTTCAGGTCCAAGCTGGCGGGCCATGTGAGGGGTCGGGGCCAATCGGAGCGCCTGATTCGGGTGATGACATTTGGATTTGGCATGCCCCCCCCCCCCAAGCTGCGGGCCCTATAAAGGTCGGGGCAGTCCCTCTTGCCCGGTCAGTCTGTTTCCTGCTCCTCGTCTCCGCCCATGCCTCGCCTCATTGACGAGGTGATGAGGAGTGACCGCTCGGTGGAGCAGTAGGGTCGTCTCCACCGAACACCCAGAATTGCAAGGTCGTAACCCTTGAATAACTCCGAAGGTTACGGGTCACTTAAGGACCGTGCTCGCCAATTTTCTGATGGCGTGGGGTAGGGCTAATAGCCAAATTTCAATATACCTAAGTACCCACGTCGTCAAATTACGGGGGAAGTCACACCCTCAACAGACTCTGTCGAACCGGTCACTCTAGCAACCTCGGTCCGGTGTAACCGAGCGGAATTACCAAAGTCCATCCTTCCAAACGACAACTTACAGCCCAATCGGATTACTGGTTCTCAAGCACGAACCATGCTGGACCAATGAAAGAAACGACAGCAATGAGCTGGCATATTTAACAATCGGGGTTTATTTTTAATGGGGCAGGGGAGCACAAAAAGAGCAGAGTGAAACCTACAATCAAGAAGGAATGCAAGTAATGTACAAGGCACTTAAACAATTGCTACTTATAGACTGGGCCCACAGACACACACGCACAACCCAAAAGAAATGGTGGCCGCGGCCTTTATTTGGCCCTTCAGCCTTGGAGGAAAGGCGAGCTGAGGGCAAGAGTCTGCACCTGCACCTGCCCGCCTCTTGCGGTCTGGTCGAACTGGCTTGGCGGGATTCGAACTCACCGCCTCCACGCAGCACCAAGCACTAGGGACGAGGGATAGAGCGACGGACGCCAGCCAGCAAAAAGGTGGACGAGGCAAGAGACGACAAAGCGACTGGCAATCAAGGCCGAAAAAGCTCCCAGACGGATCAGACGACACCAGGCAAGGCAGACCCAGACAGAATCATCGCCCCGACCATATTCGTTCCTTTCGTGAGGTCGGAGGGATTTTTTCCCTGGCCACTCGCCTCCTGATTGGACGGTTGTATCGCGAGATTCTCTGGCCGTCCCTCATTGGACAGGCCGACGGTAGGCGGGGCAACTCCCACCCTTCTGGGTGGAGTCCCGATCTGAGGCGATTGTAGCTCCGCCTACCACCTCACCTAAGACCACGTGTGTAATGGCGACCGGGTAGAGTGAGGGACAGTGCCGCTGTTGTTGTTGTTGTTATTGTAAAAAACCCTGACTATAAAAATAAACCTGCAGCGCACACAATAAATTCCCATTAGACATAAGGGACGGGACCCTAACTATAAACAGATACTTATCGAAATAACTGAACTGTGGGGTCTGCTGACTGTCTGTGTGCAAAAGGCTTCCAAATCCGTAACAATATACACACACACACACACACACACACACACACACACACACACACACACACACACACACACACACACACACACACACACACACACACACACACACACATACATATAAATATATATATATATATATATATATATATATATATATATATATATATATTTCGAACAACTAACTCACTGACTGACTGACACCTTCCGGAGTATGGTCCCAATCTCCTCCTCCTCCTTCCAGGTGACATAGAAAGCTGAAATTTTGTGTGCCCACGGACATCGAAGCCTGTCCACCAGGAAAAACAAGCTCAAATGAGCTAAGATCCTCGTCCTCTTAATGATGACATCATAAAAATGATTATGACGTCATTGTGATGTATCAGGTTTGCGATAAATTATCTGTGCTAATGCCTGGCTTGATTCCCGCAAACAAAATTCAAACAGCTTGCCTAGTTTTGGAGATAATGGTATAGGCGATTTCCATTAGCGGCGATATTATGACATCAACTTTTCTTCTAGGAAGAATTTCCAAAATCGGAGATGGTTACTGTCTGCGAGTGGGCTTTCTGCATATACTGTACCTGGCAAGTTTCACGAAGATCTGATGAAAACTCTTGGTTGTGAAACAAAAAATGTTAAAAAATAGGAATGATGTCATAAAAATGTATGTGACGTATAGTGATGTGTCATATGTGCGGTAATTCATCTCTGCTAATGCCCTGTTCGATTCATGCAAACCGAATTCAAAAAGCTTGCCTAGTTTCGGAGATATTTTTTTAGGCGATTTCCATTAGCGGAGATATTTTGACGTCATAACTTTTTTTTCTTGGAGGAATTTTCAAAATCGGAGATGGTTATTGTCTGTGCAGGGTATTTTTACATATATGTGCCAAGGTTCAGGAAGTTTCGATGAAAACTGTAGGCTGTGAAACAAACAAGCTCGAATGAGTTAAGATCCTCGTCCTCTTAATGATGATGTCATAAAAACGAATATGACGTCATTGTGATGTATCAGGTTTGCGATAAATTATCTGTGCTAAGCCCCGGCTTGATTCCCGCAAACAAAATTCAAACAGCTTGCCTAGTTTCGGAGATAATGGTATAGGCGATTTTCATTAGCGTCGATATTATGACGTCAACTTTTTTTCTAGGAGGAATTTCCAAAATCAGAGATGGTTACTTCCTGCGCCTGGGCTTTCTGCATATACATGGCAAGTTTCACGAAGATCCGATGAAAACTCTGGGTTGTGAAACAAAAAAAGTCTAAAATAGGAATAATGTCATAAAAGTTGATATGACGTCATAGTGATGTATCATATGTGCGGTAATTCACCTCTGCTTATGCCCTGTTCGATTCCCTCAAATAGAATTCAAAGAGCTTGCCTAGTTTCGGAGATAATTTTTTTTGGCTATTTCCATTAGCGGAGATATTTTGACGTCATAACTTTTTTTCTCGGAGGATTTTTCAAAATCGGAGATGGTTACTGTCTGCGCAGATTATTTTTACATATATATGCCAAGTTTCAGGCAGTTTCGATGAAAACTGTAGGCTGTGAAACAAAAAAAGTCCACAAGAAGAAGATGAAGAACAACAACGTGAGTAAGACGTAGAGATCCTCCACGAAGATCTAAAAATCACAGAACCACGCTGATGCAGTGTCCCCTTTCCAGTACACTGGTGCTCATTTTGCTGACCTCAGAAGGATGACAGGCTGAGTCTACCTCCTGGTGTATTTTAATTCAGCAGCCAACAGGGCTTGAACTCAGGACCCTAGGATCCCAAGCTACCACCCTAACCACTAAGCCAACACCAGGCTTATGGATATCAATTAATGTGGTTGCATCACTAATGCTGCCATTTTGTCTGAATCTCACTGTTTTTCTGCCCTCAGAGCATATGGCAAATTTGATTGGTCGAGATGGGGTAAAATATTTTCCAAGTACTACTAAACTTGAGGTTTTTGGAGGTGAAAACAAGGCGATTTGTGTTCTACAGTGTTCAAGAATACAATTCAATTGAAATAAAAGAAAGAGTCTACAGTTCAGAGAAAAATAATTCCAGACGTTTTCCGTTGTTGACGCAACGTATACACCACCTTATTTAATATGGCAAATTAGTTATTTGTGCCTTTTGTTTGTCTTTTAACAAGTTCTTAAAACAGTACATTTCTTGTTTGCAATGATTTTCAATTTTGTTTGAATTCCAGGCAGGCAGAGAGAATTAAAAAGATTATATCTCACTCCTCTCTATGAATTTGCGATTGGGTTGAATTCAAAGCCTAAACACGACTAAACTACAGGTTCGTTTTCCAATTCATGTTCAAAAAACAGCATTCAATTGAAATTAAGTTGTTCCTCGATCATAAACTGATAATTGTCGACAGAAGGAGAGAGAGACAGACAGACAGACAGACAAGAGTGAACCAATTGCTTAACCCTTCCTGCCTTTTGCTTCGTTTCTACGGGGTAATTATATTGTGATGGACATCACCTCTGGATTAATCTGGGAAGACGGCGTGTGTTTAAGAGACCACGGTTGCCAGATGCCACAGAACTTCCCGCAGGATCCCACGCCCAGAGTCGTGTTACCATATGCAAAAGTCCGAGTGCGAGCGGGTACCGTGCTGGCGGTTGCGCAACAGACTTTAGTTAGTCGGCGTAGTGGGACCAACATTGCATCGCCGCATCTGAGATCTAACTTAGATAACAAATCAGCACTGGTTGAACACATCTGCAGTCTTATTCCATCATTAGAATTGACAGAATAAGTCAGGTCAGTTTCTTGAGACAATGGCTTGTCATCACAGTCATTAAAATGCAAGTATATACAAGGACAGAGAACAATGAAATGACATATATACAACAATTAATCACAGCACGCATAATTTCCCAAGTTATCCTCAATGTGACATACCAGCCGGAACCTTATCAGTGACTTTGCACTCTACAGTATGGTGTGATCATGCATTTGATGTGGAAGGGAGAGGATGAGTGATTGGAAAGTAAAATTAGGTGAGGACAGAAAAAGTTAGATGGGGACAGGATGGACCACTGCATACCTAACACTTGTTGATCATGGCCCCCACATCCTGAATGAAACTGGAACCCTCTGTGCTCTTCTCATGATTATCATGCAGTCATAGATTTGGAATTTCCCCATGGGCTGGTGACTCGCCTGAAACTCACCCCCACGTCCTGAATGAAACCGGAACCCTCTGTGCTCTGCTCATGTTTATCATGCAGCCGCAGCTCTGGAGTTTCCCCATGTGCTGGTGATGTCACTCGCACATCTTTAATGCGTCTCTTAGCGGGATGTCCGGGTGAAGTAGTTAAGGTGAACGGTCCAGCTACACGGCTAGCAGACATGGGTGCATGAAGGCAAAAGGTGTGCAAGGGCAGAAGGCAAAGGAATAAGGAAGATAGCAAAAGAACAGACACAGAAGATTCAGGAAAGAACGAAGAACAAAGAATGAATTGTGACGCAAAGATAGTGATTGGTGAGAAATGAATCGACAAACAGCGAAGGAGAGAGACAAATTGAAATGCTTCAGGTCGAATTTGTGCCGCCAGAGAACGTGGCTATTGAGTCGCTTCAAAGTTAAAAACGAAAAACGAAGGCATAGGTGGCATCCGTGAGGAGAATGTGTTTGTGACACTGTCAGATGTGGTGCATGGCTTGTATAAAAGAATGCAGAATAAAGAAAATGACATATGTGATTTATACAATGCCATCACAATGCAGACCTATCTACATGGACTTTAGACAGTGAAACGACACGGCATACTATGAAATAACTGTTTTAACTTTGTGAGGATCTCTTTGGGGCTCCTCATAACTGTAACAACAAATAATATGATTATGAATCATGGGCTAAGCAAGCAGCCAAGCACCGAGAGGTGCCACAGCCGCCAAATAAGTTAAACACCACGACATCTGCCAGAAAGGTGTTTTTTTGCAGTGTTTTGGGACTGATCCATGTCGATTTTCTTGACAACAGAAGAACAATAAACACCCAGTATTACAGCGACCTCCAATGTAACGATGTTAACAATGCATTTCGTAGGCGATAGACAGAATCCTGTCAAGTGGGGTTGCATTGTTGCATGACAATGTCAGACCTCACAAAGCAGACATCATCGCTGCGACGTTCACACCGATGATGTGGGAGATTCTGAACAACCCACCTTACAGGCCAAACTTCTCACCTTTCACTTTCACCTATTTGGGGCACTTAAAGAACACTTGGGTGGCAATAAGTTTGGTACTGATGAGGAAGCAAAGGGCAATTTCTAAAAGTGGCTGTGTTTGCCATCCCAAAGACATGCAGGAAGCATTGCCATCCAGATGGGACATGTACATTCATGTTGCTGGGTAATGTGTTCAGAAAGAATGAAACCTTCAAAGTGTTCAGAAAATTATTTCTTTGTGTGTAAAATTAAGTGCTGGAAGACGTTGAACGGCTCTCAAACTGAACTTCTAAAATTATGGCACGCAATAATGCAACCATAACAAAGACTGTTGCCAGCTCACACATTCATAAAAAAGACTACTGTATACTGGTACAAAAAATAAATAAATATAAAGTGCATTACGAACATACACCATTAACCTCAGAATATAAAGATACTCCTCTCAGGATGATTATGGATAAACATCCACCACCTCTAAAATGATTGAAATAAATCACATTCGAGCAAATTCATGCCTTGCAATGAAATTATCTGACAGTAGTGCATGGTAATTACTAGCCCCCCTTGGACTGTTAGAAATGGGGGCTTATGGATTTGGTCTTCATTTTTGTGTCCGTGCGTGCGTGCAACCACAACCATATCTTGCACATGTATGCACCGATTTGACTCGAACTTGCCACAAAGACAACACATGATGATGATTATATATATTTAAATACACACATCATTTTGTTTGCGATGCGATCAAAGATGGCCGACTGGCAGCCATTTTAGTTGTAAAAAACATATGAGGGATGAAAACGTCCTCAACCATTTCTCAGACATGCATTGACCGATGTTGTTCAAACTTGGCAAACAGATAAAGTATGATGGCTTACATAAGCACGCCATTTTTTTTCGAGATCAGTCCAAGATTGCCGACTGGCAGCCATTTTGTTACTTAAATATGTCCCCAGCTATTTCTCAGACGTACATGGTCCGATTTTGTTCAAACATGGCACAAGCACAGTAAAATATGGCATATACTTGAACCTAACTTTATTTTCCAATCTGATCAAAGAAGGCTGACTGGTAGACTGGTGACATTTGTACATAAATATGGGCTAGCTATTTAACTCCTGGCTAGCCGACCAATTTACAGTAAAATTACTAAACAACGGGAGCTATGACATTTTATATCTTTTTGATTTGGTTATGATAGGAGAGAGATAGCAAAATAGCTCAAAAAGTTGATAATCACATTCCTTGTTGTTCTTCCAGAAAGATTCCAACAATTTGAACATGTAATTAGTTTGGAGGAAAACACTTACTGTACATGAAAAGGATATATATTTTTGTTGTTATGCCATTTACCAGTACAACGCTTAAGCATTCTTGGCTTATTGAAGCCATTGTTCAAATCACTTGTTTGAAGCATTTCATAAACATAACCTGATAAAAGTAATATTACATGTCGCTTTTTAGTGGATGGTTTGGGGTTTGGGGGTGGGGGAGAAGTGATGAAAAAGGAGAGATGAAGAGAGATATGAAAATATGAAAGAACAAACACAGATAATTATGACAGTATTTGTGAAACGATATCTCATGCCTATTGCATGATAAGTTACAAAATTGACTTTTAGACTCTCATAAAGACAAAATAAATGCAGCAACCATGTTTTCTCAACTCCTTGCACACTTTTGTACCTACTGTTACAAATATCTTATAATACGTAATATTTTCGTGGGATTTTTCTTCTGATGAGGAAGTTATTTTTTAAGGTTGTTATTGTAATTCTTGTTTACTGGGGAAGGTTAGGTATTGATGTTGTTATGCTGGAGAACTGGAAAAGCAATTTCATTTTTATATTCTGAATGCTACAGCAATTGTGAATCGGAAAGAGGTTAACAGCAACACCTGAATCCTTTATCCTTGACTTTGGTCCATTTTATTGAATTTTAGATGATGTGAAGTGACTATCTGGTAATGTAACACCAGTATACAATACTGCACAGCCACAATCTTCTGTGAACAACATGGTGAAAAAAAACTTTTGTCATACATTCAAATTAAAGCGGCTCCCCCTTTTTACCATAAAACATTTTTTTTTCCTTTTTGTTATTACGATGAGACTCCTTCAGCTAACAGGGTGGCCGAGAGGTAGCGTTCGCACACTTGCCTCTAAGCTATCTGTCTAGCCTTGGTTTGAGTCTGAACCAGCTGTAAACTGTCATCCCAGTGTTTCACAGGCAGGGTGATTCAGCAATTTGTGTGCCATTCTTCGGATGGACGTTGAACTGGATGTCCCATCTGTCGACATTAGTTGGTGGATGATAAATATCCCACAGTGTCCTTTGGGAAGAATATGTGAGCTATCACCAGCACCCTAGTCAAATTACAAATTCCTGTACTGACTACTGCTGGGAAAGCATTGGCAAACCACGCAGTATAACCCTTGCCAAGAAAGTGCTGTGGCAACTCTGACACTCCATAACACAGTATGGTACATCAGAATGGACTCCTTCATCCAATCATTTCCTTGTGGTATTCATATTTCCAGCTACATATTCCAGCATGAAGAATTTGGTTTGCAACTTAATCGGTCTGTTGGCAATTATAGCTATCTCAAGGTGATAATTCTTCTTTTCCTCTTCTTAACATCCTGGAATATACCTGAGTCTCTTGAAGTGAAGGAAGGCAGTGGGGGGTTTCTACTCCATGGTGTGGTTGTACCGTCAAAACAGCAATACTTTGTTTGGGGGCATACTGCATCTGCAAGCTATTGCAATCCTGATTGTAGTGTTCCATGTGGTGCATCACTTTGGTTTTTCCCTGTTATGAGGTGAGATAATTCTTTGTGAACTACTAATGCCCAGTTGCTTCTTAAAGTAGGAAGCCATTATGATTTATGACCCAGTACGTTTTCTGTCCTTTTTAAATGATAATGATTAAGTCTCACCTCTACACAGTGGCATGCCAGCTTAACCCCAAACAACCATCATTTCCCTTACAAATACCTCTGCAATGAAACCCCACATGTAAGATTCTGTTATCCATTACCCCATCAAGTTGTTCACTGGCAGTTTAGTTACTGTCCAGTCTTCTTGGGTTCTTGTGAACTTTCAACACTCGAGAAATTGTTTTATACCCTTCTCCAGATCGATGCCTCCTCACAATTCTATCTTGGAGTTATATAGACAGTTTCTTGGACTTCATGGTGGAGTTTCTGCTCTGACATGCACTGTCAACTGTGGGACCTTCTATACAATTGTGGTTTTCTTTCTAAATCATGTCTAATCAATTGAGTTGGACAAAGGTTGACTCCAATCAAGTTGTAGCGACATCACAAGGGTGATCAAAGGAAATTGGATTCACCTGAACTCAATTTGGAGTGTTATAGTAAAGGCGTTGAATACTTGTTGACAAGACATTTCAGCTTTTCATTCTTCATTAATTTGTAGAAATTTCGAAAAACATGTTTTCACTTTCTCATTATGGGGCATTTTCTGAAGATTGGTGACAAAAATTATATATTTAATCCATTTTAAATTCAGGCTGAACACAACAAAATGTGACAAAAGTTGAGGTGCACAACTTTGTGTGTGGGGGTAACATATGCAATGTGGCTGTGGCCTCACATGGGATGTGGGGGGCATGGTGGGGGACGTAAATTCTCAATGTAAATGTGTACCATGTAGCACCACCTAGTGGTGGTGGCAAAAGGAATTAGAATTTCCTTCTCTACCTGGAGAACGCTTTGGTTAGAGCATTCTTCAAATGGGTAAATTTTTCCTCCTTTGTTACCTCCGCCCCACCCTTCCCCCAAAAAGCAAAACAAAAACAGAGGGGCCTGCCAAAGCCTGTCATCGTGTGTTCGACATTTCTAGTGGGAAGGGACATCAGGATGAACGGGAGGCAAAAGGGAGGGGGGAAGGGGTATCAGGATGTGAGGAAGGGGTGGGGGTTGGGGGAGGGGTTAAAGCACTCTATGCACTGGTAAATTTGTCTTCCTTTCCTTTTCCTTCTCACCCAAATTTTTTTGCGAATACAATGACTAATTGGCCCATCAGTGAAGCGATGGTAGGCATTGCCAGTTATATATAGAGATGATATATGATATATGTTTGTTTTATTCTGAGATTGATTTGGAAAGTCAACCTGAAAAGAGAAGACTTCCAAAGAAACCCCATTGTATACTCATGATGGACTATGAAGGCCATCCCCAGGTGAATTTATTGTCGTACAGTGCCAGCGCCTCACAGTCCAGCTGCAGAAGGCCAATGCTGCAGTGCTCCAGCAAAAAGTACTTTTTTATACTGTGGTATTTAGTTCACCATTCAATTAGGACCTGTGCTGCAATTTCCAATACGTCGTCTGATTGAGCCACCCAAATCCACATTTCTGTTGAACAATTCCCCCTTCCTCCATACCACTCTCCAGTTGAGTGCTCCTTCTGCTAATCGTTTTCAAGTATCTATGATGTTTCTGTTCTTCTTTTTTTACTCCAAATATTTTATAACTCCAGATTATTTTACTTATCTTCTGCAGTGGCCTACAGTCATTCTCATTTTTCTTGTGTTATTCATGTTGGAAATATGTATATACATTGTTTATAAATTACGAGTTTTCACATTTTATGTTTGTACTTTGCTATCATTGTAAATAAGGCTTGTAAACATTTCCAAATTGACTGCAGTTGATCTTTTTACTGATACTTCCACTATAGCTTGCATTAAAAAAATTTAATACCTTATTTTTCTTATGCTTACGTCTTCTGCTCTTCTATCAAGTGAACTTAAATGATTTATCTTTCCTGCTCATAATAATTTCCCAAGACATCTACTGTCTATTGTTCATTGAGTAGTGTGTATTGCAAGCTAGGAAATTTGTCCTCTGTTTTTTTTTTTTATTAAGGACAATGGTTGTAGCATGAGCCGTGAATAGTGTAAGATATTTTGTTGACCTGAGAGATCATGTCTTTACAGCCTTTTGTATTCACCTGTCAGGAGAACAAATTCTTTACGATAATGGAGTCAGTGGAGTGGTGTGTGCTGCGAGTTACTTTGAAATTTGGATTAAGGGGATCACTAAAAGAGAGCATATGTAAGTACATATATCAAAAAAATTTGGGGACATAGGCATGAAGGGATAAATGATGTTTTATTCTGTTAAAGTTTTCTTGTAATCTTCTTCGCTGCTTTTGTGCCTTTTCAAGCTACTTATAGGCATACTTTACTTATGTGTGCAAATACGGCATGAATTTGACCCCTTCATCACGCCTTTCCCCGTATGCCCCATGTACACACCAATCCAAACATGATCTCCCTGCCTACATTACCACCCCCAACCCTCTGATAATCAATACAATTTTGCTGATCGCTGTGCAGAACAAAACACCAGACTTCTGAGAGGCAAGCTGTTTTTCAATGGCATTTTTTTCTGCAGATCCTAGATAAACAAGTTGTTGGTTAACTGTTAGAAAAGAAAATGTGGAGCATATATTTCAATGCAAGAATGTCCCAATCACTCACAATGTCCCTCCATAAGAATTGGCTGCCAAACCCCTCAGCATGCAGTTTCCTTCTCCAGCCAATCCCTCGAGCTTTGAGGCTTCTCGAGATATCACATCCTGTATTGTGTGCAAAAATGGTAACTAAGGCTGCCCAACGCATTCATATTATTCACAGAGCAAAGTAAATTCTGAACGATGCAAAGCTTATCATGGTGCATGAGGGCTTCATTCAATGTACCAAGGTGTATGGCTCCCTACTCTGGGCTGGTGCAACTGCTTCCTACCTTGTTTCCCTGGAGACAATCGAGTGCAAGATATTTCTTTTCTTGGCATCTCCTGGAAGGAGGCCAAGTCCCAGCATTTGCTTCTCACCCATTACAGGAAGATTGGTGGACTCAGTTTATTATCACCTCACTTGGGGCCTTGTTCCACCCACCCTCTTCCCTTCATCAATTCTTGGCCCCTGCACACACCCCTCCAATAGGTCACATGTATTCTTCCAGAAACCGATACTTGGTTTCTCTCCCCAAATCTAAGCTGGATACTCACCTCCATTTATTAATCCCTCGATTATCTCGTCTGTGGAACTGAGTTCCTATGCCTGTTGCTTCCTCTATGGATGTTTTTCAATTCTCCATCCCTTCCTCCCTTTCCACGTGCACCAAGAGTGCATCAGCACAACCCCACCCCCCCTCCCCTCACAGCATGTTCATAATACAAAGATGATCCCTTTCTAGACAAGTAATATTGTTTGTAAGTTTGTGCATCAAAATTTTAATCTCGTCTTTTTGAAACCCTTTATTGGTGTGCTTATTGGCTTCAGCACACGGTTCATCATTCAAGTTGGAATTCTGAATTGTTTTCTTTGTTCCCCATTGAATACCTTTGTTTACATCAATTAATTTTTTTCCCCATTCGACAATGGATCTTATGACAATCGGATGAAAATAAATTAATAGCACTTTCTACATTCGGTTTGGGTTACATCCTTTGGACTTTGGATAACATGTTAAGTCGACTGTTGTGTAAAAAGTACTTTTGAGCTGGTACCCTGGCAGAACTGCATATTCCCAGAATGCATCAGTGTGAATAAATCACTTTGCCTCATTAAGGCAATTTCTTGTTTCCAACATCTGTGGTGGTCTCACCACACTGATGGTGAGGCTTCTGTGGGAGATCAAATCAGACAAACCTACCTTTACACACACCTTTCATATAAAATACCATTGTTTTGATTTGATACTCAACATCAAGCAGCAATGTGTTAACAATGGGACATAAATCCTACTTTCTCAAACCTTTCCCATGACTTGGACATTGTTGGTCATCTTGGTGCCCTGGGGAAATTAAAAAAAACAAAATCACACTTGTGATATATGACTTTTCTCCACCAACCTCCTTGAGCTCTCGCACTATTTTAGTTCCATGGCAATGACTTACCATTCTCTTGCATCGATCCTTGGCTTAACTTTGTCTATGACCTCTCTTTGCACCTATTTTTATTGGCAAATGCTCCATTCTTCTGTCTCCTGTCAACTCGACTCCATTTACAATTTACAAGAAATTAGACTCAGAACATAGTACTTAGAATTTGACTTACCTCACTCTGACATCCAGAAAAAGCAATCAGATTTTATAATAAAATACTTATTCTCAGAAATTATTTAGAACGTTTTGATGGGAACCATCTATTGACTGCTGAACTGCAAAAAAAAAAGTTGCTGCAAGGTAACCAACCTGTCTAACTGACCAAACTTGGTGGTGTAATGGGTGGAGTGTCCGTTCTGAGTCTGGGAGGTCAGTGGTTCAATCCCCAACTGAGTCACACCAAAGACTTCAAAGATGGTATGTGCTGCTTCCTTCCTTGACACTCAGTATTTAAAAGGATAAGAGCATGGACAATCACCATTGCTTGGCATCCATGGGGAGGAAGACATTCCTCCTCAGGAAATGCCCTGGTGAGTGTGGTGAGAAAAGCGGTGCCATTGCTCCGATGTGTGCTTCCCTGCTGATGGACCTCTGCTAGCTTGTACCTACTTACGGTTATGTAGTTGCTGTATTTGAGCCAGGGGAGTAACTGCTGAAATATATCTGTCCGGGTTTTTCCCGACATCTTTGTTCCGATCACACTTATTTTCTACTTTTTCACATTTCTCTTCATTCATTCTAATTTTGCTTTTTCTTTCTTTTTAATCTCGTTTACTCTATTTTTCTATCTTCATGTATCTATCTCAGGAGAAGTGAATTGTTGCAGAAAATTTTCTGTGAGGCTCACTTGGCTGCACTGGATGGGTTTGAAGGTAGAGGAATATCAGCTGAAACCCAAATTCTATCCAGGTTCCTCCTGATGACTCCCTGTCTGCTCTTTACTTCTTTGGGTTCCTTCTGATGGCTGCAATGCAGTATTTGGTCTTCCGTTTGATGACCCAAATTGCCCCCAGGAAGTTACGGAACTTCCTCAAAGCTCAGTGGCTGTTTGTCTCATCGAAGAGTCCTGTGTTGTGTATTTGTCTTTATGTCCTTGAGTGTGAGTCATGTGTGTTGCAGCTCCACAACAAGCCTTAGATCCTTAAAAAATGTTTTTGCTTCCATTCATTTCTCCCTCTGCTATTAAATCACTTAAACTGAAGCTATGAGTTATTTGTATTTACTTTAGCAATATCTTAAAAAGGACAAAGCAAGTATGAAACAGAACGTTCATACAAGATGTGTAGGGACTCTTCAGCATTATGTTTACAATTATGGCGTTTGACATTAATGTCTCAGAAAAACGAGTTTGAAATGATGATATACGATATAGTTAATGTACAAGTTTCATTTATTCATATCGAACTCCTTGTCTTGAAAGGCATTTGATCCAACAAAAAATTTGTGATGCGTCAGGATAGAAAAGACTGTAATGATTTCTGTGCATTGTTTGTACTAGTATGTGCCCGTATGTGTGTGGCCGTAGGTGCAGCAAAAAAAAAAACTTTCAAACCGCGAGCCAGAAACAACAACCACACAGGCCGTTCCTTCGCTCTTGCGTGCCCGTACATGTGTGGTCCGGAAGTTCGCATATCGCAGTTACGATTATTCGCAATTTAGTTTTAATGGCCAATTATTCAATTAGCACCAACGTATTTTGCCTTTTCGCAATGTCATCGCAAGGAAAAACACAAAGAGAAGAGAAGAGAAAAAAAAACGTACGTGCAAAAAAAAAACAAAAAAAAACTTGCAAACAACCACACAGGCCGTTCCTTCGCTCTCGTAAACGACGACTGGATTGGGGCATTGTGTTTATCTTTCAATGCGTATAAGAAATCGAGAAATTATTCGAATACACAGTCATCACTATCCGGAAGTCCTGACGTTGGACCCGTAATGGGGAACACGGCTGAGGTTCTCTTCCCCATCGGCCACGCCCACACAGCAACGTGTCCTGTCATTGGTTGGTAAATAAATGGCCATAACTTGGGAAGCACTTGTCTGATTAATATCAAACCTTGAAAAGGCACAACCACAGGGCCCCAGCAATATACTTGGCAAGTTTCAATTAGATCGGACCAGTGGTTGTCGAGAAACAGCGGTCACAGACACAAACACACACACACACACACAACCCCACATTGCTGGAATTATCGATAGATAATGGCAAACCTCGCATTTCAGGAATGGGTATGGGGTTCTATTCAGCCGATTCCAGTTAACTATTTTCGACCAGACCTCTCCAGTCTTGACGCACAAGAATCAACTGCTAGCTTATTTGGAATTCAGCGTAATCACTCATTCAAACCTGCTGGATCATTCTGGTTTTGGTTTTTGTGAATTGCAAACGATGAATTTGATCTGCATTAGCTCTGAATTTGCTGGTGGAGATAAGACAAAATATTATTTGAGCAAAAACAGTAGCAAAGGCACAAAGACGTCTTGGGGTTTCCCAGGACATGACATCAAAAATAATTGGAAATTACACGACAAATGATGGTACCTGATACAATCTGAAGTATTTTAATATAATACTTTTAGTTTTGCCTAAATTAGTTCAAATTCAACTCAAAGAGAGAGATATTTGGGTAAGGAAGTCAGGTATGCATGATGCCAGTTTTCTGAGAAGCACTAAGAGCAGCATCATCCAATAATCTGTTTGCAACACGACACAAAAACGCACTCATACACACACACACACACACACACACACACACACACACACACACACACACACACACACACACACACACACACACACACACACACACACACACACCTCTTGGAGAAAAGGGACTCCGACGCAATGTGCCCTTAGTTTATGTAAGCAGTATGGACTCACTCAGATATATTAAAAGGAAGAAAAGAAAGGATGATTGGAGAAAGAAAGGTTAGGGGACTGTGGTAGAGTGAGGGGGTGGTGTGGGCAGATGAAGGGAAAGAAGATTATTTGGGAGGAGATATGAGCATGGGGAGGGAAAGGAAAGGGTAGGGATGGAGAATAAAGGAGGAAGGGGGTGAGATAAATATGGTGTACAAACATTCTGCCATTGATCATTAAAACTCGATGGCCCCTCATCAGCAAATACGAGATTAGTAAAATTATTTTACATTTATCAAGATCATTTATAATCGATATAGGGTCACTCCTGTCAGAGCTATTTGCCAAATCCAATTCCAGCCAGGTGGGCTTTTCAATTCACTCAACACCTTGTACTTATTTGGTTCAACGATGGTGGAAGGAGCAGCCACCACATCCCGCCCCCTTGTAGATTCTTCCCCTGATTTACATAAGGTAAGCAATATGCATACAGTGCACAAAACGGATGGCTCGTGTTCAGATGGAAAGGGAGATGTTCAGAACCGCCAGAGGGCAGTGTGTTTCTGCTGATGAAGGACATGGATAGAATACAAATTCTGCCTTTGGGCTCGTCTGGCTAATTCATGGATGTCAAGCCCTTTTGGAATTGACAGACAGCACAAGTACGTATTTCCTCTATGCTGTCACAAAGAGCACCCATCAGTCTTACAGGAATTTTATGCTCATTGTTCCAGCCATGTTCTGCATAGGAATGCATGAAAGCAAATGTGGTGAGGAAAACAATTAGGGATTGCTTTTGTCATTGCTGGTGTTTCTGTTCTCCTTGTTGAGCATGCCTACAGTGGGTGGAACACCGTTTGTGAGACTTAATCATCAAATTTCCTGAAAACTCATCTTTGCAATGGCTTTGTAACTGACCAGCCTTTGAGATAAAGAATGGACATTAATTATGAACTATTCCAGATGTAATCAATTACATTTTTACACTTTCCCTTCAATTGCTGCACAATGCAAATTAAGAAGACTTTAAGGTTATGAAGATAATTATGTTTTTTTTTAATTATCGGGGGATAAATGAAATGCCACGAATAAAGCAATCGGGAAATGAAAAGTCTTGCCCTTCCATGAGCCTCGCTCTTGTTGAGAAAAAACACAACAACATCATCATCATCATCATAATAATGTTTGTGCAGCTTTCTGGCTGTTTGAATCCCAACCCAACTTCCCGCATCCCTCTCGCCTTTTCTCCATGTGACCTCTCCATAGCAACGACGGACCTTTTTTACATGCAAAAGCCACGACTCACAATCACTGTCTTGGGTTTTTGTTCCACGCCAGCGATTCTGTTCCACTGAGCGAATGCCACTGTGGATCTTTAAATAAAATAAGGGAAGAAATAAAATTAAAAAGTATTTTCTTTATTTCTGTGGGTCACAATTACACCGCCCCTCCACCTGCCATCCAACTACTCAAGGAAATTTCAGCTTAAAGTTAGCAGATTACACCAACTACACTGGCTGTGATGCCTCTGACGGAATATGCACGTTCTTACAAATTGAGTTACTTTTATTCCAATAAGCAGCTGGAGTTGTACTGTATACACAAGGGTCGAAGCTCATGGAGGAGCTAGGCTCATGCAGAGTTCACCTGGATGTACACACGTCAGGCAGAGTTGATTTGGTAGCATGCTTCGGTTTAGTCCAGCTGGTATCCCCAGGAACCGCCGTATCATTGCTCAAGCAGAGAGTGCTGCATCGTGGATCATGCGATCAGGGATGTAAATCCTGCTGTCCCATCTGCGATTCCATGCTATCAGAGGCAGCTGGTGTCTGTGATGAGTTGAGACAAGTGTTGATACTTTGCCTTCATGAAGACCCTTGCGGCCTTAAAAACCACAGCAGCTACATGAAACAGTGAACCTGCGAGGGAGATCAGATCAATCGGACACGCCACGGTTGTACTGAACGTTATAAAGGTATCGATTATAATCCGGTGCCAAACATTTCGAAAGATTATTGGGTATAAGTGCTCACATCTTGTTCATCAATCAATGTCAATCAATTTCATTTGTCTTCTTCTTGTCGGGGTCTGTTTTCTCGATGCACATGACCCCCCATCTCCATTTTTATGCTCATGCTTTTTTTCCAGTAGCCATCAAGTTCAATCGTTCCCTGCTCGAGCAGGAAAGACAGATCTGAATCATGGTCGGATATTTCCTCCGGCACTATATTTGTCTCCATACGACTTCAACTCAAACCAAGGACCCTCCCCGATACTGTTTCCACCAATCTCTCCCTGCCTACATTCCTATTCCCTCCTCCATCAAACCTTTCTCTCAACCTCCGAGACAGAGTCCGATCATGTGACTGCTGGAGCCAGATTTGTAACGCACCTCCATCCTTGAAATGTGCTTCAACCCCTCCGCACAACCGCACCTTCTGCCAATAGGTATCCCCCCCCCACCTCACCCCCAAATTTCTGTTGACCAATCTGCAGCGGCATCATGGAGAATGATAATACATGATGTTTTATTCATTACACGAGCGGAGACAGCACGTGTGCCCAGCTACACAGAGGCACAGCAATGCACGTACACCAGTACGAGCGTGCTTTATCACCGCACCTACCGATCAGCACGACGTATTTATATATTTATATAAACCGTGCAGCGAAGGCCGTGCATTGTGCACGTGCTCACGACCTTCCCGTTCGACACGCGCGCAGTGCCGCGCCGTATGGAAAAACCGTGCACGCGCTCCCGCACTTCGATCTCCATCCGCCTGCACCGTGCTGAGCCACGCCAAGCACGCCAGCGCCGAGGCTGGGGAGCGGGGGTGCTCATACTGTCACGGCTTGCCAGCAGGCGGGGCGACCACCGGCAGCGCCTCCTCGGGCTGCTTGTGCAAACGGGAGTCGTGCACTCTTCGGAAGCCGCCGCTGCGCTTTCGCTCGAGAACCCGAAAGTCGGATCCGTAGGACGACATTCTCCGAGGTCCCTCACATCGGCGGGAAGGCTGAGGATGGTGACACATGCTCCGTGGAACGCTTTGCCGCAACCTGCCGTGCTGGGTTCATGAAGGGAATTCGGAGCTCCAAAAAAATTCAGCTTCCGCGGAACCGGGAGGCTCGGCGGTGGAAATATATAAGGTGAACTTGGATCTGGATCGAAGCATGGAATTTCCAGCGACTTTTGCGTCTTACGCCGCAGTTTTCTGACCAAACCTGCATTGTCAAAGTTGCTGAACAGGGAGGGCAAAAATAAATAAATAAATAAAAACACACAAGAAGAAGCGGAGAGACGCGGTCCGGCAACTGAAAGATAAAAAGAGGAGACACGGCTGTGGAAAGCAAGCTTCTCCGTGAATATTGGCTTGTCTCGGACATCTCTGCCTTTTCAAACTTGCACCGGACAGCTACGCGCTGCAAAGAATACAAATGGAGCGCAGGGCGCGGTATGTACAAGGGCGCTTTCTGTCTTGCTGGAGGGAGCATAATTAACGCACGAACATCGTCACAGCACTGAATGAAGATCATTTCAATTTAACTCTCCGCTACTGCACAATGTGCTCCAAAATGCCACTTGGAGCGGCGTGAGTCGGACATGGTTTTTTGTTTAAAATGGCATATTTATCAGCATTTCTCATGTCACTAGTTACGTGATTTGTTGCTCTTGTCGACCTCTTCCCCAAATCTGAACGACGCCCGACCAAAAAATTTGCTCTCCTGTTTTACAAACGCACACATTACCGTAACGTGACTGGACTGCCTTACCGATTGCGTCTCGTTGAGTGCATTTGTAACGTTCTGACCGTGAGGGGTTCGATCTAGCGAGCCGCTCGCACACACATGAGGGTGACGGAAAAGTGAAATGCGTTTCATGCATGGTGCGCGGCGTTGAGCCTTCACTCGGACACCTAGTCCAGGAGCCGTGAGTGCAAAACTCGTTCAGGTACCGCAATTTGCCGAGAGAGTGCTGGCTCATGCCGGGTCGGCCAACTGCCTGCATTGTCCCTGAACCCAGTTTCTCGCCGCAGCACGCGGAACGAACCTACGGGACGTGTCCACCAGACGGCGCTCGCTTGGTCGTCCCGGCTCCTTGGGAGACGGCATGGCCCGGTGCGTCTCCTCAAATGGCCCCATGCCTCCGGCATAGGCTCAAGGGTTGCGGGAATAGCTCGGAATTATGAAAATTGCGGGCGGTGTGGCTCGCCAACACCACTGCTGCAGCGCAGGATGCCGACTTCACGTTTTTGGTGGGAATCTCAAGAGGTATTGCTCGTCTTTTTGCTGTGCTGCTACGCAATTGTTGGACCGGCAACGACCCAATCGTGTCCATCAAAATGCAGATGCATGGATCAAATGGGTCGCATCATCTGTCTGCGAAAAGGACTGAGCGAGGTGCCGGCAGGGGTCCCTCCTGGAGCACACTTTCTCAACTTGCAAGAGAACAACCTGCACGTGATAAAGGCTGGAAGCTTCCGACACCTGCACCAGCTCAAGGTGCTGCAACTGGGCAAGAACTACATTCGGCAGGTGGAAGTTGGCGCCTTCCACGGCTTATTCAGCCTCACTACTTTGGAGCTCATTGACAATAGACTTACTGTTGTACCGAGCAGCGCATTCGACTCTGTTTCAAAGCTGCAGGAGCTGTGGCTTCGCAGAAACCCTATCGAGAGCATTCCTTCTTATGCTTTTCGCCGCCTCGGCTCACTCCAGCGCCTCGATTTGGGTGCGCTCAAGTACCTGCAGTTCATCTCTGATAGTGCGTTTGAGGGTCTTACAAATCTACAGTACCTCAACCTGGGTATGTGCCAGCTCACCACCATTCCCAACCTGCAACCCCTTGTGCTTCTTGAGGAACTCGACCTTTCGGGAAATCGTATTACCACCCTTGTGCCAGGGTGTTTCAAAGGACTAGGAAATCTACGCAAGCTGCAGATTATTAATGCAGGGGTTCAGTTCATTCACCGCAATGCGTTTGATGAGCTTCAACAGCTCACTGAACTTAACCTTGCACATAATGTGTTGAACTCACTCCCGTACAAGCTGTTCAGCCGTCTCCCACACTTGGCACACGTGTTTCTCCAAGGCAATCCATGGCTCTGTGACTGTGATGCACTGTGGCTTGGATTCTCCCTGCGTCATATGATGCCTCAAAATGACATGTTCCGTGCTGTATGTTCAGCACCTGCAGAACTGAAGGAGAGGTCTCTGCGTGATCTTGACCCAGAATCCTTCAGTTGCTACGCACCTGTCATTGTGGAACCACCCACGGACCTCAATGTAACTGAAGGGTCAGCAGCAGAGCTGCGTTGCCGTGCACCATCGGAAATGACCTCAGTTGCTTGGTTTATGCCTAATGGCACAATGATGACACATGGATCATACCGTGTACGCATCTCTGTGCTTGAGGATGGCAGCCTCAATTTCACGAAGGTCACACTGCAGGACACAGGAGTGTACACATGCTTGTTAAGTAACGCGGCTGGCAATGCCACGGCAATGGTTAATCTGAATGTGACATCTTCTGACAGCTCTGGTGCCAACTACACTTACTTTACTACAGTGACAGTGGAAATGCTGGAACTTGCAGATTTCACAACCTCGACGAGCATGCCAGATGGTCAGGCCTCCCCCTCAGGCCGAGGATATGCTGTGGTTGATGATACCTCTAGGCCACAACAGCCAGCAGATTCCACTGGACTAGCTCCAGGATCTGCTGGACTTGATGAAGTTATGAAAACAACCAAAATTATCATTGGGTGTTTCGTTGCTATCACCCTGATGGCCGCCGCAATGTTGGTGGTTTTCTACAAGTTGCGGAAGCAACACCATCGACAGGGACGCCGGATGATGCAATCTCGGGCGATAGAAATTATTAATGTCGAGGAGGACATTGCCACGAGCAGCGGGACGCTCTCTGGTCGGCACGCCCACCACCTTGGTCTCGGATTGTCACCGCCTGTGCTGCGCAAAAGTACTGGCAGTTTGAGTGTGGGGATGCTGGGCACCTACAGTACCTATAAACCACCACATCCACCTATCGCCTCTTACAGCTACGATCACGCTGTTGATTCTCTTAACAATGCACCCCCTCTGCACTCCTTACTTGCTTCTGCACAAGAACCTTTACTTTTGCGGTCAAGTTCCAAGGAGGTCGTACAGGAAACACAAATATAACTACGGGAAACGTTGTATGCAGGCCACGAGGTCTGTAACCCGAAGTCACTTTCTTCCACAACTTTTTCTCTCCCTCCTTTTCTGCTCCTTTCGCCCGAACTCATCCCCACCTCTCATACTCACAAATTCAAACTGCATTCTCACCCTCAAATATGAGCTCCCGTTTTGATGTGATTTGCATTGGTTGAACCCCTCCCTTCCCTCCTCCCTCTTTCACTGCTATCCCTCCCCCACACCCCACACACTCTTCCTCACCCACCCCCCCCACCCCCTCCATTCTGCCAGCAACGGTTTGATATGAAATGGGCTTTTGGGTTGAAGGTTTTCAGACCATGTTCCCATATTTATTAAACTAGTAACTCGATCTGTTTACATCAGAGAGTTGTATTTTCATATTTACAATCAATGCTGAACGCATTTATGGTTTTTCAGCCGATTAATACAAATCAGACAAATTATAACGACCAATCGTGCTTCAATATGCTATGGAATACATTGCTTTTTGAAATTGCAGAACAATTTAAGGATAAAAAACAGTGTTGGGGAATGGGTCGATATCCTTTGTTATGCAATAGTTTGAGTTGAAAAAGCACTTGCACTATGGGGAGCCTTTTATCTAAGTCGTTTTCTTACCTTGTAGAACAGACAAGATAACTTGTATAAAAACACGCCATTTTTGAACCCCTGCCCTCTCGGTAACAGGACCCCACATTAGCATATCCAGGCTCCTGAGTTAAAAAAAAAAAAAACTTCTATAATGATCTGATGAATTCAAACCCTTATTATTAAGAACATTTCAATCGTGACATTAAGTGAAATGGACAGATTTAAATCCCATGCAGTAGTTTTCGATCACAGTTACAAGTCATTTGGATGACATGCAGTCATTTACTATTATGGTTCATCATGTGTCATCATTTTCTTTTGTTATATACCAAAACAAATAGCTTCTCACATCGTGATACTGCCTTGGAATTACCGACTTGGTATGACAGTGTCAACATTGTGCAAACAAACTGATAAATATAAACCTTGTTTGGATGTAAAATATTGACTTATTTTGACGACAAAAGTATGCCAAAGCATCCCTAATGAGCTGAACACAATTGTTACTTATATGAATATGTGTATATCGGGAAAATTTAAATTTATAGATATATGAATATATTATTTGTAGACAATTCAAATACACATATTTAAATTTGGGTTTAAAACATTCATATGAATATGCAGTTGAGTGCATGCAAACGTACAGGTGATTAATTTGAATGGAGATTCCCAAGAAAACAGTGAAGAGAAGCAAAAACAAAATCCCTGTATTTCTCCATATGCATTTCAGAAATGCACATATATGAGGAAATCTATTTACTGAATGAGTAAAGGGGCAAGCTGAGTGGTGGGGGAATATTGAGAAAGTTAGAATTGAGAAATGGAACAGAAGGGGAATAGTAAGAGAGCAAAAGTGTGTCGGGAGTGGAGAGAGTAGGGAAAGAAGTTTGCAAGGAGATATAATAAAATGGAAAGAACTCAAAGGGCATTCATGGAACATGAAGTATTTTAGGTGGAACCTTCATCCTTATATGAAATGGTTGTTTTTTGGGTTGAGGGTTTTCTGACCATGTTCAGATATTTACTAAGAAAGGAACTCAAAATGTTTACACTACAGAGTTGTATTTTTATATGTAGCATCAATGCTGAACACAATTATGAGTTTTCAGCCGAGTGTTTGATTATTAATTGCCAAATGGGGGTTCATTAGAAAATTCTGCCGTACTCGCATATGGAATAATCGAAGGCCCCAGGGGAGGCAAGGATGTAGAACCATTGGCTCAAGATAGCTAAATAGCAACCAACCAACGATGTTGGCTAAACAACATATTGCAAATCAGAATGATATGACGCGAATGTTGGTCTACAATGGTCAAAACCGATTGCAACTGAAGATAAGCAAACTGAGACTGGAGCAACAAATCGGTAAATATTGAGTGAAAGGGAGGCCAACTTTTCCTTGCTGTTTCGGTTGATTAAAAAAAAAAACACACCATGTTTTGCCCCCTTCAATCCACCAATGCATTTGTTAAGTTTAACCAGACTTGGTGGTGTAATGGTGAGAGCATCTATTCTGAGTTTGGGAGGTCAGGGGTTCAAGCACTGGCTGAATTATATCCCAAAGACTATATAAAAAAATATATGGTCTGTTCCGCTTCCTTTCTTGATGCTCAGCATTTCAAGGGATAGAGCACAGTCAAACAACTATAGATTGGCAATACTATAGTGTAGGCTTTGATGGGTCCAATACCTCTTTCAACACCATAGTTCCTTGGATTGCATAATGCTTTGTTAATGTATATGCCAAAGTCAGAATAATAACACAATGGTTTTTTATTTTCTGAAAGTAAGTCATCGTGGACCTTGTGGACCTTCACACAGAACTAAAAGCAAAGCCGTTTTGTGCATTCTACATTCAACAAAGTATTGCCAAGAACTATGCTTGTGTAATCCTTACAAAAAAAAAAACAAGCAAGTATTAACCCTAGCTTGGGAATCGAACACAACGTAATGACCTGCACAAAATGGTGATGCTCTTCAACAAGGCTCAATATGTAACCATGAGGTCTCAGAGGCTGCAGATTTGGTGCTGCACATGGTATCACATTGTTCACACACACACACACACACACACACACACACACACACACACACACACACACACACACACACACACACACACACACACACACACACACATACACTCGAAAGGGACAGCAGGAACTCATCTGTGATCCATAATTGCTTTTAGATGGAAAACATTGGTACAGTTAGGTAGCTTTGTTTAGGTTTAGTTGCACTTTCCTTTGAGGTTGCATTTGTATGCTGTGTGAGAATTGTACATTTTAAAAAAGAAATGCTTTGAGGAGTTACCTTTGATATGCTTCTGGTTCTCTTTAGTAGATGTCGAAGCCACAAAAGACGGGTTCTGAAACTTTGCATCGTGCAATGAATATGTTCAAACATCAGAATACAAGTGAGTAAATGTATATGGGCACACTAAATACCCAAAAGCTTGTTCACATACACTCAGAAAGAGGAATACCAGGCTTGCCACAACTTTGAAACATCATTTCCAAAAACCTGTTGTTGCATCAGATGCATGTAAGAACCTGTGAGGGGGGCGGCATGGGGAAGGGGAGGTGAATACATTGTGTGGAAAAAAACAGAAATCTCCACCAGGAAAGAACAACTCAGCATGTGCATTCAAATTAATCTCAGTGGCTAACAATCAGAATGGCTAACCAGCTCTGGAGACAACATTTTGGCCATCATGGCTCAATATCAATATATTACCTGGAAACCCGTAGTAAAAATATCACGATAAAAAAGGAAGTCTTTTATTCTTACACTGGTTGAAAGAGCTAAAAAAGAAATAATATTTATTAACAGCAAAGATATCACAGAACATCCTTGGTTCATCTTGGTACCTAAGTTAATTTTACACAATGAAAGTATCGATCCTAGGTTCATGATGCACAATGAAAGTACCGATCCTCGGTTCATATAGGTATCTTAGTTCATTCTTACAAAATGAGAGTACTGATTCTCAATTTAAATGGGATCACAAAATTTCCCTTCCTGGGGTGTAGAGAACAACCCCTCTCAGACACACCCACCCCCCTCTGAAACCACAACCACCCAGAACCCACACCCCTCAGTCAGTTCACTCCCTCACACCGCAGATACTTTCCATCCTACTGCTTTTTCTTTTCTCAATGTTGGCAACGATGCAAACGGCTTCGTCTACAAGGAGTGGGTATGGGACGATTAGCGTCCACACGGACAGCACCCTGCATCCGGTGCAGTGATCACTCAGGCTCGAACCAGCATTTGTGTAGTCGGTGCGAAGGAGTCCATGCACGTCACATAGTCGGCTCAGACTTTCCACCAAATCATGGTGGTGCCTGCTTCAGCGACTTGCTTCATACACATCATTAAAAGCAAATAATAACAGAGGTTTTTTTCACAATGTCGCAAGATTTCCCAAATTACTCGGACAAAGACCTATATAATAATTAATGACATGAGTTTATGGTGTGGTCCCTGGTTGAGTTTTGTCAGAGAAAATAGCATGAAACAGATGGCTGCCTCTTCTACTTCCAAAAATAAAACATAACCTGCATAGCGTTTGAAGCAAAACATGTTCACTGCCTATGTGCATATACAATACATTGATCATTGTAATATATCTTGGATATATTCCAAATGCACTTCATACCAGAGGACGGAAATATGAGGCCTCTACAATTATGGAGGCCCGTGAGGTGATAAGCTCAAACCTTTCAATATTCGATGATCATTTCAAGTCCCACTGGCCATTTTACACTGAAGGGAAAAGTGTTATGGAGGGCATAGCAATTGTAAATATGACCGCTCCGAATAAGTCTTTGGCTTTGCATAAGACTAATATGGTGGCCGAATGATGCCTTTAATGTGCGGAAGAAATGTTACACACAAACAGATGGACGAACCAGCATATTATTATATTGACAGATGTGTAGAGTCATGTCAAATTCCAAAATCATCATATTTCTTAACAGCAAGGACATTGCGGCATATCTCTGAACAGAATTTTTTTTTGGAGAGGGACTGAATCAGTGTTCGGCCTGATACAAAGCCATATTCAATTTTTTTCCGGTTGAAAAAATATAATTTTCATGTAGGTTTTGGATTAATTTCAAGCAACTTTCACCTGTTAGTTTTTCTCTCGATGTTGGTTTGTTAGTTCGAGTTAGTTGGATGAATGTTTTCCATGTTTCAGGACACACACACATTCTAGCGGGGTCTGCTTACAAATTGTGTAAGCATACGAACTGTTTCCCCATCGTCTCGGGTCACTCTCCTGCATTTGATTTTTCATTTATTTTTTTCATTTATTTTTATTTTATTTATTTATATTTTCATTTACGGATGCTTTCCGATGGTTCTGTGATTTTTCCTGGTGTATCGGCTTTGATGTCGGTCGGCACACAAAATTACTGTGCCTCCTCATTGACTCAGGTCACTCACCAGCATTGTTTTCTTTACTTTTTTCTTTTATGGATGTTGTCCGACGATTCTGTGATTTCCCCCCCCCCCCCCCCGATGAGCTGGCTTCGATGTCCATCTGCACGCAAAATTTCAGCTTTCGATGTCACCCATAAGGCACCAATCTTTAATATCAGTCAGTCAGTCGTTAGAAAGAGCTTTATATACAAGATATATCTAATATATACTGTTGTTGAGGTCAACACATCTTAGTTGTGATTTGCCCCACTGTCAATGAAGCTGCCTCGGCATCCCAATACACCTGCCAGTATATGTATGTATATATATATATATATATATATATATATATATATATATATATATATATATATATATATATACACGTAATATGTATATACATATAATTTATATTATATCTTCTTCTTCTTTCGGCTGCTCCCGTTAGGGGTCGCCACAGCGGATCATCCGTATGATCCGCATAGTGATTTGGCACATGTTTTACGCCGGATGCCCTTCCTGACGCAACCCTGGTCACCTCTTACGACACAGGGATATGGTACACCTATTTTAACCGGGGTATACACCGGCCCAGTACACTGGTACTCACTTTGCCGACCTTGGAAGGATGACAGGCTGAGTCAACCCCCTGGTGTATTAATTCAGTGGCCCAACGGGGCTTGAACTCAGGACATTTTGGATCCCAAGCCGCTGCCCTAACCACTGCGCCAACACCAGGCTTATATAATTTATATTATATATAAATATATATTTATATATATAACTATATATATATATATATATATATATATATATATATATATATATATATATATATATATATATATACATACATATATATTATATTAAAATGTGTATATATATATATATATATATATATATATATATATATATATATATATATATATATACACATAATATCCCTGTGTCCTAAGAGGTGACCAGGGTTGTGTCAGGAAGGGCATCCGGCATAAAACCTGTGCCAAATCAGTATGCGGATCATAACGGATGATCCGCTGTGGCGACCCATTACGGGAGCAGCCGAAAGAAGAAGAAGATATATATATATATATATATATATATATATATATATATATATATATATATATATATATATATATATATATATATATATATATATATATATAAACATATACATATATATATATATATATGTAATATTTTAAAATACATTTCATGTATATACATTATACACACATATACATATATATGAGCAGCCAACCAGACAGCAAGCTGTCTGTGCAGGACTGAATGGCACCTTCTCTCATGCTGGATGTGGTTTTGTATCTGCCTTGATGTTCTTTTATCTTCTGTTTGTTGACTAACAAATCTCTGCTAAGCTTCTGTTTTCTGCTTGAAATGCATTTAAATCAGTCACAGACAAACTTGCTCTTCTTCTTGCGTTCTCTCAATTTCTTCTTAATTGTGCTTCGTTTTTCTCCTCTGTCTTAAGAAAACACCCTTTTCACATTTGAAATGCTGCTTCTGATACATTTTGCCGTGGATACATGGCCTGAAGAAAGAAAAGATCAATTTTTATGTGAAAGAGACTTCAAAAAATTATCATTTTTTTTTTCAATGAATCTGATGAAATGTATTTGATATTGAAATTGTATGACAGTTGCCAATGATGGAGAGAACAATGCTTAAAATTATACCAGCACGGTGTAAAGTTCATGTCAATGGTGCAATAAAAAGTAGTGTGATAGCGACGAAGCAATTTGCATAACATCCGCAATAATGAAGCATTGCGAGCACGGATTTCTGCCATTGGTAAATATAATGTTCTTTGACACCAGGAAATCATTGTTCGTTTCACACATGTTTTAATCAACCTCCACACCACAACAGCACATCAAAATTAGCCATTTTCTTTCTTCTCTTCATTTGTTCCCACATCATACCAATTTCCTTCACACGATATCCCTTATATCAGAACACCATGTCCCTCTCTGACTTTTTTATATATGTGCATTAAGACTGAAAGAACCACATAACACACAAAGTTAAATCAAGATAGATTTCAAAAACACGTCAGTTATGCATGGCGGTCATCTCCCGAATTTACAATTAAATCCACAAATCTGTCATGTAATTTTGGAGGTATAGAGGAGGCCATCCAGCCCGTCGTGGTCTGTCATCCGGACATGCTTTGGGGTTGCTTGCTGGCTTTGCCCTGGGGAATCACAAACATCCTCCGTTTTCTGCTCTCCCCACGACTGTGAATGAACTTTGCCGATAACTTATCAAACTTGTGATACGTTGCGCAAGATTTTCTCGTTGAAGAAAAATACCTGTCCCCTTTACTTCTGCTACTGTATAAGGGTGTGTATCATAGATGTTTCTCACCTTATTATGTTTTGGTTCTTGTAGAAGAACTGCATCAGCTACATGTATGTCGTGGGTTGAAGCGTGCCGCTTGGCATCTGCATTTTGTTTGATAATCTAGTTTTGGTCCAGGGCATTTTTGAGTACAGGATTGTTTATCTGAGTTGGAACGTAAATTATTTTGGTGAGAACTTCTCTTAAAAACGGAAGTGCAACTGGAGATGCTCCTCTGATGCAATGTGGTGTTGTTTGATAATTTAGCAGAAATGTGAAGAGTTGATGCATGCTATGAGAAGAGCTTTACCCAGTGTGCAGAAAAAATGCTCTTCCTCCGAGTTGGCTTGAAGCCAGGTAGGTGCAATTTTGTGTTTGTTTCCTTGAAGGCTTCAAAACTGTTTGAACTCAAAACTAATAAACAGGGGTCCATTGTCTGTTACAATTTCATGTGGCAAGCTATGGGTGGAAAATACATTTGGTAGGCCTCTAATGATGGACTGGGTAGAGGTAGATGGCAGGTAATTGCTTGTGGCCATCGGTAGCATTCATCGACAATGTTGAGGATGCATTCGCCGGTGGAAAAGGGACTATACATGTCCACATGGATAACCTCCCATGGGTTGATTGGAATATTGATAATTATTATTGGTGCAGGTTGAACTACAGTCTCTATGTACTAGTAGTGACATGGTGTCCCAGAAATTTCTGGTCGTGGGCACCATTTTGTTTCTATCGATAGCTCATTGAATGAGCACAAGATAGCTCATTGAATGAGCACAAGATAGCTCATCATTCTTTTTAAAATGATAGGATGCTGTGCCATTGGATGCACCAATCGATCAGAGTAGGGTTTAAAAATGTATCAATTCCCTGCAGTTGCATGAAGGAATAATATTTCGGAAAATAAAGTTTGACATCTGAGATGGAAACCGACTTTCGAGTTGCTTCTGTGCCAGGTGAGTTGTAGTCCCATGTGTACATATAATATGTGTGGTGCTGTAATCATATTGTAGTTGACAGTTGGGTATAACCATATACAAGTCATCATGGAAACATCTATAGATATTTTATAACACATCGAGAACATCCTGCAGAGTTGCTAAAAAGTAAACGCATCACCTGAGTGTTTGAAACTTCGTTGTTTATTTATTTATTCGAATTCGTCTAAGTGTTGCAGTTAACATTGATGAACAACATGTCATGGTCCATGACGTGGTTAATGAGACATTTAATGAAAATAGAAAAGAATGAAGGATTACATGCACGTTTTCAGCACATGTGAAGAATTGCATGTCCATGCATGTTTACAATGGCACAGTACTTATGTTAAAATTAAGAAACATTATATATATATATATATATATATATATATATATATATATATATATATATATATATATTGTGTAATTTTCATTTCTTAATTTATATACAGTGTGTAATTTATGGCTAATCTTCATTTCAGTGCAGCTCATTCTTTCTGAATGGATTCTTCACTCTTCTATTTGATTGGAAAGAAAACTTTCTTTATCCATATCTTCCTTAGGCCAAAATGGCCTAGAGGTACACAGATTAGTCTCTTAAGGCCCAGTCACACCTTGACGTTTTAGCCAGCAATGGCAACGTATTAAAATGTATGTAAAACACCGGCTTACATTGAACTTTTGATGTTTTTTTAAAGATTCGGACGTATTCATAACGACTTGGTCTTATGCATAACGTATTAGTAACGGACATAGAACGTTTCGTTGTGTTATAGATAACTTATACCAACGAATGCTGAACCTGTTGTCGGCCTTCACAACCTATGCCCAACGATAGTCTAACTTATGCATAGCGCGTTGCACGCATTGCCGACGATGACGTGGCGTAGGTTATGAAAAGGCTGCCGCACAACGATTCAAATCATAACCGCCGCAGAAATGGAAGTGTCAACATCGCAGTTACACCTTGGCGATCTTGCCAGCATATGCCGACCTCTGAAAAATGTGTCTAAAACGCTAGCGCATGTCGAATACGGTATGGGTAAGTTTGGTATGCGTGAATAGAATGCTAAAGTACGCTATCATACATCGTAATAAGTGGAGTACGTCTTGTAATTTTGAACATGTTGAAAATTTGACGACGTACTTGCCGTATGACACACGCTCCGCATGCGATGGGAATGAGTTGCACGCACGATATACGATCGTTGACACACATCGACACATGTTACATGTAAGGTACTCATAAGTCGAAACACGTCAAGGTAATGGTTAGTGTCAGTGTTCCAGACTCCCGGTTTGTTTGTTTTTCTTCGGCTACGACGGTGTTCAGTGTACAGTGCGGTTATGATTTAAATCGTTGAGCGGCAGCCTATTAATTATATTATATTATAACCGCACTAGAAATTGAAGTGTCAAAATCACCATCATACCGAAGGAAGGAAGAAAACCCCCCCCCCCCAAAAAAAAAAAAACAGGGAGTCTGGAACACTGACGCTAACCATTACCTTGATGTGTTTTGACTTATGAGCACCTTACAAGTAACGTGTGTCGATGTGTGTCACCGATCGCGTAACGTGAGTACAACACATAACTCGTAGGTTAAAAATAAGTTTCGGGTACGCTAAACATTACCTCGACGTGTTTCGACTTATGAGTAACTCACAAGTAACGTGTGTTGACGTGTGTCAACAATCGCGTGACGTGCCTACAACGTGTGAGTCATACGCTGGTATAAGTCTTAAAATTTCAAGCATGGAAAAGTTGAGGACAACCAAAAAGTACAACGTTTAAAGCCAGCGTACAACAACGTATGGCAGTGTTTTTCAGCGTGCTCTCAATGTTATCAAAACTTACCCATAACGTATTCGACGTGTACCAGCCTTTTAGACAAATTTTCCAAAAATCGGCATAAGCTGGCTAAAACGTCAAGGTGTGACTGGGCCTTTAGCTGTTTTGCATGGGTTTGAATCCCGACCTGGATACAAACTGTCATCCGGGTGTTTCAAAGGCAGAGTGATTCATCAATGTGTGTGCCGTCCTGATAATGGATGTAAAGTGAATGTCCCATCTGCTATCAATAGAAAGTGGATGTTAAAGATCCTGGTGTGATTCACCAGGAAACACGAGTTATCAACATCCTGGTTGAGTTATAAATTCCTGACCTGACTTACTGCTGGGAAGGCAATGGCAAACGACTCAGTATCACCCTTGCCAAACAGCCAAGGACCTACCTTCAGGTAGAAAACACAATCAATCAATCAATCTTCTCATGCTCTTTCTCATTTTTCTTTCATTCACAAATGTTATCTTTTCTAATTCTCGAATCTATTCATGGTGTCCCTCCATTTCTGTCTTTCACTTTCCTTCTTCCACTTCGTTCAAATTTCTCCATTCTGTAATTACGAATGTGTTTCTTCTTCTCACATGCTCTGAACACCTCAAAATTGGGCACTCATCAGCATGAACCTAATTAATCACGGTTTCTGTTTTATGTTTTAAGGTTAAATCAATCCTGTCTGATTGTAGGCTATGCATTTTCTGATATGTTGGAAGAACGAAAATAAAGCATTCAGTCATATAATTTCCCTTTTTGGCCTTGTATAGAGAAAGACAGCTTGATCAGAAAACGGACACATAACGCTTCTTGCACAATGAATGCAAGTTTGATGCGCCATACTCGATGGATTCAAAATGGCTTCTCATTGCAGATTGTCACTACTCCTAGTCTATGGGGACTCTATGTTGAACAGGTGGGCTGACAGCACCCAAAGTTGGATGGCAGATGTGTGCCCGAGCAGAGATCCTGTATTGTCTGCATCAGCCACCACTATATTGGCACCAGGTTTACTGTTGTTATACTCCAGACAGCTAACAAACTTACTTTGAACAGGCAGTTAAGTGTTTCAACCATATGTAAAGATGGTAGTGGCTGACCTTGATAGAGTGCGGTGGTGCCCAACTTGACATAGCATGTGGTAAGTGTTTCTGTCCAATAGATTGACAGAAGCCCAGAATTGATAATCAGTTTCACAAGAATGTGAGGGATCCATGCAATTAAAGACATAACTCTCCCCATGATTATTTTCTGAAGCCGTATGCATAAATCCCACACAGTGATCTTAGAACTTTGAGGTACCCACACAGATTTGCCACCTTCTCGCCATGGAAACTCAGCTGAAATGGTTAAGTTTGTCATTTTAATTCCACGATTTCCCATTTCCCAGCAACAGTCACAACCGCACGTGTGATCTATGGCTCCACAGCCGTAACAACATTTCGATGTCCTAAAAATCTTGTCAGATTTTGTATCGTGTTGTTTCCACACAGACAGCTCATTTTAAGTTATCCAAGAATGGGTTTCATCAATCAGGTTAACAGCCTCTGTGATGGTGTTATTGATGGTCCTTTCTTCCATTTGAGTGGTTTGAGTATCGAATACTTCCATAGCCCGAGAAATTCACATTATGGTGTCGATGTTGAAATCAGGTTATTGAAGGTTAGCCCGAGATATTCGTAACATGCTCCTCCCCCTTTCTCCTTCAAGTCCTCAACTCCCCCTGCCCTCCAACTCCCAGTCTACAAGCCCCCTCCCAACCCCAACATTAGCCCTCCTCTCTTCTCCCCTGCGCAGACATGGCGGTGCATACTGATCAATGATAATGTTCAAATACAACATTTTTCTGGGGCTCTTTTGCTGAAGTGTTCAGTAAATTTTTGCAATCGCCATGTCAATATTGTTTCCTATATCAATGAGAGTCTCAGAGACTGTTTGTGCCTCTTCGCCAGCGAAGTGAGCAGGACAGCACATTTTTGTTCCTCCTCGGTAATGTTTGCAGCAGCCAAGTAGTACTCCAAGCTCTGTCACCATTTTCTCCATCCCTGTGCATAAATGCATTTTGTCGCCAATGGCAAATGGCTGTGGAGCCGGTAAATCTAACTTGTGTACCATTGTTCTCTTATCGACATTGTAATGTTCTTCCACAACAGGTAAACGT
>NC_140963.1:42661568-42704068 GCF_056783735.1 Eptatretus burgeri
GTACTCCATGATATATATGTGTGTACATATGCATGTGTGTGTGTGTCTCATCATAAAGCACAACATAACATTCTCTCTGCTAACTCCCTCTCCCCCCTTTTCTTTCTCTCTTCCTTCCCCCCTCGTCATTGCCCCTCTCCTAATAAGGTGCAACACTTCCTTCCCTCACCTCTCCCCTCCTCTCTCGCTACCGCCACCTCCCTCTCCCTCCCGCAGTATGTAGCGATGGTGGTGAAGCATCGCTATCCCCCGCTCCCTTCCTCACACTCACCCTCTTCCTCATTCACCCATTCTTCTTCCCCCCTCCATCCTCTCCATCACCTCTCTCTCTCTCTCTCTCTCTCTCTCTCTCTCTCTCTCTCTCTCTCTCTCTCTCTCTCTCTCTCTCTCTCTCTCTCTCTCTCTCTCTCTCTCTCTCTCTCTCTCTCTCTCTCTCTCTCTCTCTCTCTCTCTCTCTCTCTCTCTCTCTCTCTCTCTCTCTCTCTCTCTCTCTCTCTCTCTCTCTCTCTCTCTCTCTCTCTCTCTCTCTCTCTCTCTCTCTCTCTCTCTCTCTCTCTCTCTCTCTCTCTCTCTCTCTCTCTCTCTCTCTCTCTCTCTCTCTCTCTCTCTCTCTCTCTCTCTCTCTCTCTCTGTATTCTTGTCAGCGAAGCGATGGGTGGTAATTGCTCGTCGAATAAGTAACATTTGTCGTGTCGGTCTGTCTGCATGTTTGTGTGTTTTGCAAAGACCGCTGGGACGACAATCATCAAATTTGGCGCACAAACCAAGTCTGACCCAGTGATTGTCCTCAGGGTATTTTCCTCCACTACTGAAGCATTTAAATGCCCTGAAGACCCCTAAGACCTCAGACACTTTAAGACCTCAAAGATCCTCAAACCCCTTACACCCTTAAGATGCTTTAAGACCCTTTAGACCCATAAGACCCTTTAAGACCCCTAAAACCCCCTTTAACCCCAAATACTATTTTTGACCATGAAAACCCTTTAGACCCTTTTGACTCCTTGACCCCAAAAAGCTGTTAGACCATTAAAACCCTTGACCGTTTCGAGCTTAAGACTACTTGGATCTTTTGAGACCCTTTTTACATGCTTGAGAGATTATATCCTTTCGACCCCTTAGAAACTCACTCCTATTGGAGCGCATACCCTTTAGAATTTATACCATTCAGAACCTTTAAGCACACACTATACAAACATCTACAGTATTTTTGAAAAATACTGAGTATACTTTTTTCGGCAAGTAATGCGCAAACTTGAACCACCCATTGGGTGGGTAATCTGCCATCTAATATATTTTCTGTTGTGGGGAAGGGGTGGGATCCAGAGGGAAGGGAGTAGGGTGGGAAGAGGGAGGGGAAGGGGTTGTGGGGGAAGAAGGGAGGGCAAGGGGTGTGTGGAGAGAGGAGGGAGGGCAAGGGGTGTGTGGGAGGGAGGAGGGCGGGCAAGCGGTGGGTGGGAGGTAGGATGCAGGGGAGGGGTGGGGTAAAAGGGCATGGGAGAAGGGACGTGACAGGATTAGGTGGGAGAAGGGAGGACAAGGGGTGGGTGAGAGGGAGGAGGCAGGGGAGAATTGAGAGGAGGGAGGGGAAGGTGTGGGAGGATGGACCCTGCGTTGCCTGGCAACGCAGGGTACCTTTGTGGGTGTGAGGGAGGAGGGAGAGTAAAGGGAGGGAGGAGGAAGGGGAGGGGTGGGATGATGGAGGGGAAGGGGTGGGGTGGAAGGTCGTGGGAGAAGGGAGGTGAAGGGATGAGGTGGGAGAAGGGAGGGCAAGGGGTGGGTGAGAAGGAGGTGGCAGGGGAGGGGTGAGAGAAGGGATGGGAAGGGGTCAAGGGATGGACCCTGCGTTGCCTGGCAATGCCGGGTACCTTTGCTAGTACATAATAAATGGAAATAAATTTGCACATGGGCTCATGTAAAAAAAAAATCCTGACTTACCACAAGACTCAAACTCAGAGACCACTTTGCTAATGCAGTGACAACTTAATGAGATATCCAGTATTGAGTCTTTGGAATAGCATCAGGAGTTTTCACACTAATCCTGCAAGCTACAATGGCCGACATCTTATGTGTCTGTTCGGCAGACCACAAATTTGTGCATGTGTGTGTGTTGGAGACACAAACACAAATTGCCCTCCCGGGCCTCTATCCGAACCCCATTCTAAATTCGGCTTGGAATGGCCACATACTTCAGTCAAATCATCTGAATCAACGACAACATTACCTTTTAAAGGTATTAATTTCCAGGGAGGCTCGTTTCGCTGGGCATTGTCTTCTCTTTTCTTTTTCTTTAAAGTCATTATTTTCATAAAATGAATAAAAACAGTTGAATGGATTTTTCAAGAAAACAGAAAGACAAAATAAATTTCATATTCAAATCAAAGTGGGGGGGGGGGGGAACCACAACCACAAACACACACACACACACACACACACACACACACACACACACACACACACACACACACACACACACACACACACCTCATTATATGCTATTTTTGGTCTTTCCTCCTTGTGAGTATCTTGCTTGAATAAATTTTTGAACATTCCTCGGTATTTTAATAGTAAACAGACATTTTTGATGCTTGCCTACTCGTCTCGAATATGTGCAGATGATTAACATAACAGTCACTTTAATATGATTATGGATTTTTCCCTTTTGGTTACTGATGATGTTATGAGACACTAAAGTGATTCTTTGAAGGCACAGTTCAGATTTATTTCAAATAATTTAGTGGTATTTCATTCAAAGGCAGTCGATGAAGTCATTGAATAATTAGGTTACATGGTTTTCACTTGTTTTTAAGCTTCAACACCATCCACCTTTTCAGGAAAAAAATTACTAAAAAGAGGAAAGAAGGTGTGAAAAGCTTCCAACATATTTCAACAAATACATGATGTTTCTGTTCAGTGACGTTCTCATTTACATTGTTCTCATGGTTGCTTCATGCCAGTGAAAAGGAAATGCAAACTGTGCCAGGAAAATAGTTGGTTTATGTCTGTGTGTTTCTGCTTTGCTTCTCTCAGAACATTCCATTTCATACAGGTATATTAATATGTTGCATCAGCATAGTTAAGGGATAGATCATTAGCACGTTTTATTTCGCATTTCACTAATGCTATCTCCTGTGTGCAACCAAAGTACCCAATGCGATATTACTTAATGACCCGTAAACTCACCGAGGGTTATATAAAATACTGAGCTCCCTTGACACTGTGTTCACAAGACATCGTGAAATCGCCATGTGCTGGTTCTGCTAGGAAATTAGGAGAGGACTGAGACTTTAGTGAAGCATGGCAATCTTTATGAAAAACATCAAATGAGATTCATATATTAACATGAAAGAATCATGGATAACATAGTGCAATTATTGACTTAAAATTGGAATACTGGGATCAGGTGTCTCAGTGGATCATCCCAAAAGGTCTGTCATCCAGCTTGGAACTTTTTAAAAAAAATAAAATGTCAAGATAATCGCAAAACTCCGTGTGTATAGTTTGAGCATGTAGTTTTTCATCCGATTTTAATTCGTTAATTAAAATAATGGCATCTAGTACCTAGGACTCATTAAGTCGATCAAGGATTGGGTCAATTGGCTATTAATAGGGTCGATGGAAAACACTGAAGTTCCTTGAGAGCAACGTACATCGATACGATAAGAGAGATGTTTGTCTGTCCATCCAATAAATTTCCTGTACAACGACAATTCAAGCAGCAATATGACCTTATTTACAATTGCAACGACCATAAATCTATGCCCAACCTTATCTCTTTTTTTCACATACCACCTCAAAGGCCCAACTCCTCCATTTTTTAATGCTTACCCTCCTTCCATATCTCCCCCTCCCACTCCCCCATCCCTACCTCCTTCTACTCTCTTCAGATACGTTTTATGTCAATGATTGATTGAATGGTGAGATGAATGGACAGATACGGGCATACAATTTGAGAGATAGAGTAGAAAATGGTTTGGACCTGCGAGGAATGAATAGTTTATTTGATAAATGTATACAGTCCCATAGCAGAGGAGATAGATAAATAACTGAAGGAGTTGAGGGTGAGAAATCAAGTTGTAAGACAGTGTGAAACAGAGATGCAGGTCTTGTATGTTGTAAAGAGATGAATGACAAGCAAAATACATAAAGTTGGCATCAAGCTTCAGAAATCAGCTTGAAGATGTAGCCTGTGTGGAAAAGGTCGGGTTGAATTGTCAGGCCAATCAACTGGGAAAATGCAGTTTCTCTTGCGGTTGGATGCAGAAAGAGAGGACGATTATCCAGGCTGTTTTTTGAGGAGACCAGATGAGTATGCACTGAGACTTGCCTGGATTGAAAATTATCTTTCAAAATATGGACCAGTTTCTGATCTTTCAAACAAGCAGAAAATGTCAAAATCCATCATTGGATAGGAGAACTGTCAAGCAATGTATGGAAACTAGGCACAATAAAAGAGGATTGTCCAGGAAAACAGAAAGACCTTTAAAACAGACCGATAAATTGATCCTACAATACTCCTTCATGGATGCTAACATCAATGGCATGGTTGAGGAAGACAGAAATATTTTTGAGTGTTATAATGTTTCTGTGCATGAAGAAAATCTGCCATTAGGGAAAGGAGAGTTCCTTGGGTGCCGTTGGATATATTAGTCCAACAGCATTAGGTCAAAATAGGCCCTAACCTGGACATTTTTGGTAACAAGCTGATTTTTTTCAGGATAGGTCCAGGAATGTGTGTGAAATAACATACTAAAAGTCCTCATGAATCCTCCTTGAGCGTTTTCCGCAATCCAAGATGGCGTCCAAAATGGCCGCCTCTTCTGTTTTTCTCATAACTTTGCAAGCAGGTTTCCCCAAAACACACTTTAAATGTCTACATATATGTTTTGAAGTATGAGGAACTCATTAGAATACATCTTAAGAGATGCTGAAGCACGCAAGCTGTACATCCTAAAACACTATGGAGCTCAATCAACGGTGGTGTTTGATGGATATGGAAGCGCAACTTCGACCAAGGTAGCTGAGCAGAAACGAAGAGCTCAGAAGTGTACCTCTAGTGACATCATATTTGAAGATGATATGCCAACCACCACAACCCAAGCAGCTTTCTTAGCCAACGGCAACAATAAGGCAAGACTTATACAAACTCTACGTGACAAAATGCTCATGGCTGGAGTATGTGTCAAGCAGGCAGAAGCAGACACCGACACCCTGATTGTCTTCACAGCACTAGCACTGGCAGAGTCAGAACATGTGCCAGTTGCTGTCGTTGGTAGGAACACAGACTTACTGGTAATGCTAGTTGCTCAGGCAACCTCTTCCACAGATGTGTACATGCTATGCCGCAGTAATCCTGTCACGGTCTTCAACATTCATGAGATTCAGCATGCCATAGGGGACACAAGAAATCACTTGATGTTTCTTCATGCTGTGACGGGATGTGACACGGTCTCTGCGATCTATCGTCAGGGCAAGCGTAAAGCTTTCAACATGGTGCACAAGAAGCGGGACTACGACTTGCTGGATACCTTCACAAACAGTGGAAGCACCCATGACGAGGTGGAAAAAGCTGGGGAAGGCTTCATTCTTAAGCTTTATGGAGCCAGCAGTTTTGAATCTCTTGATGACTACCGTCACATCGCATACAAACGGGCAATCGGTCGCAGTTCCCTGAGTTCATCCTTTCAGCTAGAAAGTCTACCTCCAACTAGTGCTGCAGCAAAGCAACATTCATATCGCGCCTATCTTACCGTCCAGAAATGGATGGGTAACTCTTTATCTCCAACAGAATGGGGCTGGCGATTTCAGGACGGGACTCTTACCCCGGTAGAAACAGACATTGCTGTTGCACCCGACACTTTGCTGAACATGGTGGCATGTGGGTGTAAACCAGATGGTTGCAGAAGCATGACATGTAGCTGCAAGAAACTTGGGCTCTTTTGTACCTCAATGTGCAGTAAATGCAGTGGTCTCAATTGCAACAATACAGCACCAACTCTTATAGATGCCGACGATGATATTACCCCAACTTCAGAGGACATCAACATTGAAGATACAGCATCCGACGATGAAGACAATGACTGATGCAACTAGGTGTGTGCATGCGTAAGGTAAAGATTCATCTGAAACTTTTGAGGTTTGAATCTCTAGCATGATCTTGTTTTGAATGTCTTTGCCTCTTGAAACAGGCTAAAACAGCAGTGTGTTGATAAGTGGCAGACATTTTGAGCACCATTTGAATTTCAGAAAGAACTTCAGCGGTTTTATTGTTTCCTTTGTACTTCAAAGTATCTGAATGAGTTCCTTATTTCTCAAGACATATATTTAGACATCTAAAGTGCGTTTTGGGGAAACCTACTTGCAAAGTTAAGAGAAAAACATGAAATGGCGGCCATTTTGGACACCATCTTGGATTGCGGAAAACGCTCAAGGAGGATTCATTAGGACTTTTAGTATGTTATTTCACACACATTCCTGGACCTTTCCTGAAAAAATCAGCTTGTTACCAAAAATGTCCAGGTTAAACCCTAATGCTCTTGGACTATATGTTATTGAGGACAGATGGCTGTCAGACCATGTTGAAGGTGTGAGATATGCAGTATCTCTGGAAACAGATGTGACATTTTGTTTAAGGTTCACAGTCTCTGTCTGATGTAAGATGAGAAGCAGCCGGTTGAGCATTGTATCACCAGCATGATTTCACTCCAAACTTTAGGTTCATGTTCAAAGAGTCAGAAGTTTACTTTTGATAGAAAGATTGACTGGTATATGTAATTAAAGGAATTAATTATGACCTTTCAAAAGGCATTTCACAAAAAGCAGATATTCCTGCCACATTTTACTGATTTTGCTTTGACTTGATGTACCATACTCTTTGCAAAGGAGTAGTATTTCTTACCACCACCTTTGCCAAATGTTTTGATCGACTCTCATCTCTTCACAATGCCGTCCATGTTTTGGTGAATTTATACCAATCTTAAACTCCAAGCTAAATGCAAATTTTGTAGCTTGGATTGAGGAATTTTATTATCCCCCCCCCCCACAGGGAGGGAGCGGGATATTGTAATCATCCGGTTTGTTTGTCTGTTTGTTTGTCTGTCTGTCTGTCAGAAACTTTATGGCAAAACGGCTTTAGCAAACACTATCAAATTTAATCCACAGGTGGGCAATGAATCTTGGATGACCCCATTAACTTTTGGGTCCAATTGGATCAAAGGTCAAGGTCAAGGTCACGAAAAGATCAAAATCGTTTTTTGCTCATAACGTCGTCAAAAATGATCTGATTTACTTCAAACTAAGCTTATAGTGAACCTTATTCTATTTGTCACTTATAATCCTACCCATACCTGTAGTGAAAAATGAATATTTGTGAAGATCTGTAGGGTCTGAAGACTTTATGCCTTAAATGGGCGGGATTTGTTGTGCCTAGCACCACTTGTTTGGTATTGATTTACCATATTATTTATAGAGTGTTTGGGCTGCCGAAGCAGTTTCTTGGCAAAGGTTATACTGGGTGGTTTTAAGTCTTCGGTATGACGCAGCCATGTGTAGAACAATTGACTTGCCAGACTCAGAGCAGATGTTCTTGCCATTACACCACCGAGTCTGGTCTTCGGCAGATAAAAAGGCTTTCAACTCTTGAAACTACCCCATTAACTAAGAAGTTGAGCAATTATGCAAAGATATAATATGTACAAATGTTTTGCTGGATGGGATTCCAATGGCTTGATATGAAGTATGGTGGAACTTGTAATTGGGGAGGAATACTCATTTATATTTAGCTGAAATACTTGTCTGTCGAGCAGAAACAATCATCCCTATTCTGATGAGTCTGCAGGAGGATTATGGAACATCGGTCAAAGTAATATAAAATCTGACTTATGGTGTTGATGTTTAACGTGGAGAGGGTGGGAGGGGAATTACCATCAATGGTGACTTTCGTTTTTTTTCTTGTTAACATTAGTGTAACATGCCAGTCTTTAACATCCCTCCTGTCCATAAGTTAAACCAGCCAGATAGTGCATTTCACTGTGCAAGATTACAGCAAAGACTGATTCGCAGTTTAATGCTTTTGATTCCACTGGTAACTCATTAACTTCACTGTGAATGCAATTATGGAAATTGAGAAGCGTCATTGCAGGAATTTCTTTGGTTGTCCCAGAGTGCTGAAAGATCTTTGGTTATCCCAGAATGCTAAAATATCGTGCGTCGTATTGAGAGAACGCTTGTGCTCATTGGCAGGAATAACCTTCCATTGAGAAAGGTGGGGTAATATGCCGTCCCCCCTCCACAAAAAACACCTCAGGCGGTTCTATATTCAGTATTCTGAGCATCCATATCACAGGGCTCTTTTGATAATGGTACAATGGGCAATTTCCAATTATAAATGTTCAGGATACTGAACAAAATAACAGAGGAAGATATACATACATATGTATATATTCCATGTGTACAGCAACTGACCTCCCAGAATCAGAGCAGATGCTCTAAACATTACACCACCAAGTCTGGTCTTAGGTAGATCTCAAGGCTCTCAACTGTTCTCCATTGTTTACATATATGTCTGTTTATGTATATATATATATATATATATATATATATATATATATATATATATATATATATATATATATGTATATATATATATATATATATATATATATATATATATATATATATATATATATATACATATATATATATATATATATATATATATATATATATATATATATATATATATATATATATATATATATATATATGGAACAGAGGTAGCTTTACGCAGCTTATTTGGCTGGAGGAGTGTGGGAGGGGTCCATCATTATATAGTCCGAGCCACCTGGGTGTAATCGATTAGGTGAGAGCTGATTGGCTATTCCCTCCATAAACAGGTGAGAGATGTGGCTGGGTCTTTATTTATGTATTTATTGACTGCTTTTGACGTTTGTACATGTTACATGCTTGGGAGCCTCATTGGTATGCATTGCTGTGTGCGATATCGCTGGTGATCCGCCAATAAGTGATGAAACCAGTCCGGTAGCTGAGGGGAGTGCATAGCATTGGGATTCTCATGTGTGTACTCTGTGTGAACGTCTTTATAGTTGTTGAGGAACTCTGGGAAGGGTTCGAAACAGCATAGCCCTTACCTTGTGTAAGTCTTCTTGGGTTGCTTTACGCAGCTTATTCGGCTAGAGGTGTGTGGGAAGGGTCAATCAGTTATATAATTCTAGCCACCTGGGTGTAGTTGATTTGGTGAGAGCTGATTGACTACTTCCTCCATTCGCAGGTGAGAGATGTGGGTGGGTCTTCTATATATATATATATATATATATATATATATATATATATATATATATATATATATATATATATATATATATATATATATATATATATATATATATATATATATATATATATATATATTGTTGCAGCCATGGGTACCGAGACACCAGCTTGTCACTCAGGGGGATTAATCCCCGGTTGCCCTCGGTAGAGCCGGACCTGGGGCCACCGCTCACAATTAACGTTGTGGTATGGTGGGTTGTTTTAGAACCACAAACGCCACCCAGTCAACCACGAGTTCCAGTGTCCACCATATAATTATTCCGTTTAACTAAAGGTCATGTGGTTACCTGAGCTGGGAGCGCGCCCTCAGCAAAGCATCGATGTTGACTCGATTAGATTTTAATTAGGGCAGCTGAGCGTTTTAACCAATAGTGCCTGCCGACTATTTTTGGTCAAATCTGTGGTAATTACCTCCCAGTCTATGTAGGTTCGGACAATGCGAGATCAATGGAAGGAAAGGACAAACACGGACAGGTTGGAAATCGACAAATGATTTATTAATAATAAAATAAATAAATAAAAAGAACTTTTTTCTGGGGTAAATAAATAATGAATTTCAAAGAAAAATCAATTAAAATGCCAGGAAAGAGACAAAGAGCAGATGCTTATCGGGGGTTGACTTACTTACAGCTAAACACAGACAAGGGTACCCAGCAGATCATTCAGTGTGGGGGGGGGGGGTGAAGAATCGTCTCACTCACCAGAAAGTCATCCGTGAAGTGAAAACGTCCTGAAATGCGTACGTGCGTGTCTCGTCTGTCGCCAGCGCCCAGCTTTGCCATACACCCTCTCACGAACAGCCTTGAATGCCAGTCAACGTCTGGAGGGCACAGAGATCGTCTGTCGCGGGTTTCGACCCTGGTGCTGTTGGTGACCGACCCGTGCCTCACTTGTTGGTGGCGCTGCTCACACCCGCATGCGCACCACACGCTCGCTTCCTTCTCCTCTTTAGCACGCTTACACCCACTTCTTGCTCACTTCTCAAGCTTACTTCTCGTTCTCTTCTCCCTCCCTGGCTTTCTTTCGCCCCACTTTCTTTCGCCCCGTTTTATATCGCCTCTGCTTTTCCTCCCTCAGAACGGACCTCCAATTCGTTTTATATTTGCGGGCCGTCTCGGCGGCGCAGTGTCCGCCCCAACTTCATCCCGCCCCACTTGCGCACGGTTACCATGACGACTCGTGCGCTCTCAAAAAAAGTGGGCGTCGGAGCTTTCGTAAGAATGTTGCTGAGGAAAAATGAGAGCTGCCTTCAGAGCTCGTGAAAGAAATGTGTGTAAACATGTCTGTCGTAAAGAAAAAAAAAAGCTTCCCATAAGCGAGGGGATCTATTCTTTACCCTTCTTAACGCATCACATTTAAGATCCCATTAGACATGGGGATGGGGCTAATCTAGACATGCATTTTAGGAAATAACTGTCCGAGGACCTGCATGTGTGGATGTATTCATCAGACCAGATTCTGAAATCCATAACTATATATATATATATATATATATATATATATATATATATATATATATATATATATATATATATATATATATATATATATATATATATATATATATATATATATATATATATATATATATATATATATATACATTGTTGTGAATTCGCGCCCGCCGGCGTGCGATCGGCTGCTCGACTCGAATGGCGGCCGCCTCGCCCACCGGAACGGACAATTCTGTCATGACCCTCTCGGAACAACACCGGGAGCCAGTCACGGGTGGGGGTTTAACCCCATCATGACCGTGCCAATTGCCCACCCATGCAGGATAGGGTTGCTCGCCAAATTCTATCTACCTAAGTACCTGCGCGGATGGTCGACCGGGCGATCGTACCTCGCCGCAGGCCGACTCTGGACACGAACCGCTTCAGCGGTCCGTTCCATGCTATCGGGATAACCGAGCGGTGTTATCGTCGGCCTCGACAGTTCCGATTAATTATCGGGCGTATTAAGCCCACTACGAACCCTTTACGTGAAGCAGGATGGAGAGTCAATAAAGAATAGACGAATCGAAACGGGAAAACAGTTCACCATAATGCACTTTATTTACACAGCACACAGAGAGCACACATATAGTCAAACAGTCAGAATGCACATACATCAATTTAAAACAAAAACAACAATGCAGAGCTACGACCGAATACGCGAACACATGGCAACACTTATACAGTTTTACTTTACAAGACACGGCGCCACAAGATCCATACAAAAACCCCAAAAAGAAAAAGGTGACTTCCCTTTTGGGCCGTCAAGTCCCTCTCTGACGTCTGTCGACGTGGTCCCGCCTAGCCGCGACTCCGTGCCCTAGCGTGGTAGGCGAGGCCTCTCCGGCGTGCCTCGCGCCGGCACGTGTTGGCCGCTCGACGCCACGGACGGAGTTTTCGGCGCTATCCCAGCGCGGATAGGAGGGGGGGGGGAAACGTGGATGCCCGAGGTCGGGAGGGGGGGATGGCGGACGCTCCTTCCTGCCAGCGGGGTCTTGGAACTGCACCACAGCAGACCAGGCCAGCGGCCACCAGCAAGAGAAGAGGACGAGCGAGCCGGACGACAGGAAGAGGGCAAGAGCAACCACAACCACCCCGCCCGTGTCCGACTTTTTATATCCCGGAGCTCCGCCCTGTTGCTCTGCCCCGTTCTTTGCTCCACCCCCCTTCGAGGCGCTTCGAGAAAGGTCTCGAAGAGGGGCGTTCCTCCGCCCTGGCCGCATCACACCGCGCATCCACCAATCGGGCACCAGCTGCCCCACCCCGCTTCTCCTCCCTCACACCAAGTGCGGAGAAGAATGGTGCGAAAAACAGGTGGGAAAAGCCCACCGTGCGTCCTCGTTGGTTTTTGTTTGAAATAAAAGATAGAAAAAGAAAAACGACTGACTCAAAGCGTCGCAGCCCGAATGAATCACATTCATTCCCTCTAAACAACGGGTTTGGGGCTAACTACACATGTACTTAAGAGATACCTCACCTACGGGACCTGAATGGTGGTTTGCGAATTTCCACAGCCGTAACTATATATATATATATATATATATATATATATATATATATATATATATATATATATATATATATATATATATATATATATATATATATATATATATATATATATATATATATATATATATATATATATATATATATATATATATATATATATAAGCCTGGTGTTGGCGCAGTGGTTCGGGCAGCGGCTTGGAATCCAAAAGGTCCTGAGTTCAAGCCCCATTGGGCCACTGAATTAATACACCAGAGGGTTGACTCAGCCTGTCATCCTTTCAAGGTCGGCGAAATGAGTACCAGTGTGCTGGGCCCGGTGTATACCCCGGTTAAAATAGGTGTACCAGATCCCTGTGTCGCAAGAGGCGAGCAGGGTTGCGTCAGGAAGGGCATCCTGTGTAAAACGTGTGCCAAATCACAATGCAGATAATATGGATGATCCGCTGTGGCCACCCCTAACGGGAGCGGCCGAAAGAAAAAGAAGAAGATACATATATATATATATATATATATATATATATATATATATATATATATATATATATATATATATATATATATATATATATATATATGCACATATATACTGAAATGCAAAAGAAACTTACCACTTGTTTGAAATGTAATAAAATTGTAACAGTTCAGAATAAAACAAACCAACAATTGCTAATTCAAACATTGGCATTTTATTGATGACATGTCAAGTTTTTGACCAAGATACACCATCTCATGAGTTTGGTCTGCAGTACAGAGCAGCACAGGGTGCAATGTCAGTCCCCTTTCAATAGCGTGTGTGGCCACCATTGTTTTGGATACAGGCAGTGCATCGTCGGCGCATACTGCCTACCAGTCTTTGGATGGATTGCTTCTGGATTCTGTCCCACTCAGTCCTCAATGTCTGAAGCCATCTGACTTCGGACCATCTGCCTGTCCTGTCTTGCCGTAGTGACTCTTGGCCTCCCTGATCGAGGTCTGTCATCTGCAGAGTTGTGGAGGGTGTCGCCGTCCACCAGGGCCGATATCGTCTGGTGCGAGCAGCCAAGGTGACGTGCCACCTCACGGTAGCTCAATCCACCTTGCAGTATGCCCAAGGCACACTGCCGTTGATCCCTTGACAATCGTGGCATGTTGACATGTTGGATGGATTGCTTCTGGATTCTGTCCCACTCAGTCTTCAATGTCTGAAGCCATCTGACTTGGGACCATCTGCCTGTCCTGTCTTGCAGTGGTGACTCTTGGCCTCCCTGACCGAGGTCTGTCATCTGCACAGTTGTGGAGGGTGTCGCCATCCACCAGGGCCGATATCGTCTGGTGTGAACAGCCAAGGCGACGTGCCACCTCATGGTAGCTCAATCCACCTTGCAGTATGCCCAAGGCACATGGCCGTTGATCCCTTGACAATCGTGGCATGTTAATTGAAATTCCCATTTTGCACTGGCCTTTTTAAAGCCAATATCAAGACATCACGTGCAGCGCATTAAAATCATCCCGTACCCCTTGGCTAATCACTGACAGTCAAAACGGCTGTTCAACAGCTGTGCTATGAAGTGACCATTGAAGGTTCAAGTGACCATCCGTGACCATTTTGTCTGACAGTGAGGAAACTATTGTCCACAAATAAGTTCACACATTTACTACATGCAATGTTATTGTTGATATTTGAAGTTTTAAAAGGTGCTAAGTTTCTTTTGCGTTTCAATATATATATATATATATATATATATATATATATATATATATATATATATATATATATATATATATATATATATATATATATATATATATATATATATATATATATATATATATATATATATATATATATATATATATATATATATATATATATATATATATATATATATATATCCTGGTGTTGGCGCAGTGGTTAGGGCAGCGGCTTGGGATCCAAAAGGTCCTGAGTTCAAGCCCCGTTGGGCCACTGAGTTAATACGCCAGGGGGTTGACTCAGCCTGTCATCCTTCCGAGGTCGGCGAAATGAGTACCAGTATACTGGGCCGGTGTATACCCCGGTTAAAATAGGTGTACCAGATCCCTGTGTCGCAAGAGCCGACCAGGGTTGCGTCAGGAAGGGCATCCGGTGTAAAACATGTGCCAAATCACAATGCGGATCATATGGATGATCCGCTGTGGCGACCCCTAATGGGAGCAGCCGGAAGAAGAAGAGATATATTTTTATATATATATATATATATTTTTATATATATATATATATATATATATATATATATATATATATATATATCGAAATATGTGGAGTGTGTTGAACACTCCCCCAATCCCCAATAGACAGGGTCCTACACAAAAGCGTCACCACGAACCCAGAGGCCTCAGCCTGGGGACTCTGTCAAACAGACAAAGATTACACGGTCGACATCACTTAAACATTTATAGGGGGCGCCTATCCAGATTTCAGGCTTGTTTGCCCTCATCAGGGCGATGTTTTTTTTAGTTCGGGTAATAAATCTTTATATCCCATCCTCCATTGCGATCCACGGTACCCGAGCACTTGCAGCCTTCGGTTCACTGGCAACAACATACCACGGTCCACCTGTTGTCTCTGGAGGCTCGTTTTTCCGAGACAGAATCTTCGCTATCGCAGTTCCTATTCAGCTTCTCCAAATGCTCCAACTCTTTCTTGACGAGTCCACACATGTGGAGTGGGCGGGCCTCGCCGGTGCCTGGCCGAGGCCCTGCCCAGAAAGGGCGGACCCATGGAGGCCCTGTCCAATCAGGGCGGACAGTGGCGTCGGCTTCACCAAGGCTCCTCTCCGCTGAGGGAGGTCTATAAACCATGATACCATTCTCAGTCTTGAGTTCTTTGGGGGTCGTTCGTTCTGTGCTTGGAGGCCAGAGTTGGTTGGAAAACGAAGGGGTTCCTGCTGCTTGGCTCTTCTCATGTCTCACCCTGACGGCCCGACGACTGGTCCTGGCCCACTCGAGCTCCTCCATGCACCCGAACTCCACACAGGCAGCTGTGGACCTGACTGCACGACTGTTGGCAGGTGCCACACCACAGAGCATTCCATTCCCCGAGACTCAGGTACTCGAAAGAACTGCGACCTCAGCCCACCTACCTCCCTGGCTGCAAAAGTCCTTTGCCTTCAACTGGGTTCATTTTGTCCGAGTGTGTGTCTGAGTGTGTGGCGCCAGTCTAATAAGTAGAAACTGTATAAGTGTTTTCGATCATTGTAAATCTTGCCTGTGTACTCTTGTTTGTCTGCTCTGTGTCCTCTTTTGTAAGTTGCTGTAAATTGTCACACTACATCTTCTTTCTTCCCCCTGCATAACACCCCAATAAACCTGTTTCTGTGCCACATAAATTTCCTCATTTATTATAAATAAATTATTGTAGAAATGTTCCCAGTGCGTTTCCCTCCTTTCTTTCATTGGTCCAGCATGGTTCGGATCTGAGTTCCAGCCGGGTCTTTGTTCTCGTTACTCTGCTGATCCTAGCCGGCACGGCTTTGGCAGTTCCGCTCGACTGCACCCAAACCGGAGTTGATAGTCGGTAGTTGGAACGACACCACAGTCGGTAGAGTGACCCTGTTCGAGCAAGACGTGCCACGTGTGTGGTTCCCCGGTAGACGACATCGCGTGGTTAATTTGGTAAATTGGTTCTACACAAAAAGACCATACGCTACGCAGTGGAGTTATTGGCGTCCATGGTCGGTTAAATGACCTGCGGCCTCACGGAGTAATCCGTGAGCGACGGCCTACTATTCCGGGAGTCTGGTGGGAGACGATGTAACTCCCCGCACCTAGCGGTCATTCTCGCCACCGGTCCCTGGCAAATGAGGCCAATGTCAAATATATATACTGTATCATCTTGTGAGGTACCCTTGCTGCACATGGGTGGGAGCCCCGAATAATAAAATGTTTTGAAAAATTACATGAACGAGCAGAGTTTCGGCCCTATGGGTGATCTTGTTCCAAGCATGCAATACTTTCTTCTGATGCATGCCTTTATTTTGGTGGTGTATTGGGAACAGACAGCTCCGTATATGCAAAAAAAAACCCCCCTGGTTACGTGGATAAAGCAAAAATATTCCTTCTGCTTGTAATTCAAAACACCTCGCGGCACTGGAATATGTGGGAACAGGAATACAGTGCTGTAAATGGTGGAGAATTGTAATACCCTCTCCTACCTGGAGGCAGCGCTACATGATACAATTTACATTGAGAATTTGCATTCTTTCTTCCCCTCCCCAAAACTACTGGCAAAGATATAAACACACCTATACATGAATTGGGGTCATGCTGAACCTCTGTAGCAAGTCTGGATGTAATTGGCCCAGAACTGTAGGAGGAGGAGTGTGACAAACACACCCACAAACCCATAAACAAACAAACACTGGTCCGTTAATTAATTATAGTATGGATACTCCCACCCACTTTCGGACACGTGCAAGGACCCCAAAAACTGCACAGAAAAAATATGGTGGGGCTGGCCCCAAAACTGTGGGAGTAGTACTGTGTAAAAATCAATGCACCTTTAATGATGATGATGATGATGAAGCTGATAACAATGATGATTGTGACTGTGTTGGCTATGGAGGGGGTTATGTTGGCTGGGAGCATCTCTTACATGCCATGATGAAGGAAATGGGTTATTACAGAAAAATTGCAAAAACTCTAAAGTGAAAGTGGTGTGATGTTGACAGAAAGGTCTACACATGGATAATGACAAAACAGCGAATGCTGAACCCCCTAATGTGTCTACACGCAGACAATTTAATTCACTGCAGAATTTCTTGATAGACTGGATTTCTCATCTTTTTTCCAATCTTTGCCAGAATGATCAGCATCGTACCGGTGGAAATGAAAAATCTCAATTAAATTGAGATATTACCAAAGCCGTGAAAATTTCCACATGCGAAGAAAAGCGAAACTGCTCATGTCAAACCCTTGAATGTGTTTACATGTGGAGAGAGAGAGAGCAGCTTTGTATGGGTGAAAACTCAAAATCAAAATTGTATTGAGAAATTTATGCAGCCTTCCACCCACCATAGGAGACCCGCAAGGACCCTCAAAGGTTCCACAGAAAGTTTGGCGGGACTAGACCCAATAAGTCCTACTTTGTGTCACAATCCAATGGAGATAACCCTCATTGACATCACACAGTGTTTATGTTGGTAAGATTTGTATTACACTGAAGTTCCTGTTAAAAACTGAAATATTCTATAAACTTTGTAATCCTGTGAGGAGATGTATCACCTGTTTACATTACATGATGATAAGTTTAGAATAACCGTTGTGTTTTCCCAAGAACTTGGAAATTGACAGCACTTGACTTTTGATAACACCATCTGTGAGCTTTGGGTCAAGATCGTCAAATGGTGCAATTTTTTTATCCCATGCATGCAAAGTGAAAAGCGGGGTTAAGCAATTGATTCATGTCCTTCCATCCATCGTAAGTATATGATCCAGGAACAACTTATTTCAATTGAATATTATATTTTGAACACAAATCGGAAAATGAATCGGAAAACAAACCTGCTATTTAACAATACTTTGTCTCTAAATTTGTGCTGATCACACATGCATGTAGAGAAGTGAGATAATATTTTCACCCTGTCTGACTGCCTGACACACAAACAAAATTTAAAATCATTCTAAACAGGAAGCCCACTGTTGAAGGACGTCATAAATGACACAAACAACAGGCACAAACAACTAATGTAAGGTGTCAGGTAGGTGAGTGATAGAGACTTCATCAATGGCGGTAAATTCCGGAATTGATTTATTTATATGAACTTTACAATCTTTATTTTATTTAAATTTAATTACAACCTTGAACACTGTAGAACACAAATCACCTTGTCACTTTCAAACCGTTTCTCTTTAGCAGTACTTGGACATTAAATAAGGTGATGTTTAAGCAAGGGTTCACACAATTTTTTTCATAAGATTTTCCAATGAGTACCAGCAGAAATGGTTTGATACTCAAACAAAAAAATTGTCAGCTTCGAGCGTGCTCATCTGCTTTCACAATCACCACTCAGATGTTTAATGCACCTCTCAGCTTTGTCGGCATCTATAACCCAGCAGCATCTTACTCCTCTGAAAGTGGTCTCTCAGAACATATGCTCCAGAAGAGACTCACAAATCACTCCTTTTAGGTCATCTCTACCGAGATGACCTAATAAAGCCAGACCAAATGTCCGTCCGTACATCCGTCCGTCCGTCAACAATTTTTCTTTCCAGTCTTGATGAAACTTCGTATGTGGGTAGAAGTCGATGAGTGTTGCACAACGATATAACTTTTGTCCAGGTTCAAGGTCAGGGTCAAGGTCACGAGGTCACGTAAGTTATAAAAATCGCCATTTTCAAAACCTATCTAGTCTGCCATTTTACAAGATATTCGGCAACTGTTTATTGATTATGATAGTAAAAAGTATTATCTTGTATCTAACTGGACAGATTTCTGAATTTCCTTCCCGTTTGATCGTCACGTGATCTGGAAGATGGCCAAAAACGCCGATGCGATTTGCAAAGAAGGAAGGAAGGATTTCGACCAATCATCTATGAAATATAAATATAAAACACATTTTTAGCCTTTTATACTTATACATTTTCCGCCGAAGGTGCAAAAGTTTCAAAACCTGAAATGTAAACGTCGGCATTTATTTTAAAAATATAATTTCATGCGCGTGCGCCAAAATACCGAGTCACCTTTAACCAAACTGCAGTAGCGCTGCGCAGTAGCGCTGCGCAGTAGCGCTGCGCAGTAGCGCTGCGCAGTAGCGCTGCGCAGTAGCGCTGCGCAGTAGCGCTGCGCAGTAGCGCTGCGCAGTAGAGCTGCGCAGTCGAGCTGCGCAGTAGTCTTCGGTCATGGCATCTGAGCAACCAGCATGGTTCAGATTGACTGTGGTTTCTGGGGCGAAGGTGATTGTTAAGAAGTATGCCGGCGGTATAAATTCGAGTGACTGTATTGGTGATTTAATCACGCAACATCTTGACAATGAATATTCTGGCCGAACGATTGCATCAATTCAGTGCATCAGCATGGATAATTCGCAGGCTCCTCTGGATCGTGCCGATTTTGTTTCTGTCGAAAGTTGCACGCCGATGTTCGTATTGAAAGATGTTGGTGCCAAGTACGTCAAAGTTTCCCTGCGAGATGCTGATATTCAGCCTTCAACGGACCAGAAATCAGCCTTTGATGTGCTCATGGGGATGGCGAGACGGTACGATCAAATGCCCGCTGAAAAGTAAGAGCTGGTTATGGCTCTGATTGACCGTTTCGAGCGTGTTGACTCTGAGTAGACACCTTTTTAAAAATCATATCCAGCACTATGCACTGGTGTGCATGCACACATCTACGACTTGGACAGTAATTTTCTCACCATTGTTTCCATTTGTTTGATGATCCAACAGGTTTCTATAAGAAAAACATGACAGACTATATTGTAAAAACAAGTTTCAATCCTTCTTTATTGTTTTTCACATCAGATGATACAGTGAACATGGGCATCCTGCATTTGAATGGTTTTCCATCTTCAATGTTTTCTTAGATCCTCCTGGTCCGGAATTTATATTTATCCCCCCCCCCCACCTACCCTTGTCTTTTCCATGGAACATCCGAAAAAAAACCATTAAAATATTTAATTTCTAAAAATTTAAATTATATTTATATTTATATTTCGACTTACCGCCCCTACATTTTAGCTGAAGAACTGCGTAAACCAAGTTATAAAATAACTAAGGCCAAAGTATTAACTTCATTATAAACTCCATTCGTCTCTATCCCTTCCTCCCCACTGGTGATCGTTATCTTGGTGATGCGAAAAATGTCGTTTATTAATTTTTTTATAATTTTTCTGATAAATAAAAAAATCTTAGCCCCCGGCCACCGCCATTAACCGGTAACAGAACACCCAACTATAACCCCTAATTAAAATCTGGGTGGGATCTAACATAATCGCCGGCGGACATAGGGCTGCAGGCTGTGGGGCGAGGCCACGGATCCCGGATGAGGGGATAAGTGATAAATTATGCTACATGCTTCGGGCCTTCTGATTAATATATCATTGAGTACATTCTATAACTAATGAATTAATAATTAATGAATCTGGCATACAAAATGTTTTTTCATACCTGACATGTTACTTTGTGCAGTGTCACGAAACTTCTGTGGAATTAATAATTAATGAATTTGCTAGCTCTAACGATTTTTCAAACCTCAATATCTCTATAAATACTTGACCAATTTTCATTCTGAAAGTTGCATTATAATCAGTGAAGAATAATCTACATTCTACAGGATTATCATAATCTCCGAGAGCTAAGCCTATTTTTTCGTTTTTTTTCTACAACCAGAAGTGAAATGTCCCCAGAGAGTGGACGGACCGGAAAACCACGTATTGCACTTACTAGTGATTCTGATGTGTTAATCCGGGTACTAAATGAACAATACATATTTATTAATGATGTCATTATTAGTATTATCCTAGTGTATGTCTGTGAACTATTTCAATCTAAACGTTTCGTTTGGACTATTTCACGGTTACCTGAACTTAACATTGAGAACTTGTGGTATTATAGAAATGACCGTCACCCCCACACGGGGGTAATTTTTCATTCTAGACTCTCCGGAGCCTCCCTTCTTCCTCTTCACTGGCACATTGTCCTTAGATCTATTGTTTTTTTAAATATTAAAAGTTATAAACTTACAATATAGCTTTTAAGTTATATTGTTATAATTTATTAACTTAATTTTGTCAACCTAAATTTTGAAATCACTGTAAATCAATTATCATAATTATCACTGAAGAATCTTACCAACACAAGCTGAGGAAACTCTCTATTCTTCCTCTTCGCATGGAGGTTCTCCTTAGATCTAGTTTTTAAAATATAAGTTGCAAGTTATGAAATAAATTACATTCTTATAATTTACAAACGTATTTTTGTGCACTTAAATTTTGAAATCACAGTATATCAGAATTATCTGACTTGCACTCTGAGAAAACCTTCCATCAAAAGCCTCTGCTGTGCTAGTACGCTTTTGAGCTTTCTGAGCATATTTGAAGTATGCATTTTGTTTGTTTTCACCAAGCATGAGTACCTGAGTACCAGTTATGTGAACCGCTGTGTATACGGGTGATGTAGAAGACTGCTTCAATATTGCTAAACTTCCAGATTTTTTTCTGGAATCATTACTTTATTTCAAATGAAGTTTGGGAAGTTTTCTGGAAGCATTATTTATCTAAACTTCCACAATCATTACTTTTTTTTGTAATCGAAGTATATACTTGAATACTGCACAAGGTATCGTTTTCTGTGAACTCCTTGTTTTCTGTAGTTATTGTTCACCAAAATATTTAAGGATCCTCTGGATGGTTATGGGCAATCACAGAACTTGGTAAATATCACGATCGACATCTCTCTCTTATAAAACAAGTCAAACATTTGCCATATTGAAAAGAAAAACACAGACCCCAGCCATATCCCACAATTCCTTGCGGAAACATGTCATGACGTCAATAGTTCTGGTTGTGGGCATTCAACATTAATTCATCAGTGAACATAAACAGTAAAACTTCACAGAGGTTACCTGTGTTTTGACATGAATCATGTTACAAGATAGCCACAGCGAGTGCTTAAAAATTCAAGCAACAAACTAATCTTATCTTGCAATACTGCAATGGTAGAATGAATGCTTCATATGATATCAATTTTGGTGAGAACGTTAAAGTTTGAAATGGCTCACATTAGCCGAATGCATAACTTTCCACCATTGATAGCAATGCCAAGGTTTTTTAAGCAGCCGTGAAGCATGGTCACCCGTCGACAATTTTAATTCAAATTTCAAGCAGTCTACTGTGCAATGCATCGGCATTTTTGCAAGCAAAGTGTAAGGTCGTACTTTGGTGTTTTCTCAACACTATCATGAATATGTTTTATGCATTTGGTGAATCATGCTTCTTGTAAAGTATATTTTTCTGTTTCTCCTCACAGTGATGTCTCCTTGAGGAGTTTGTATGTAAAATTTCATGTGGTAAAAGGGATTGGGAGACATCAGTACAGCAACAGAAAATGGAATAATGAGCATAGTATGTGAGGATTCCAACCTGGGATTGCAGCATCATAAGGGAAGTGCTCAGATGAGAATGCCAAATGTCACCTGTTTGGCATTCTCATCTTTTGTTTTTTGTATATATAGTCAAGGTTCGTGGAAGAGCTAGTACATTGAATGGATCAGGACGTATCAGGACAAAAGGAACAGGAGCGAGGGGGGGAGGGGAAAGGGGGTTGGGTTTGGGCTGGGGGGGGGATAAATGAGTGTATAAAATATCATGATTTTTTTATTGGGGATTATCTGATATGATCGTGAATAGCTGTCTTTAAGACCTGGAGGGAAGAATCTGAACATTTTCCGAAGAATAAAAAGGCCAGATGTTCCTGATGTCTCTTGAAATTGACGCTTTTAAATTAACAGCAAGTTGCTGTAATTTATTGGCGGCTAATTAATTGGGGAAAAAATCAATAAACTACACTTGGTCTTGCATTCTATATTTACACTGCTTAAGGCACAGTCTATTACAACTCTAGCCCTAAGTTTAATTTTGCTGCAAACTCATTAGCCCTAATCTCTCCAAGTCTCTTTGTACACAGTCTGTAATCTTCGGAACTCTCATCTCCCATTACAGATCTCTATGGAAACTCAGGAGGTCCTCATACATAATATACTTATTTGCAATACAGTACTGAAAAGCTTACTGGACCATCTTGTGGAAACGTTTTTTATCACTATTTTGGTTAACAGTGATGGATTGCCCTTCGTAGGTGAAAATGTCCATTCGCATGTGACACGTGAACACTTGGGAATGCGATTTTGTTTAAAATGTGGGAGCTGCTCCCGCACAGCAACCTCATTAGACAGCAAGAAGTGTAACATGGTGTCGAGGGATATCCAAGAGCAGACCATTTACTAAAAGCAGTTGAGGCAGGAAATTCTGATTTGTTCAGGGTGTTGTTGATAACTGGCATACTCTTTGCAAAAGACACAGTGGGATCTTTAACATCCACCAATGACCAGTGCTGGCAGACGAGTCCTGCGACTTAACGTCCTTCCAATGTATGCTGCACACATTGATGATCAGCCATCCATGAAACACCAGGGCAACGGTTTATATCTGAGTCATGATTCTAACCCAGGGCGGGCAGCTCAAAGGTGCGTGCACATACCTTAAAGCTATCCTGCCAGCCTAAGTTAACAGTCACCATCAGTCATATGCACCACATGGGAGATGTGGATATATTCTTGCAGTGGATTTATTCCAAGTGTCTCTTAACTTAATCCTTCAAAAGATAATTTAATTATCTTTGTACTTGTCTATCCTGTCTTTAAAATCTTGGTGCACCAGATAATGAAGTGAAGGAAAATCTGAATACCAGCTTTCTGAATATTATTTTGGACCTCAATGGCAAACATATTGAATGTCCTTTAACAGGATTGTGTTGAGCTCATGAATGAGACACAATCAAAGTGTATGTCTTTGATTAAAACCTGAAGAACCCTAATATTATAGGCCTAAATTTAAACCTGCTGCCACTTGGTGAAGTCTATGTGTAGTTTGTTTCTTTTTTTTCATATATCTCTTTCAAATTACCTGTGATGTCTTTGTTATAAAGGATGCAGACTGAGATGAAGCTTCATGTATATGCAAACTATATCTTTATATATATATATTTATATATATATATATATATATATATATATATATATATATATATATATATATATATATATATATATATATATGTCAAACAGGTGTATTTGTTTCTCCCTCCTTTATGACTTAAATGTCTCTACTTATCTTCCATTAACTTAAGGGGTATGCTCCATCAAACAGGTAAAAAAAAAATGGACCTGATTGTGTGTGGTCATACAAAAAACTATTAGACCCCATAAAAGTACAGGATCTCGGGGAGTACAAAATTGCACGTATGCAGTAATATCATATACTGAGAAGTTTGGTAAGTATTGTCGTGTCCAGGGGGTTTAACCCCTACCTGGTCGGATGGCCAACCTTCTCCCTTGGAGGCATACAGCCGAGAATCTCTGAGATTATTGCGCGCGTGCGGGAAAACAGTTAAGCTCTGCACCAGGACGGCACAAATACAAAGACACAAGCAAATTGAATTAAATTAAATAATAATTTAATAACACAGAAAACCAACAATTATTATGAAAATGAATCAAGACGTGAGGTAACCTAAATCTAATTCTAATCGAGGCGCCTCCACACAGAGTTAAACAAACACACAAGGGGGCAGATACAATATAGAAAAACAATCCCTCCTTTATTTCGCCACGAAGCTTGGTCCACATGGTCCTTATGGAATGTGGAATTGGGGAGCTTCATAGACGCGCCTTACAAAATGGCGCCAAGCCACCTTCTCACCGCCTGCGGGAAGAACGTACGTCAGGCAATTCATGAGCGGTAATTAACACGAAGGTTCAGAGACTCCGTGCAGCTTCTTTTCACGAGCAAAATGTCGACCGTTCCTCTCCTGCACCCGGTCTGTTTACAACGATGCCCCGCACGACGAGACGATGTCTGAGGCCCCGTGAGGAGGCCACAAGACACACTCTCCTTCCCTCCTCAGAATCGTACACACTTCACGGCTCAACCGAACCATCAACGGCTAACATCCTGCTCAGCACGCGAGCCAATTTACAAAGCATGAACACGAGAATTGTGCAGCCTTCGTCGTGCCGAGAGCAAGAGCGAGATCCTCCGTGTCCTCTCTCGACCTGCGTGCGTCCGTTCATTACAACTCCGCAACCTTCCTGTCTCATCTGCTCTTCCACGCCCTCTTCCTTTTCATGCGTCTCACGTCACGCCCATCAAACCTCCACCGCCGGGGCATGGCCTGCTCACACGAAACCTGGGAAGGCGGGGCATCTACCCCCTCGGCACGTTTTGCTTGTTTGTTATGATCATTTTGGTTATAATAACATAGGGAAAAGTCACAGGGGGGCAATTACATTCTGGGGAAGTTATCCTTGAGCACTATCTGATTAACACACTGCTCCATCCCCCATTTGGTGACATGTAACACTTAAGCTCACAGTCTCCCTACTTCACTACATTAAGATGTCTCCTACATGACCACGGCCCAAGCAACTCCACCCAATCTTATCTCTCCTATCAAATCCCTTAATCTACCCCACAAACATAACAGTATCAAGTTTATCAGACTATTTGCTTTGCTTCAGAAATTTATGAATGGCAAGGAGAAGGTTTCCAAGCATCTGTTCATGTCTGGACGATTCAGTATAGAAGAAATCCAAAATCTTGTTAAATTTGTGAACATGCAGAAGAAAAATGCACGTGGAATAAACCAAGCTATTTGAAACGAAAAGGAATACAATCCACCAAGCTTAGAGGAAAGTGTGCTGAAGAGGTGAACAACGCTGTATTTAGGACACATTAAAAAAGGAGACCTCTGTACTTGGATCATAAATTTGGTTCACCACTCAAAAAAAAAAAAAAATTTAAGAGGAGGGAGATGATGTAAAATAATGTGACGTGAACAAAGTACGTCAATGTTGCTGTATATTATGTAGGTGAGGTGACAGAACGTTTGGGAGAGCGTCATAGATTTTTGATCAGCGGTCACAGAAAAACTCTCAATTTTTTTTTTTTACAAGCAAAGTGGGATTGTACATCTGTTTCTGTTAAAACAATTTAATTTATTTTTTTTCCTCCAACGGATTTGTTTGTATCCTGATGAAAAAGTCTCCTATAATCACAAATGGCAAAGAATCTCAAGAAATGACTTTTGTCCAACTTTTGGTCAAACATTTTGCCTTGCTTCAGCCGAACGTAAGACCTGTCCAGCCGGTTCGTGAAAGATTCAAAACAAAAGAAAACACTGTTGTATTAACTGTGGCCGTTGGATCGGTAAGATAACTTCGACCTTCGAGATTTGCACAATTATCTCAGCTGTCTAGCCTAGATTTGCATCTCCACCCAGTTATGAACTGTCATCCTGGTATTTTGGAATCACGACGAGGCATCAATGCGTGCGCCCTCCGATGGTAGGATGTTTGGAAGAAGGGACATCGGAAGGAAAGATCCATCTGCCAGCAATGCTCGCTCGTGGATGTTAAATATCCCACGGTGTCTTTCACGAAGAGGAGTCAGGTTAACGGACACTGAACAAATCACACATTCATGCTCTAACCTACAGGGGGCACTGCATAGCAGCACTGCCATGTCCTCCTCAATGATGCAAAGCAGAAGTCATGAGCTGCAAACAACTGAATGAATTGGGGGTAGCAGTAGTAGTAGTCGTAGTAGAAGATCGAGATCGATGCCAGTCACACAGAAGCTGGTACATTTCTGGTAAAAATTGTCATATACTCTGAACTTTTAATAAGGTGATATGTCACACTGACTTTTGGTAACATTATATTCCAAGGAACTTGTAAATTAACAGCATTGAATTTTTATGTCCCTCAGCTGAGGAAGTGAGGAAGTTAACTTGCACTTATTTTTTTCTGAACTCTTCACTCCCAGCAGTCACTGAGACGGACCACAGTAAATAGCACCTCCTCTTCCTGCTCCTCTCCTTCATTGCATGCAGCACAAGGCTGCAGATAACATCATTGGCTGAGGGCACAGCCGTGGTCCTGATGCAGTGCCCTCTATTACCAGAACACCGGTACTCATATCATCAACCTCAGAAGGATGACAGGCGGAGTCAACCCAACCTGGTGTTAATTCAATGGTTACAGGGGATCAAACTCAGAACCCTGAGATCCCAAGCCAGCCACCCTAACCATTAAGCCAACACCAAACTTCGATATAGCACTGTCGACATCTCCCTCTTCAAAAGAAGTCTCACATTCACCAATTTGAAACGACCTGACCATGGAAGTATCCCACAATTCCTTGCAGTAAACATGTCATGATATCTTTGGGTCTGGGGGTCTATTTGGCAAGGCTAGATCGTCAAGTGCAGAGAACTGCAAGGTTTCTCTCGATGTCTAAGATATTTAATTTCTTTCATTCTCATATATATATATATATATATATATATATATATATATATATATATATATATATATATATATATACACACTGGAGATACCAAGAGTGGCACCTTGCTCAACTAAGAAAGCTTTTTGCAAGCAACATCAAAGGCCCAAAGAATCATTGCTGAGCTTCCTCTTTGATCCTAAAGAACAAGATACTTTTGATGCTCCATTTGTCTCCACCTTTCAGCTGCAAGGGGCACCACACACTATTCTCCTTGGTTCGTCCTTGTTTCTTGGGGACATCAATGATATGGACATATCTGCTTTGTTGGTGAACTTGATTTTTCGCCCACGTGTGAAGCGAGAAGTGGAGTTCAAGAAATCGGTCACGTGTGTCGTGTCTGCATTTTGTTAAGAGCCGTACATCGAAAACCGTTCACCGGAGGAAATTTAAATTTTACCACATGTCACATGACCGTTTGATGGAGTGCACATTGAGCATCCATGGAAAATTTTCAAAGGATAATTTACATACATTTACATCAGGAAGTGTAAATCGATGCAAGTACAAATTTGCCACTAAAAGAGTTGGCTCGCACTCCAGGGTCGCCAAGAGCCAGAATGAGCCCTGGGGAAATACTCGTGGGGCCCACTTCATCCAAGCCCCCTTCAATTTTGTTTTTTAGATCCTCTTGGAGGATCTCGAAGTCTTACTCACGTTGTTGTTCTTGTGGACTTTTTTGTTTCACAGCCTACGGTTTTCATCGAAACTTCCTGAAACTTGGCATGTATATGTAAAAATATCCTGCGCAGACAGTAACCATCTCCGATTTTGAAAATTCCTCCGAGAAAAAAAAAAGTTATGACGTCAAAATATCTCTGCTAATGGAAATCGCCTAAAAATTATCTCCGAAACTAGGCAAGCTTTTTGAAATCTCTTTGCGTGAATCGAACAGGGCATTAGCAGAGATGAATTACCGCACATACGATACACCACTGTGACGTCATATCAATTTTTATGACGTAATTCCTATTTTTTGACATTTTTTGTTTCACAGCCCAGAGTTTTCATCGGATCTTCGTGAAACTTGCCATGTATATGCAGAAAGCCCAGGCGCAGGCAGTAACCATCTCTGATTTTGGAAATTCTTCCTAGAAAAAAAAGTTGACGTCATAATATCGCCGCTAATGGAAATCACCTATTCCATTATCTCCAAAACTGGGGAAGCTGTTTGAATTTTGTTTGTGGGGTTTTAAGCTGCCAATATCGTGTTTCACTGCCGACCTGATTATAAAATGTCGGATTGGTGCTTTGCAGGCAAGGTGTTGCATCACAGGTTGTGACATCCCTCAGATGGACGTAAAGCTGGGTGTCCCGTCTGCTCTCATTATTTGCTTAGGTGGTGTCTTTCTTGAAGAGTTGGCTTAAAGATAAAGCTTTGGGGTCAGACAAACATCCGAGAGTATTAAAGGAGATGGCAGAGCATACAAGTATGATGTTAACATATATATCATTATTCTTATCTGATCAGCCAATATGAACCCTTTGCTCAGACAACATATTCGCACAAAACATCCCATGATATTGGGAAACAATGGACAAAAGCACTTGTACAATTTATAGGACGTGAACAATGGGAACCCAGCATCAGTTCGGATGGGAACTCCAAACATGGGTGTGTTCCATTGCCAATCAGCTTGTTATCGCTTGCGAAGCTAGTCGTTCCTTATCAACCATTTCGTTGGAGTGCTTGCTTGAGTGCTTAAGCCACTTGGCGAGCACTCAGCAAGCGGATTTCTGACGTCACTAAACACCATATTTGCATTAACCTCATATTTGCATTGGAGTAAAATTGCATTTAGTCAAACGAATAATCATAATTCAAAGTTCCAATTTAAAGATCCATAATTTAAAGGTCCTGGCAAACCTTTTTGTAACACAACTACATCAAAATATCTCGTACTACTGCTATACTTCAGGAAAGGGCTCAATACGCTCGACTGGTGTGCTTGAGTGGCTTCAGTTGCATTTCGAGCTGACTGGTTGAACCATTTGATTGATGTGTGCTGCCAGGGCGATGAGCTGTGCTTTGCACCCAGGTGGCCCTAAGCTCACATAGTTCGTCAAAGTTGTCTAATTTAACCAGAACCTTTATATATATAATTTAACAAATTCATTTTATACCTTGTAGGTGGTGATGTCAAAGTTATCCCCGCCCATTCCTGAGGGTGTGTTGTCTGCACCTAGGGTGTGTTCCATTACCAATCAGCTTGTAGAGTGCTCGCCAAGTGGCTTGAGCACTCGAGCAAGCACTCCAACAAAACGGCTGGTAAGGAACGGCTGGCTTTGTCAGCAATAAGAAGCTGATTGGCAATGGAACACAACCTGAGATGTAGTCATCTACATCAATCATTCTAAGGTATTTCAAAGATGATGTCAATGCATGCAGTTTGGCACAGAAATTAAATATGGTTATAAATTTTGCATTTAAAATATATTTTATATTTTCTAGTGAGGCTCTGCATTTTTTAAATCTCTCTTAATCATAATGTGTGGAGGTCGAGAAGGAGCAAGCAGCATGGACAACAGCTCAGTTTAAGAAAAATTCATTTGGAAAGGGATTGATGAGCAATGAGGATAGAGGAGTATAGGGACATAGGCAGAAGTGTAAGTTTGACCGGAATTGAATTGGCTGGTCTGTGACCGTTGTGTGCATGTTGCACTGTCTAGGTATTTTGAGATATCGATTCTCTGAGTTGTAGGTATAGTCAAATGTCAACATATATTCTGTGTTAATGCAACCCTCATCTAACTGGCCCCTCCTCCACCACCCAAACATAGAATAAAATTTAAAAAATCCCCATCCGTTGTGATTGTTGACTTTGTGTCTGTGATGTGGCTCTTCGTTCTGCCTTTCCGCTTCTCACTGAATGGTTGGCAGGTAAGATTGGGTTTGTGGTACATGTGTGGTTAATGTCATGAAGGGTGAATGTGCTCATTTGTTGATTGTGTGATTGGACTGGGGCCAGAGGTTGTGGATGTGACATATGTAGCTCGGTCTTTGTCAAGATTTCCTTGTGTTTCCTTTATAATAGAGCTCATCGTGTTGAGATCGATGGTTCAAGTGCATTAATACTTATCAAATTGTCCACTGTTGACCAATTTCCCTACACCACAGAGATCCCTTCATGGATGACCAAAATAAATGAGGATCCTGCCCGAGCGGCATTTAACATGCCCAGTATCGAAACATGGTCTGCTTCATGCCTGGCTCACACCTGGTTCAACATGACAGACACATGGTAGGACATCCAACACCGAGAGTCTAAAATGGACAAGACCTGTCTCCTACACAGGCCAGGCAATTATGCTGAGCGCATGTCCTTAATACATGTTCAAAGTCCTACAAATGAAACAAGAAAAAGAGCAATCAGAGATTGCAGACCCTCGCCAGGACTTGTTTTGTGTGTTGTTTGTGTACTGATGTGTTACATAATTAATGAGACATAATTGGAACTGCCACTTTATAACTGCCGGCAGTGATGACCGGGTACCAAGACGTCCCACTTTGATGCAACCCCGCTTTGATCGGACACCTGACCCTGACCCATGGCGTTTTTATTATTATTCAATTAAAATCAGAATGGGATTAAAATAAATTCAATTCAAATCAAATTGAAGACCAAATAAGAAATGATAAAAACGCCATGGGTCAGGGTCAGGTGTCCAATCAAAGCGGGGTTGCATCAAAGTGGGACGGGGTTGCATCACAAGACCAAAGCGGGGTTGCATCAAAATTGAATCTGTCAGAACTGATCGAGGTACAGCCCTTCATTAGAGTCATCAGAAAGAACCCAAACAAGCAAAAAGTAAAGATGAAGTGATCAGAATTTGCATTTCAACTGCGACTCCCCTACCCTCAAACCCATCCAAACACAGACAAGTGAGCCTTATTCAAAAAAATAAAATAAGATAAAATATAAAAAGAACCTTTATAAAAAAAATATAATAATTCTGGCTGCCAGACCATGCGTCCGATCAAGTTGAAATTTAAAACATGTATTCCCCATCACTACCAGATCATAATGTGGTGCTTCACGTCGATTGATTAAGCGGTTCCAGAGAACTCATTACTTAATATAATCTTCAATCCAATTGGGTGCCAAACCATGTGACCTATCAATTATTCCTTAACAAATTTGTACACACATGGGGGACACATTTGTACACACATGGGGGACATGGGGGGCTTGGGGGACATTTGTGTGAAGTTTCCCATTGATCTGTCCAGCCATTCTGGACAAGTTTTTTTATGGGTTTTAGGGTAAATCCAATATGGATGCCAAACAATGTGACCTATGACATCATATTTGTGAACCTTTTGTTCCTCATGGGTAGGTGGTGAAATGTGTAAAGTTTTGCCTCAATCTGTTCAGCCACTTCAGAGAAGAAGATTTTTGAAGGATTGCTTTAAAAAAAACAATATGGCTGCCGAATCACATGACCGATGACGTCATCATTTTTTTTTTCCCCCTGGACCGTTTTATCCTAAGACGACCTTCAAAATTTTTCATACTGATCAAATGTGGCGTTCAACATATGTAATTATGATTTCATAACAAAGGCACTCTGACGTCATTAAAAAAAATGAAACCTATTCCCCATGAGGAGTACTTGTCATGTGCCAAGTTTCAATTTTTTTCTTTGTTGCAGTTTCAGAGATAGAAGTCCAAAGTTTTTTCAACATGGCTGCCACACCACGTGACCTATGACGTCATATTTATCATTAAAACATTCCACATGGATGGTGAAAATTTCGTCTCAATCCAACAAGCGGATGCGGACAAAAACGACAAAGTTCTTTGCGGCCAAACAAACAAACAAACGGACCCAAATGCAGTACTCTCCTCCAGCGAGGGTAATGAATACAAATGGTGCTAAGGTCTTAAATTCTAAGACTGACCTCTGCCCCATAAAATAACACTATTGCTGCCATCTTCTTGTGAGATGAAAATACAGCATTAAGAATTCTCCTGCAGTCTCATTGTCAGTTTCTCTTTCAGAAATGACCGTCTATATAAGTTTAAACCTTTGGGCCCATCCAGTTACATCCCAAAAGACTTCTCTTGGTTTTGGCTAGAACATCTCTGAAGTGTATTCCTCATTCCCTTCTCTTTTGGCAAACATTCTCAAGCTGTGCCACATGTTACTGACCTTCAATGAAATGTTCCACATGAGATTACAACTAAAACTAGAAAGGCACTCGGTAGAGCGCATACCCACGCCATGCAATGCCTGATCTATGAGAATATATTGGGCCCAATAAATTTTGGAAATATCATGCTATATATCGTTTTTGGGCCCATCTCTCAATGGTGAAGATTCACCTTTAAAATAAATAATTCTCGTATCCAGATCCGGATTTGGATCTTCACCAAAATCGAATCAATTTGGTCTTATCTGTCCCAACCTGTCCAACAATTTTCAATGGAATCCGTCCACAACTTTTTGAGATATCAAACTATGTATCGGTTTAGCCCTATATGCAGTGGTGAAGAATTGGTTGATGAAAAAATATTTTCACAAAAAAAATAAGTGACCACTATATTCTTTTTTGTTGTCTGTCTGTATCTGTCTGTCTATCTGTCTGTCTGTCTGTTGGGTAGTTGATCTAGTCGAAAAAAAAAAATTCCAAAAATGTTTTTTTTTGAGATTTGTTCTACCCTTATCAGTATTTAAAATGGCGATTTCAGTTAATACAATGGCGATTTCGATGAAACTTGGTTGGTAGGTTCATAACATGACCTAGTTGTGTGCAAATGAGAACCGTGCTACGGACACCACCGTTGCCGAGCAACGGGACTTTGACATTTTTGAAAAATCATAAAAAAAATATTTTTTCGAAAATAAAAAATCGGGCCACGAGCGACTGTGGGCAGTACATTCAGCCATATTGTCAAAAATTTCCAGCCGGATCCTATGAAAACTGTCGGAGAAGATAGACTTTACATGAACCCTGGTCGAAAACAATAAAAAATGAAGTTTGTTATATCTCAGAGACTATGAGTCAGATATACATGAAACTGGTGTGGTAGGTTCATGGTATGTCCTAGTTATATGTGAGAAAGTACCGTTGTTATGGACCCCTCCGTTGCCGAGCAACGGCCGAAAAACCTCTAAATGTGAGGGTATTTTAAAGAAAAAACAATCTGCAGCATTAACCCTTGAAGCTCGAATCATGAATTTTCTTGTGCTTAATCCTCAGGTCATTCCCCATCGAATGGGCCCTTCACGTCAGGTTCTATTGGGTAGGCGACTACCCATGTCCGCCTACCGGCTTGTCTGTCTGTCTGTCTGTCCCGAGCATAGCTCCGTTGGTTTTGATCCGATCCTGATAAAATTTCGGTGGAAAGTTTATATCATGATCTAGTTTTGTTTTCCTGAAAATGGACGTGGTGCGCCCATTATGGGGCAGAGCCACGCCCCAAAAACGTGTTTTTAGGGGGGAGCCAATTTCAATTTGCATCTTCTCCTTGGGGGTTTGTCGAATCTGAAAGGGGTTTTGGTATTTGGTTAGTGCAATGGCACCTGCATAGCCCCACGGTGCTCGATTTTTCATTTTCCTCCCAAGGTCAAGGTCACAAGGTCACAAACTTAGAAAATTGCGAATTTTGACGTAAAACATTTTCTTCTCCGAGGGGTTTGTCGAATCTGGCAGGGGTTTCAGTATTTAGTTAGCCCAATGGCACCTGTATAGTCCCACAGAGCTCGATTTTTCATTTTCCTCCCAAGGTCAAGGCCACAAGGTCACAAACTTAGAAAATTGCGAATTGTGTTTTAGGGGGTAGCCAATTTCAATTTGCATCTTCTCCTAGGGGGTTTGTCAAATCTGGCAGGGGTTTCAGTATTTGGTTAGCCCAATGGCACCTGCATAGCCCCACAGAGCTCGATTTTTCATTTTCATCCCAAGGTCAAGGTCACAAGGTCACGAACTTAGAAAATTGCGATTTTGACATAAAAAAAAATCCATCTTCTCCAAGGGGTTTGTCGAATCTGGCAGGAGTTTCGGTATTTGGTTAGCCCAATGGCACCTGCATAGCCCCACGGAGCTCGATTTTTCATTTTCGTTCCAAGGTCAAGGTCACAAGGTCACGAACTTAGAAAATTGCGAATTTTGACATAAAAATCGTACGACTGCCAAAACTTTGAGAGCTCAGATGACAATATTTTTTAATGCATAATCTTGAGGTCATTCCCCACCTAAAGTCTTGAAACCATTTTTCTCTATCTCGAACACCTTGCCTGTGACGCCCCCTTCAAGTTTGTTTTTACGCTGATTTCATCAAAGTATGGATAATCCGAGGAGTGTGAAATGCCATATAGCCTTTATGACGTTATATTGTTCCTGGAATGTTCCAGAGGAAGTTTTGCACCAAAGGTCATAATCCTTGACATTTTGACCTTTAAAGTTCACAAAGGTCAAATTTTCAGAGTTGTTGGAATCAAACCGGGTTTTCCACATTTCTTTGATGAACTAATTCCAATAAGCGAAAGCACGTATCCTGTTTCCTTATTTTAATGTCCACAACATTGTTTTGGGACCTTTAAAGGTTATGCAAAGGTCAAATTTTGAAAGTTGTTGAACGAAACCTGTTTTTTGACATTTTACAGCTAATAACCTGTCACTCGTACCACATCATGTTGATCATTTTTATAACTTGGTCAAACATTATCACAATGTCTCATCCTTGACTTCTGAAACAATCTACATCGTAAAATACCGCTCGTGAACCATCGTCATCTTCTGACTTGTCGTTTTTAAAATTTTCAGATCTGGATCCGGATCTTCAGAAAAATTGAATCATTTCTTCCTTGTCACACACCCAACCTGTCCACAAAATTTAATTCGAATCTGTCCACAACTTTTTCAGATATCCTGCACACAAACAGACAAACAGAGGGATGAAAACATAACCTCCTTCCACCTTCGCTGGCGGAGGTAAAAGGCACGAGAATGAAACAGGCACATATCATAGACATTCATAGAAAAACCCGACTACATTATCACTATGTTGTCTTGTGGCACCTTTTGAGTTAATCTTTAAATCTAGTCTTTCAAGAGTGCCGTCCATCATCACTACCTACCTTGCTCTCTTCTGCTATAGCTAACCCCACTCCCCCACATTGTCTTTCTTTTTCCCCCTTGAATTACCTCATCCATTCCTGCCACTCAACCACTCATTTGAGATGTGTTCATGCATTTTTGTCCTGTGTCAGTCTCTAAAGCTGTTGCCCTTTGTCGTTTCGCTCCTCTGTGAACCTAGACGACTGTATAAAAACAGATTTCAAGAATGCAAAGAGCATTATCCAGGTTACTCAAACATTACTCAAATAGGTTCATCATAGGTTGTGACATCCACTCACCTCGAAGTTGTCCACTCTCGGTTCATATCCTGACCCAGCTATAAACTGTCATCCTGGTGTTTCACATGCAGGATGATTCATCAATGTGAGTGCCATCCCTTGGATGGACGTTTAACAGGCGTCTCGTCTGCTGCCATTAGTTGGTGGACGTTAAAAGACCCCACGGTGCCCTTCACGAAGAGTAGGGGAGTTATCGCTAGCACCATGACCAAATTCCAAATTTCTGCCCTAAATCCTGCTGGGAAGGAAATGGCAAACCACCCAGTATCACCCTTGCTGGGGAAGCTACTTCAGTGGCACTGGCTCTCTTCTGTGAAGAATGTGGTACATCAGAAAGAGAGAGAGAGAGAGAGAGAGAGAGAGAGAGAGAGAGAGAGAGAGAGAGAGAGAGAGAGAGAGAGAGAGAGAGAGAGAGAGAGAGAGAGAGAGAGAGAGAGAGATTGTGACATCACACTGGTATCTCTCTGCCGCATGTGTCTATATCGGTCAAGCCTCATGTGTGAAATTTAGACAGATACCATATTATCCAACTTTAACAATAACCCCACATGCTGATTCATGATAGGCAGTGTGACTGCATGAAGGATTTCTGCACTGTCATATCATACCCATTTATGGGTACAATAGGTGCCTTGTGATAATTTCCTTCCCAAACTATAACGTTCCCTCCTCTTTGGCAATGTTATTGCATAATGTTTTAATGATGATGTGCATCTTTTCCTCTGCTATACTTGTGGTCATCCATCAGTATTACTGAGGCTGAAGCATGACTTATCTGTGAAGAACACACATCTCCATTGCTTTTAGACTGAGTTCACCTCATCCTTTCAACCTAGTACCTGTCCCTATTTCCAAATGTGTTATAAACACCTTTAGGGGCATTGGTGCCCCTGCTGTAGAACGAGAGCGATTTCATAGTTGACAATTTATATCTGGGCAAGTTGGCATTCTGTCACATTATGCTCCTGAAATAGCCTTCCACCTCAACAGGAGTTTAGGACTTGGTCACACAATGGCTTACTCATTTCTAGAAATAGAGTGAGATAAAACACATACAAATGCTTGCACATGTGACAAGGTTAACATCCCCTTTAAAGGAAGTGGATGTAAAACATTGTCTGCGAATCACCAGGCCGATACTTTATAGTCAGGTAGTAGTGGAAATCAAACCCAGACGAGACGGTTCAAAGTACACCCAGACCCTGACATTCGCGGTTCCAACACTCGTGGGTTCCGCGTATTCGCGGCTGATAATTTGCGACATGCTTCGACATTCGTGGAAAATTGCCCCACATATTCGAGATTTTTTTTTTCACGAGCTGCGAGCAAAACAGTTCGAAAAGAAATCTTCCACGAGCCATGCACAAAGCAGCTGGATGTACGTACAGTACAATACTGTACGGACGCAAAAAACATATCTTCGATGAGCTAAAAACATGACCTGCTTCCTGGACATGTGTTGTAACTTGATGGGATAAATGTAGTTTCAAGGGATGTCTCACCAGTGTAACAATGTAACACATAACAGCATCATCTGAGCTACTACATTTAAAAAATGCTCAGCATAATCTGCCGGCAGATAGGAAAGACGTCATGTCCTGTGAGTTAAAGAATGGAAATGTTCAGCATATCTATTAGTGTAAAAAGCAGCTCATTACATACGGACTAATTACACAATGATATTGCTCACCACATCTATTATCAGCTGCCGAACACAGCATGAGCCATAAAAATCCACCACAAACAATGCGCAGACTACTCACCCTCCCGCAGTTACCTACAATACACACATCAAGCTCGTAGGTCTTTGATGCTGATGAGACCGGCTTGTTTTGGAAAAAAATTGCTAACCAGAATGATCATCTCAGAGCGCGAGAGCAAAGCAGCCGGCTTCAAGGCTGCAAAGGACCAGGTATCCCTTCTCCTCTGCGCAAATGCCAAAAGGGACTTCATGGTAAAGCCCATGATGCTCTACCATTCCCTGAACCTAAGTGCGCTGAAGAATAAAAACAAGCAGGCACTGTCTGTGTACTGGAGGGTGAACAGGAAGGCATGGGTGACATCTGATCTTTTTATGGACTCGATCCATACCTGTTTCGTTCCTCAGGTCGAGAGTTACCTGGCAGGAAAGAACCTTTCGTTCAAGTATGCCTACTGCTTGAGAATGCTCCTGGCTATCCCACAGATCTGAACAGAACATCTTCATCCTCATCTTCACCATCATCATCTTCATAATTTTGCAAAGTTACATGTGCTGTGTTTGTTTAATAAGAAATTGAAATGGTACATAATGTTGTTGTTGTTGTTTTTTTTCGTTTCGTGCTATGGTACAGTGTGGGTCAGGGACTTTAAAATGCATTCTTCAATAAATTGGAAAAGGAACCTGGTTGTAAGCAGAACCATTTTTGATTTGTAAGCATCTTTCATGAAACCTTACTCGTGAATTCATGGTCGAAAACATTTTGAACTTTAAAAACTCTCCCATTTGAACCAGTAACTGCCATGAACTGTTAACATTATCCCCCTTGTCTCCATTGTAGCAATTCCCTGAATTTTGTGGTATCGTCATTTGTGGCCTTTTTCATGAACCAGGAACCGCTGCGAACCGATAACGGTATCCCCATTGTCTCCATTGTAACAATGACAAAATACGAGTGCATTTTCCCCAACACTCACGGATTTTACCCTGACATTCGCGGATTTTTCGCAGGTCGAGAAATCCCTGAAACCTATCCCCCAATTTCCCCTTGCACAATACTCCCACATCAACGGTTTCAACATTTGCGGGGTTTTTCCAGAACGTATCCCCCGCGAATGTCGGGGTCCTGGAGTACTCTACCTCTGAGCTATCCTATCGACGCAAATCCAAGGGAACAGGCAATTTATTGTGGTGCTTTGCCACTGGGTGGAATTTTTTTTATATATGAAGAGACTTCCCATCTATTCCTCTTCTCATCTCTTCCTCTTCCCATCTTCTTCCACTTGGTTCAAAAAATTGGTGAACCGACTTTTTAAATAAGGAAAGCTTGGTCACTGGCAATGGGTTGTCCACTTTTTGTGGGCCACATGATGTCACTTTCTTTTTGCCCAGAATATGAAGTTACCAGTCAGTGAAACACGAAATATTACCCATTACTCTGGCTTCTGGAGATCTTAACAAGTTGTCTTGCACACAGTTCACCATCATGTGGCTGCTGGTTGCCTTATTTTCTGCAGGTGTGGTTGTACTGCTGTTGCAATGTCCTCCGTTACCAGTATACTGGTACTAATGTCACCAACCTTGGAAAGATGACAGGCTGAGTCAACCCCACCTGGTAGTGAATTCAATGGTATAAGAAGAGGGGCTCCAACTCAGGACCCTAAGATCTTAAGCAAGCTACCTTAACTGATAAGCCAACACCAGACTTTCTTGCACACAGTGCAGTAACATAATGATTATTTTAAAGTTAGAACAACTATTCTTGCAGTTATTCCCTGTACAAATGCATCCTCAAAACATTTGGCTGCAGCTTGTGTTTAACAACTGAAGTAGCTGTCTTCATGGGCTGTCCCTGGTGTATGTGTTACAAGGATAAACAGACTGAGAAAATTGCAAAATTTTCCCTTGTATTATGTTTAATACCAAATTTTGTGAGAACGTTCATTATGCGGTTTAGTTGTATTGGTTCGTGGCCTTGTTCTGTGTCACATCATTCTACTGGAATATATGTTGCCAGTAGAATCATGCTCTGCAAAAGAAGGACACCAATGATCCCAAAATTCGACGACATATCTGTTTAAAGGCAAAGAAAAGTGATGCTTGGGTAACCAATGGGTCAACATCAATTATATAAATTTAATTACATCTCTTTAGGGTCATAGAGGTGCCTTCACTCATATACATACATCACACGCAGAACAAGGGCATGACAAGACAAAGGACAAATCAATGGAGTATAAGGCGTTTTAACCAATGATTCCTGGCTTCGTGAGCTATATGATCATATGGTAAAGCCAAACAGGTAAACCCATGGTTCTTCTTCTTCTTCTTATTGCATATGGCAGCTTAGCTGCCGGGGTAGCTATAATTTCTTGGAAGCGTGACTGTGTCGCTGATGCAATGCTCCTCTACCAGTACACACTGGTACTCATTTCACCGACCTTGGAAGGGTGACAGGCTGAGTCAACCCCCTGGTGTATTAATGCAGCGACCAACAGGGCTTGAACTCAGGACCCTAGGATCCCAAGCCACCACCTGCACCACGAAGCCAACACCAGGCTTAAACCCATGGTGATTTAATTAGATCCCATTGGGGAGATATTAAGGTCCAGAACATTCCGTTGATTGTGCTAATCAGTTGTGGATGTAGATTTGCGTTTATAATGTACAAATTGTTCGTCTCGTGCTATTAAGTTTTGAACTTCTTCTCGGCTGTCCAATGAAAGCTCCAATGAATCTCACAAACAGCCATCGCAACACATTTACACCGAGTCTTTTCATTCAGCTGTAATGAGATGAAAAAAAAGTTGTTGGTAATTATTCTCACTTGCAGCAAGAAGCTAGATGATCATTCCCATAATAATTAAAAGGCAGGCAGATTCATTCACCCAACACACCATTTTTAAAACAGATCCTTCCTATAGATCACCTCCTTAATGCTTCCAAAAAAACCACAAACTAACTTGCAGCCATCACTGCAGTGCAGGCATGGTCTTTAATCGAAACCTAAATGACAAAATGGGAACAAAAAATAAGAATAATGAGCTAAATCAGAATGACTTTTGCAGGTAAATTAGGAGCAGCATAAAATAAGAGCATTAAGGATTTCATGAGCACACGTTTGCTAAACGGCTCTCAATCTTTAGGCTCCAACAAAGAGAGAGCATATTGGGTGATGTGGAATATGAAAGAAACCAAAAGGAACACAATGGACTTTTATTCCTCTGCACATTTAGCACTGTTTGGTTCTATTGTGTGTCTTGAGAGATAATTAATTGTAATTGCAAATTACACCCAGCTTAGTGGTACTTCCCAATTAAAAACAGTGAGCATGATGTATCATTAATTTTATGACACACACTCAACAATGTCCATGACAGTGTGAGATCCCTGGATATCTTCTGACCATTGTTTAGGTAGCAAGGGGTTTTTCAGGTTACTTGAAGATCATCAGGTTAGAACAGATATTTGCTGTGTCTGTGCTTGAGCTTGCTGTGTGACGAGATGTACAGTATGTCCAAAACAGGACTTGTCAAAGCACCTTTGTGGAGGCTTTGCTCCAGCATGTTTGCAAGATGGGAATGACTGAGGGTAGAGGGGTCACTCGAATCATGATACATTCCTACATTCTTTTTTAAAAGTTAAAAACCAGAGCAATTCCACCTGACTTTTCTGAAACCATGCTTGAGGTTGTCGTCTCTGTTTTTAAAAATAATATACAACTCCTAACAATGATGAATAGGTGAAAGTAATGCCCAGAGCTCTCCAATAACTTGAAATCTGGTTTGGAGGTGTTGATGCTGTGCCATGTCCAAAGATTGAAGCAGTCACGTCGAAGGCACCAGAGGTCTTGGCCTTGTTTGGAAAGCCATCATGTTCCTATCATCACAGCATCATGGTGCATTTTTGGTTTCCAGCTTTAAGCAGCATATCTCGTGGGTGTTGTACTTGGCGTCACATAATGATAGCTCATCAAGGGGGCCATCTCATGCATATGCGGGGTTGCATTTCCAGATTCGCTGCTTCCGTTAAAGCACAACCTTGTTACATCACGATTTGAACATGGTGTTAATTCCATGTCAAAGTCTGCATGCTTACTTGGGTGCAGCGTATGAAAACAGCTTCTCGAGACATTCGCCATAAATGGAAGGCAACAGCCGGAACGTCAGGGTGATATTTACGAGAGATGAATTATAACTTCACCACTCCAGCAATCAGCACAGCTGTTTGCACGCCTGTGGCTCTCTTGTCAATAAATACAGCTACCTTTGCCTAGTGTAATGAATCGATCTGATTGCATTGTGCAAACTTTGTTCAGTACACTTTTTGGTGTCTTTTCTAATGTGTGTTAGACATACTCTACTCTTTCGGTTAATTTCTGCGTGGGTGTCATCATTTCGGTTGATAATCATATGCAGGAGTGCAGATAATTTACAGAGAAATATGATACAATACACAATCTACAAAAAATGGACATATGAACCATGATTATGATGCCACAGCATCATTCTCAGTCAAATGAAAAAGAAGATCACCATTCCTTCCACACCATTTCTCTCGAATGAAATTCGTGATTCTAAGGTTTTTTTTTCTTTTTTTGAAGCCTCAATTAGACTCATCATCATCTGCATTATAATCATGGTCCCATTCGTTTTGGGTTGTGGCTTTTCGAGCGTGCAAGGTTGGCCCCGAGTCTTTCATGAACCAGCAGGCTGGACATGACAGACTGGAGCTGGTTACATGGCAGGCGGAATTTAGAATTCGGCCATGGTGTTGGCCTACTCGCCCAGTTCTTTGTGAAAGATACGATTGGCACTTTAACGTCTCCCAGCAACCGAAACTGGCAGACGAGTCCCCAGCTTAACGTTCATCTGAGAGATGGCAAATCCCTAGACTGCCCTGCGTGAGAAACGCCAGTCCAATAGTTCACAATTGGGTTGGAAATTGAAGAGAGAAAAGACAGCTCAAAGGTTAGTATGCTACCTTTGAGTTATCCTGCCAGCT
>NC_140963.1:42714068-42721568 GCF_056783735.1 Eptatretus burgeri
TGTCGGGTTTGCTTTACAAAGGTTATATGTTTCTCTTTCAGAGTTTCAAAGCAAAATATATTTGATAACACCCGATTTCTGAGCCATTTGCTGTAAGAATGTGTCTTCTAAATTACCTAGCCAATTTTTTTTCCACCCATCACACGCAGCTATGTATGAAGATTAATGTTTGTGAACATATCCCTGAAATGTCTACATAAATGCAACATTGTTTTTTGGTGAAAGCTACTCAAGGTTTTTGGGTTGTATACAGTACATCCTGTAGTCATTATTCACATTGACTCCAACTTACTGATTCCCAAAAAATTGGCAAAATCGTCTAAGCACTAGTGTGTATGTGTGAGTGTGTGTTTGTATGTGTTTCATAAAGCATAACATATTCTCCACTAACTCCAGAGCCCACTAAGCCCACCTCTCTTTCTCTTTCTCTCTCTCTCTCTCTCTCTCTCTCTCTCTCTCTCTCTCTCTCTCTCTCTCTCTCTCTCTCTCTCTCTCTCTCTCTCTCTCTCATCCTCGCTCCACCACCTCCTAATACAGTGCAGCATCCTCCCACACCTCTCTTTGTCTCCGGACATGTTTGAATGGAGAAAGATTGTGAGGGTTAGAACACAACCAGTGCGAGCATGTAGAAATATCCAGCAAACACCGGCCACTGTATCTGCTTCATCTGCCATTGCACAGCATCTGGTTGCCAACCCTATCTGTGCAGACCAGTACAATGCAGATATGTTCAGGATATTGAGCCGAGGTCAGAGCTCGTTTGATTTACGTATGTTGGAAGCAACCTTCATCCTCAGCACTAATCCAATATTATGTCGTCAAAAGGAATTCCTACGATCTCTGTGTCTCTTTCAGTATGGAAAGATCAAGGGAAGTACAGTAACAAATGGTGAAAGGACCTTAGGGGAACACCCTCCACTCTAACCACCCTCCACTCTAACTGCAGTTTACCGAGGGATGGGCTTGGAGGAATGCAATGCACGAATTCCCCTGTAAGCAGGACAATAATTACCTGACCACAGGTGATGCTCAACCCTCTCACAGATTCCTTGTAGATCGGCGTACTTATTCACCCTCAGCACAAGTACAGTTTTATGCCTCAACTCCCTGAATAGCTCTAAGCCCAGCTCTGCGACTTGTCAATGGTATCCAGTGTTCCTTGAGAGACAAAATTCTTCTTCACTCGCAGGTGTGTTCCAAGACATCCACCGGCAACATCAAGGATGGTGGTCTTGAAGGCACTCCACAACTCCTCGGGATTCACCAAAGCAGCCAGACCCACCAAATCCCCACTCAGCCTGTTCACAAACTCCTCAGCTACCCTCGCATTCTTGAGCTTACCAACTTCCGGCCGAAGCTGGGATGGTACCATTTTCCTGGATTTAAGCTGCAACGTCAGAGTTGCTGCCACCAGCCTGTGGTTGGTATTGAGGAACTGAGCATTCCGGTAGACCTTGCAGTTCTGGATCATCCTCCACCAACCATCAACGAGCACATGGTCAATCTCCTTTGCCACAGCACCAGCATTGGAATTCCAAGTCCAGTGATGAGCCTGTGGGCGCTGAAACCATGAACCAGCCACCCTAATTCCATGAATTCTTGCAAAGTCAAGGCACTTAGTGCAATTCTGGTTCACAGTTCAAGACCCATGGGGCCAACACGTCTCATAATCATCCCTATCAGTTCCAGTCGATGCATTGAAATCCCCCAAGACAAGAAAAGTATCTCGCCTGGGGCAATGATCAACCACAGACTCGAGCGCGGTATAGAATGCGTCTTTCATGGTGAGATCACTCACCTCAGTTGGAGTATATACAGAGGCCAGGTAAATGACACCTGAGGAGTGATGAATCCTTTGTCTCATCACACGCTCATTGACCAGTGTGACCTCAATTATCATTGGAGTCAGTTTATTGCACACATCTGTAGCAACTCCTTGGGCATGGTAACCATCAGAGTGACCAGACCAATAATAGGTGTAACCACCCACTATGATCTGGCCACCATTTGGTGTCCGAACTTCAGAGAGTGCTGCAATACCTGTGTTCAAACGCTTGAGCTCAGATGATAATAGCGACAGGTGATCATCCTCTCTTTGAGATGGGACATTCCAGACACCTTCCCAAAGGGACCACCTCAGGTTAACCCAAGAGGACCTCCGTCTGGTGGATGACACCTCAGCACCACCCCGACACACATTGCCACAATCTGACCCGGTAAGGTTACCCCATGGTTTTCCTCCTGTCATCAAAGAGTGGGGGTCCTGAAGGCTTTGCCCCAATCCCGTCATCCGGTGAGCTGCCCTGCGGAGGGCAGCTGCACAGTAGGTACTTCTATAGAGTGGGTTTTCAGTTTTATTTGGGTTTTGAATAGTGAAGGGTTTTACAGTGGCCGGAGTGCAAATCCTGCCACCAACCTCTTAATAAAAAGTAAACCAACTGCAGGAGGATGTCCGCAGACACAGTTGGGCATGAGATATAGATAGCCATTGGCTCACAAGTAGCTCCTCCACCCTTTGACAGGCTTTGTTTTTAATCCTGCTGAGTGTCCATATCATGCACCCTCCTCACCAGGAAACATGGTGGGGGAGACAGTTTAGTCGCCAACAATCCGACCATGAAACAGGTTACTACAGCTTTACATGGTACCTATAGAAAATCACAGATCTAATCTGGCTTGACCATGTCCATCCACTCTCCACACAAGATGTCAATCGGTACGTGAAATTACCATGCTTCCCCATTGTCTTGAATCACTCACTTGCATTTATTTTGGAAAGACCAACTGTAAAGTGAACATGTTACCACCAAAGAAAAATGATACAGTTGATGAAGATGTGTACATACATACAAATATGGGGAGCATGTGCCACAATGTGCTGCTGTGTCCATTTTTCCATCGGGACTCCAGCGGCCTCTGTTCTGCCATCCCTCAGGCAGTTGCCTGGCCCATTCCCATCTCTTAGGGATAGGACATTCCAGCCAACTACCCAAAATCACCGCCATCTGGTGGACGATTCTTCATCACCACCCTGCCACACACCTCAGTGTGTTTTGTGGAATGAAGCGTTTTGTGGTGCCTGGAGTGCAAATCCTGCCACCAACCTCCGAGGAAAGGGAACCAACTGCAGTAGGAATATCCACAGATGCAGTTGGAACCAGATATGGATGGCCGTTTTCTCACAAGGAGCTCCTCCACCCTTTGGCAAGTCTTGCTTTTAATCTTGCTGGTTGTCTATGTCCATTCACCCTCCACACCATGGGGACCTGGTGGGGGACCCGGTTTAGTCGCTGACACTCGACGAAGATGTATCAGCAACCTAAAGTACGCTGATGATACCACTCTGTTTGCAGGAGGAAGTAAAGAGGAGTTCCTGAAACTGTTGCAGATAGTGAAGAAGGAAAGTGAAAGGGCTGGTCTTTATTTAAACTTAAACAAGGACAAATGTGTCCAAGAGCCACGTCATAAAGGTTTGTCTTCACCAGAAGAAGAAGAACAACGCGGAGCTCTCTTTGAGCCAGCGTTCGCAACGCGACGCGGCTAAAAAGACTAAGACACTGTATTGTCAACTGAGAAGATCGACATGTTCAGATTGAGACATGACATGGAAATAATGTAAAGTTTCATTTTCCTAGGTTCGAAGATTGAAGTGAGTAGAGAATGTAAAAGAGAAATTAATAAATGGTTAACATTTGAGAGAATAGCAATGTCAAGATTGACAAAGACCTGGTAAGACAAAGATGAAACGATACTAGCCAAGAGGAGGCTGGTGAATGCTCTCGTATTTCCATTTACAATGAATGGATGCGAGTCATGAACAGTGAAAAAAAAATAAAGGAAGAAGATTGACAGTTTTGAATTGTGGTGTTGGAGAGGAATGTTAAAAATTCCATAGACTGCAAGAAAAGCAAACGATTCAGTGTTTGAAAGAATTAGATCACCATGTGCATTCGAAGTGCTGATGCTGAAATAGATCCTGTTCTACTCTGGGTGAACACATCATGCGTGCAGAAAACGAAAGTCTGGAGAAGTCAACCACGGCGGGTGGGGTTGAGAGAAGTGGAGGAGGCAGGCCTTGTACGTGTTGGATGGACGTGGTAAAGGCTGCAACAGTTGTCTGCCATAGCTTCAAAATAGCAGCACAGAATAGGGAGGGATGTTTGGAGACATTTGATCATGAATGTCACCAGATGTCAGCCACTGGTTACAATAATTATAGGTATAATATATTTTTATTTCTGGTAGTTGTGTGGACCAACAACTCTAAGCATATAAACCACTCATGTGCAAGTATGTGCAATTTTATCCAAATTTCCCTCACGCAAGTGTTGAACAATGCTAGCGACAGTTTGGAATGGGGTTATGCATCAAATAAAGGTCATAATTGGACCGTAAGGGTGTCTTGGGCAATATCGCACATCACGTTTGAAGCCATGGTGGGGATAAATTATATATGAGGCCCCAATATATAAGTTATAAACAATCTACATGCAGTTCACATATAATCTGATGGCTAGCAAAATCGGACAGGTGATGGGATACATCATTCATGTATAGACTCATTTATGCACCTTTATTAGCGAGAGATCATTGTGGTATTGCTAGCAGCCAACCTCGAGGCCTTGCAAGTGGAGATGACTTGGATCCGGTAATCTGTGGTGGGCGATAAGCATATAATACCTCACTGATGTCGGCTTTCTTCCAAATCTATTTCAGTTTTGTATTAAACAACAGTAGTGAATGTTTAAAAAGGTAATCATGCATTGGACATAATTGACTGAATAGTTAGTAGTTATAATAATTTTTACTTCCGGTAGGTGTGCCCCATGATATGCCACGGTAAGATATTTATACACCTTAACACAGAGTTCGTCCAAGGTGGAAACACCCTTTGGGGAGGGGGCAAATTAAGTCACTAAAACCTCTGTTGTGTGACTCCCTACTCCTCCTGACAAGTTTGGTTGAGATTGGATAAATAACGACCGAATATATCATAGTCAGACAGGCAGACAGACACCAAATTTCATATTTTAATGTGATTTAAACTTCACAATTCCTTCTTGTGCAATCGTTTTTGCCTTTGTGTTTTCCACTTTGCTCTATTCCAAGACAGTTGATTCCTTCTCAACCATAAAAGCTGCTTCTAAATGGTGCCAGATCTCATTAATTCCTCCAGCTTGTGAACGCATTGCCTTCTTGAACCAACCACCCATATCTCCCTGAAACCCCCTCAACATCTTCACCTCCTGCTGAGCCTGACTGCTGTTTGCGACTTCTCTGATGCTCCTCCATCTCATTGCTATTAGCAACAACATTGTTATGGCTTATAAAAGAACAATTGTTTTGGATTTTAGTCTTCTGCAAAATATTCCTGCTAATATTCTATTAATAGTGTACCATAATAATGTCACATGCTCAAACCTCAATTCCACCCACACATTTATGCCAATTGCAGCATACAGTACTGTATATACACTTTTATGGCAGTATTCATATGCATAATGAATCCCAAGGGTGTGCTGAGAGAGACACTATTAGAATACCAAAAGAGGGGAAAAAATATGACAATTGCTTTGTTATTTTCACAAAGGGAAAGATATGACTGAAACATGTAAAACCTTCTACACTGTGTTGCCTGCCCATCTGAGAAGGTGTAGCAAACCAATCCAGACAATGGTCAATGGTTGTGCATGAGTTTGCTGATTTGTCAGACATTTTAAAAATTTTCTTCTTGAACTTTTTAAAGTTGAAGATTCCACTGTTAACACAGACATAGAACGAAAGGAAACAATAAAAGCTTGAACAAAACTGCAGATTTGAAGAACTTGAGCGGAGACAGCAAATGCAAGCTCTTTAATACTTAACATGTGCAATGAAAACCTCCTCTTAAGAAATCGTACGAGCATACAAGTATTACTTGGAATTAAATCAGCGGAAAGCGGTCCAAAGAGTCTGAAAGTTTGTTATCGGCGCATTACGCCGATTGAAGTGGTCTCCGAATTGAACATTAGCCATGGTTCAGCACACCATATCATTCACAATGTGCTGGGGTTCTGCCAAGTGTCTGCAAGGTGGGTGCCTGGACAATGCACACCAGGAATGAAAGATCTCCACTTTTAATCTTCCTGTCCCACTCGTACACCTGCAGCACCATATACATTTTTATTCTACGATGGATTTCACTGAGATAAACACCCTCACTTCCCAAAAACGGATGACAGAACGTCGCTCCTCCCTGGTGCATGCTTCGAAGAGAGCCGCCATCTTGGAACTGCTCTACTGACGTCAATGATGCCAGATCTAAAACGAGCAAAACATGACTCTTACCCATCGAAATAACATATGTCGTCTACAACTACACACATTACATTCTCAAATTTATATCACCTTTTTAAGGTTACTTATTGACTGGCCCTCGAATATTGGTCGGTCTGGTCTTTGATTCTCTCTGTTTGTCAATGGCCTACAGATCACAATTTTAAACCAATATTCATGAAACTTCACCAAGTTGTTGAGGTGACTGTAAGCAAGAAATCTATTGATTTTGAGGTCAAACATAGGTCAACAAAGGCTAAAAGTCATCATTGGCCAATTTTCATCTGATTGATTTAAAATTTGAAGAGGATTTGCATATTTTGTCCTTGAAGTCAACCACCCATAATTTTTGAGGTCAACATAGGCCAAAAGTCAACAACTTCGGTGAGATTTCTAAAATCCTCAATTTTCATCCGATTGACTTGAAATTTGAACAGGATTTGCATATTTTGTCATCAAATTCAACCACCAATTATTATTGAAAGGTCAACAAAGGCCAAAATGTCAACATAGGTCAGATTTATGAATCGTCAATTTTAATCCGATTGACTTGAAGTTTGAAGAGGATTTGCACATTTGGTCATCAAATTCAACCACCAATAATTTTTGAGGTCAAATTTGTTTTCGGAACTTCCAAGTATCGTGCTCGACATGAGATCTTTCTTGTTTGTTTGATTGTGCGCAGGATATCTCAAAAAGTTGTAGATGGATTTGGATGAAATTTGGTTGGCAGACCGGGTGTATTACGAAGATGAATCAAATCGATTTTTGTGAAGATCTGAATCCAGATGGAGGTATGCCCTCCACAGAGTGCCCTTCTAGTTACCTATGATATTATCCTTTTTTTAGTTAATGACAGTCATATTCAAATCGACAAACATATAAATAAATAAAAAACGATTACCTGACATATTCAAATAAAATAAATGTCTTCCGAAGTGATTGAACTTGTTGTTACCTCTTCTTCGTCTTCATCCTTCTTCCTCCTTTTTCAATGAACGTCAACATTTTTATAGATGAAGGCAAACTTAATACTTGGTGACATCAACTGCACATTCATCAGCATCCATTCAACAACTAACATCTAATTGTATTTCTAATATAAGGTAACACTTTGATGCTGCATCTTAGCCACTCAACAATACAGTACTGCACAGTGCATTTTTTTGTGCGTGTCACAAAGTA
>NC_140963.1:42726568-42736568 GCF_056783735.1 Eptatretus burgeri
ACGGAGGATTCCCAGTCGGCAACTGGCTTTGGAGGTCAGTTTGGAAATGTATGGATACCACAAGGACACCACAGCTTGGTAAGAAACGGCTCACTTAGCACGTGATGGGCAATCACCGAACCATCATATTAAACAAACACCTCCCGAGATGCCCGAAATGTTAAATATGTCCAAATTTGACAAAATACTTTTCTAGGAGTTGGAACTGCTTGTAAGTTCGATTCTGGAGCTTAAATTTTTGAATTCTGTTTAGTTTAAAAGATTCTCATGGTGATTGCATGTGCAGAAATGAAATAAAGCAACAAACGCTGACGTCTCCAGATGTTTATAAGCATTGCAATGGACCCAGCGATTCGTAGCTATGATGAACAGGCATTCGATAATATGAGTGAGGAAAGTGAAAAGGAAAACTTTATTGTTAAGAAATCGTTGTGGCCTGTTTCAAGTCAAGGCATGGTTGAGCAGGCAAAAAAACATGGCGGATTCAGACTCCAGCGAGGTTCCCTCAGATACGCCTCAAGACCCTATCAAGAGCGGTGATCGAGGATGCACCTGATAAAGGATACAATTCAATAAGGATGTTAGTTATCTTCAAAAGGGGGTATTTTAATGGCCCAAACATCCAATTTTCAGTCGTGCACTTCCTTGGAGTTTTCTTCCTATACACGGAAAGTTTCAGGCTGCTAGGTTTCATGGTTTTGAAGTTATGGAGGACACACACACACACACACACACACACACACACACACACACACACACACACTAGTACAGATAATTTTAAACTTACGCTGTACATCGACATGCTCCAGATGTGACATTCCCATCGTTGTTAAGAAGCACAAGGTTTGGGTAGAACGAGCTCATCTACCAACCTTCGGTCTTTCACGTTCACATATCGTTGGGAGTTTTTGCAATACAGACTGCAAGATATCATCTCTTTGAATGAGTTTATCAGGAAGTTCTCCAAGTGTTTCATTGTTCAGAAGCACACCGCTTTCTCGCAAGTCCTTTTACAAGTATCTTCAGCTTCTTTAAAAGTTTTTTTTTTATCGTTTAATTCTATAATACATATCTGGCAGGCATGAAATAGTGTTGCGGATTTGGAAGTTCATTGCACTCAACATTTAGGTTCCTATAGCTTAGTTATTTCGATAAGTATGTGTTTCTAGTTAGAATCCATCCCCTAGTCTAATGGGTGAATAAATGTAAATGCGCTGTGAATAAATTTTAATAGTCAGGTTTTCTTTTATTTCACAACACCAATGATAACAACAACACCAACGATAACAACACCAATGATAACAACTCCATGAAATGGGATGCGACAGCCCCCACTCAACGCTGAACAAACTGAATTCCATGCCCTAATATGGACATAAATCGGCTCGCATGGGGGACTCCAAGAAAAGGGATGTGACAGCCCCCACCGACGGCGAATGAGTCACGCCGGAAGTGAGCCGCATCCGAGAGGGATAAGAAGGGAAAAAAAGAGAGAAAGAGAGAAAGAGAGAAAGAGAGAAAGAGAGAAAGAGAGAAAGAGAGAAAGAGAGAAAGAGAGAAAGAGAGAAAGAGAGAAAGAGAGAAAGAGAGAAAGAGAGAAAGAGAGAAAGAGAGAAAGAGAGAAAGAGAGAAAGAGAGAAAGAGAGAAAGAGAGAAAGAGAGAAAGAGAGAAAGAGAGAAAGAGAGAAAGAGAGAAAGAGAGAAAGAGAGAAAGAGAGAAAGAGAGAAAGAGAGAAAGAGAGAAAGAGAGAAAGAGAGAAAGAGAGAAAGAGAGAAAGAGAGAAAGAGAGAAAGAGAGAAAGAGAGAAAGAGAGAAAGAGAGAAAGAGAGAAAGAGAGAAAGAGAGAAAGAGAGAAAGAGAGAAAGAGAGAAAGAGAGAAAGAGAGAAAGAGAGAAAGAGAGAAAGAGAGAAAGAGAGAAAGAGAGAAAGAGAGAAAGAGAGAAAGAGAGAGAGAGAGAGAGAGAGAGAGAGAGAGAGAGAGAGAGAGAGAGAGAGAGAGAGAGAGAGAGAGAGAGAGAGAGAGAGAGAGAGAGAGAGAGAGAGAGAGAGAGAGAGAGAGAGAGAGACAGAAATGGATTCTTCTGGCTTCTTCTTGGTTCTTGTTTGTGGGTCTTGTTTGCTCTGTTCTGGTTCGGTTCTTTTGCTCTTCTTGGTTGGTGGTTCTTCGGGGGAATCGACCCAGCGGATTGGGAAGGATCCGCGCCTCGTCTCACCAGCGCGTGTTCCAGAGCGCGAGGGGATCGCCGGAGCTCGGAAAGCTGATCGTGGTCTCGTGGTGGTTGGATTCAGTTCGCACTTGCTGGTGCCCGGTCCGATCAGCTTGAAGACCACACGAGGTGGGCAGGTCCGAGGCAGAATCTGGTCTTCAGCCCGACTGTCCTCCGGGCTGGAGGTCCGAATAAAGACCATTGGTCCGATTCTTTGGGTGTGTGCGTATGTATGTTTGTGGCGACAGTATATTAAGTAGTGAACTGTATAAGTGCTCTTGTTGTACATACTTTGCATACGTGCTTATTAATATTCGGTTTAGCTCTGCCATTATGTGCTCCCCTCATCACCAATTGTGAATGATTACCCCGATTGTTGAATGTTTCAGCTCGTTCGCGTCTATTCTTTCACTGAATGAGCGTGCTGCATGTTGGAAAGTTAGCCAGGCTGTTGCGATTGTAACAGGGTATTCGGGATCGACGGAACTCAGCGATCAAACCGCTCGGATCGCACACGGAACGAGTACGCTGAGCAGCTCGTTCCGTACGGGTGCCATCGAGGGTGAATTTCCCCGGTAGGTTGGACCACGTGGGTATTTAGGTAAATTGAAATTGGCAATCGACTCTACCCCACGTGGTCTGTCTATTGGCGAGTTCGGTCCAAAAAGGGACCCGTACTTTTCCGGAGTTTTCCGAAGAAGTACAATCTGAATTCCGGGCGATCGGTCGAGCCGACTCTACTGCTCCGTCTGGTGGTCGTGTTCGCGGCAGACGCCCGGCCCCGCAGCAATAGGTCCAGGCCACCCCATTTGGCTTTGTGACAAGGGGTTTCTGAGCATGCAGGCCAAGCAATCTGAGGTGGATTGCATCATTTTGAAAGTTTTGTATTGAATGTCAGCCCTGGACAGTCGATCCAGAATAAAAATGAGGCCAGAACATTTCCAATGGGCCGACCCCACAAGTTGTGAATAATTTGGGCAGTTCATGAAGAAGACGACTCCTGAGCTAGATTATGGATGGTCTGTTGCAATATCCATCCCAGGAAATAGAGATTTTGTTTTGCACATCTAGCTCTCCAGAAAAAGCGTCCTTTGTCTTGCTTTCTTGTGCATTTTAGTGGCAATAGTGTAATTCATGTTGTTCTTTGGCATAGATTTTAAAAAGTGTTGTTCTGTGTTTTACAGGCAAGTCGAGCTGAGATCCGAAAGAGTTCATGAGCGTCTTTGGTGTGTTCTGTGATGCCATGTGTCGTGACTGTGAATACATGTGTCGAGATCATGATGCATGTGTGCGGGTTCTCATCATACAAGTGAATGTGCTCTTGGTGTGTCTTCATACCTTAACCTGCAACCATCCTCATAACCCCCCCCCCACCCCCGAAAATACAAAACACCCTGTCATCATGTCCCTTTGCCTGCCCCTTTGTCCCCCCTCCAGTCAAAGTAAATAAACAAACTTATGGGCTGAATCAATGTGGTGTCAATTGCTTGTTGCAGGTCATACGTTTTTACACAAACACCTGTTTGGCTAAAAACGTATAACCTGTAACTTTATTTATTTATAAATTAAAATAAACACGACATGTAAATCACTTCATGACATCAGCCTCAAACCTTTGCTACATATAGACAGGGTCTGGATTTGTGCAGAAATGTTCTAGTCAGTCTGGTGGAGACAAATCCTTCGAGGTGAGCACGATGACAATTAAAGGCAATTATGACAGTTGATCATTTTCTCTGAGACAGGAATAAAATAATTGTGTAGTTCAGTTCACGACTTCACAAAATGGAGAATCAGGTCCCATTGATTTGTTTTACTCTCCCAAGGCCTCAGCCTATGGAAAAAAATTGACACTCAATTAAATCTTCCGAACAACAAACCATGGAGATAAACCGAATGGAAAGATAATTGTTGTCACTGCTGTTAATAATGTGAGTCTAAAATTCAGAATTACAGGTTGTGGTTCAATGAGCTATGAATTAATTTTGATATTTGTCAGTCCATACCCTTTTATTGCCTTTCTCTGTATTATTTCAGTCCCATTGTCATGTCACGTAATACAATTGTTTGTTAACATCCTTTCCATTCTTGAATGTATCATGGCAGTGATGTAAAGTAACCAATATTCGTGAAAAAGACACGAGGTGCAAAGGTATAATGATGTGTGCTATTACCTTGTTGGGGTAATTATCTCTGCTCTGAATTTCGGGCTGGCACAATTGACCCTCGCCTTTGGACGATTATGCATCGATCGTTACAGTCATGCTACTCCATGCTGCTCCAGTGATTTTGGCTTCTGGAAAAGAAAAGCTGTTGGAAGAATGCTTGCTTCTGAGCTGTGTGATTTCGTGTATGATCCCTGGTCGAATATTTTCAGCTTAGACTGCCGTTATGGTTTGGTAGCAGCCAGATTGCTGCATCTTTGAGCTTGTCATGGTTGGAAAGTAAGTTGTCCACTGTCCTGTACATGAAGGCATTGAAGGTCCCACAGGTTTTATTATTTGGCTTTTCGAGTACGCTTCTGAAATGATACCACTCCAACCACCACCTTCCCATCCCCAACCACACAAATAAAGAGTAATTGGATAAACCTAATGGCCCAAAGTTTCTCTGCATGAGAAATGCCGATGGGATTAAGTGTGGCAAATTTATTTTGTGCCCGTGGCAAGGAATACATATCTCTTTCAACAGGGATAATTGCCACGTGTACAGATGAAAGCTGCATGTCTCCCCATCCTCATGGGAAACGGGGTTCTTTTATACCCATGACCTGATGAAGAGTACCCACAATGGGAATGTAAAAGTTAGTCAAGATACACATGTATATTAGGTCTGTTCTTATTTTATTTTTTTCGGAAATTTCAAGGGGCTAACCCGAATTTAGGATAATATTTATGAGAAATATATATATATATATATATATATATATATATATATATATATATATATATATATATATATATTTCTCATAAATATATATATAGCCTGGTGTTGGCCTGTATTTGTTGTATGTTGGCCTTTCCTGCATATATAGCCTGGTGTTGGCGCAGTGGTTAGGGCAGCGGCTTGGGATCCAAAAGGTCGTGAGTTCAATCCCCGTTGGGCCACTGAATTAATACACCAGGGGGTTGACTCAGCCTGTCATCCTTCAGAGGTCGGCGAAGTGAGTACCAGTATACTGGGTCGGTGTACACCCCGGTTAAAATAGGTGTACCATATCCCTGTGTCGTAAGAGGCGACCAGGGTTGCGTCAGGAAGGGCATCCGGCGTAAAACATGTGCCAAATCACTATGCGGATCATACGGATGATCCGCTGTGGCGACCCCGAACGGGAGCAGCCGAAAGAAGAAGAAGAAGAGATATATATATATATATATATATATATATATATATATATATATATATATATATATATATATATATATATATATATATATATATATATATGAACTCGAAAAAAACTTGTCTCGGGATTACTACCAGCTGTCAAAAATTGTAAAAAAAATGTGCATTTTTATGTTTTTTGTATTTTTATGTCAGAGATATTTTTCATGAAATTTTTGCGTGCTTACTGGTTGGTTTGAACTTGAGTTACACGAAAAAAATGTTTTTGATCCCCAAAAAGTGTTACATATGTCCCGAAACGTGGCTCAAAAATGGGAAAATTTTCCATTTTCAACATGAAATTATCTTTTGTTCTTGTACTGACACGGCTTGTACGTATGAGATATTTATTGTTTAGATCTGTTGTATTGTCTGCTCATTACTCCATTGAATCACTGAGTCCGTCAGTCAGTGACTGACTGACTGCCGTCAATTTCTGGTCTGGTATCTGGTCATTCAGGTATTTAGCGAAATTGCCTTTCGTGAACTAATGATAACTATTCTGTCGTTTCAGAATATATACCGAATTCAAACCTGACATTGCTAAAGCGAATGGATAAATATTCCGAAGTGAACATTGATATATCTAAGGCAACGGTGAAAAAGTTGCTGGGACAGCTGTGGTTTTTATCGGTAGAACTGATACCATTATGTCTATTTGACCGAAACGTGTCAATTGAGAAAAAATAAAAATATCTCAAACTCCAAAAGAACAAGACGATGACAATGATGAAGCACCGAAAAGAGCTGTTGTTCACCAGAAAGATATCATGCGCCGAAAACTGGAAGATTTCGCATCTCCGAGAAGCAAAAGTTTTTTTCATGTACTGCATTTGAACTCTGACTTTCTGCACAAAGACCCGGATCAATGGGAAAGTTGTGAATGACTGTGCAGAGCGTGCTGTAGCCCTGGCGACTGAGTACAACAGTCTTATTACATATGATGAGGAGCAAAAGCAGTACCTATTACAAGCGGTAACTGATCACCGAAAATGATTCCTGGACTGTAAGAAATCAACTTTGAACAAGTGAACTATAGCTCTTGTCCCGTCTGTTCAAAAACTCTGTCTGCAAACTGTGGAGGTTGAAAAACGCGAAAATACATAAAATCTTGATTTTTTAGACTTTTCCTGTTTCAGTGAGACGGACTGGAAAAATCTTGCCAAGTTCAACAATATATTTCTGCAGTATTTCAGATTCTAATGCACCAGAAAACATCATACATTACATGTTTATGTCATTTTGGCATACGATTAAAAAAAAGAAAAATATAAAATGAATTCCTTTTTTTTCAAATTTCGACGAACGGCAGCAACCCCTAAAATATTTTTTTTCGGGTTCATATTTTTTTCTCATAAATATCAACCTAAATTCGGGTTAGCCCCTTGAAATTTCCGAAAACAATATATATATATATATATATATATATATATATATATATATATATATATATATATATATATATATATATATATATATATATATATATATATATATTGATACGGATTTCAGAATCTGGTCTGATGAATGCATCCACACATCCAGGTCCTCAGACAGTTATTTCGTGAAATGCATGTTTAGATTAGCCCCATCCCCATGTCTAATGGGATCTTAAATGTGATGTGTTGAAAAGGGCAAAGAATCGATCCCCTCTCTTATGGGAAGCTTTTTTTTTCTTTATGACAGACACGTTCACACACATTTCCTTCATGAGCTCTGAAGCCCGCCCTCGTTTTTCCTCAGCATGTTCTTTCGCGAGCTCTGAAGCCCGCCCTCATTCTTCCTCAGCAAAATTCTTTCGCTCGCTCTGACGCCCTCCTTTTTTGAGAGCGCACGGGTTGTCATGGTAACTGTGCGCAAGTGGGGCGGGGTGAGCAAGGGGCGGACTGCACCCGAGAAGACGACCTGGAGATACAAAACGAATGGGAGGTACGTTCTGTGAGGAGAAAAAAGCAAGAGAGAGGAAAACAAAGGGCGAGAAAGGTGAAAAAGGAAAGCGGAGGTGATAAAAGAGGATAAGGAAGCGAGCGTGTGGTGCGCGTGTGGGTGTCTGATCAGCATCAACAACGAGACAATTCATCCGTCCCAGTGCTTGGGCAAACGAGCGTGTGGTGCGCGTGTGGGTGTGAGCAGCGCCGCCAACAAGCGAGGCACAGGTCGGTCACCAACAACACCAGGGTATAAACCCAAGACAGACTATCTCAGTGCCCTCCAGACTTCGACTGGTGTTCAAGGTTGTTCGCGAGAGGGTGCACAGTAAAGCTGGGTGCTGGCGATGGACGTGACACGCACGCATGCATTTCAGGACGTTTTCACATCACGGACGACTTCCTTGTGAGTGAGACGATTCTCCCCCCCCCCCCCACCCCCGAATGATCTGTTGGGTACCCATTGTTTGCATTTAGCTGTAAGTAAGTCAACCCCCGATAAGCATCTGCTCTTTGTCTCTTTCCTGGCATTTTCATTGATTTTACTTTGAAATTTATTCTTTATTTACCTCAGAAAATAAAAAGTTATTTTTATTCATTTATTGTATTATTAATAAATTATTTGTCAATTTCCAACCTGTCTATGTTTGTCCTTTCCTTCCATTGGTCTAGCATTGTCTGAACTGAGATAGACTGGGAGGTAATTACCACAGATTTGCCCAAAAATAGTCGGCACGCACCAGCAGTTAAAACGCTCAGCCGCCATAATTAAAATCGAATCGAGATAACATTGGTGCTTTGCTGAGAGCGCGCTTCCCGCTCAGGTAACCACGTGACCTCGAGTTAAACAGAATAATTAGATGGTGGACCCTGGAACTCATGGTGTCGGATCAGTGTCCGGGAAGAGATGAGGGAGAGCGAGGCCAGACTGATGGGAGAGATTGGGAACATCACGAAGGAGGTAGAAGGACTGACGATAGGACAGAATGAGTCGAAGGAACAAATGGAGAAGAACACAGGGGCAACAAAGGAGTTAAGAGCCGCCAAGAAGGAAACAACAAGAGATCAGCGGAATGAAATTAAAAAGGAATGTAAAATGGCACACGAGAAACTAATGAAGAGAGTAAAGGAGGTGACAGACGTTGGGAACAAAGGAACGGGAAATGGAAACACAATTAGAAACAACGAAGGTGACGTTAGAGGGGGAAATACAAGGGGCGCATCGGGAATTTACGAAGGTAAAAGAGGAGGTGGATGAGGTAAAAATCGAGATTATTGAAATTAAAGCAAAACAGGTAGAAACAGGTAGTAGAGTAAAGGAAGAGATTATTGAATGCATGGACATGTTGTATTTGCAGCGTGACAGAGTGCTCGAAGAACGGGAGAAGGTGAGTATAACGAAGGTGAGTCATGGTGAGACCGGGCACGTACATGATGCGATTGGGTGTGTGTCGACATTGGGGGGAATGAAGGACCCGGGGTTTCTTGGAGTGCCCAATGTGCCGGAGTACGTGCGGAGTGCATGTGACATGACATGGATGAGTGCACACGAAAGAGTGGGACACGGATCGACCCGGACGGGAGTAGTGGTTAGTGTAGCGGACCGGAGGGGCGAGCCTCCTGAGCAGGACAGAGTTGCATTGGAAACTAGGCCGGCTCCACGGGACTTTGCGTACGAGGTACGGGAGTGTGCGCGGTCCGTACTTTGCCAAGTGCCCAAGCATGGACGGTGGTGCGATGTGTTAATGGTTTCAGAGGGGCCGGCGTGTAAACGCTCCGTGACAGATAAATCACTGGAGCACGGACGGCGAAACAGAACGGATTTGGCTGCAATTTTTCCCCATGGGGACCAGGTGTGCAATATGCATGTTACCCCCTGACATGAACAATGGGCGTGGCGAGCATGCCTTGGTTCCCCGTGAGAGAACCCCAATTCCCAGTGACAAGAATTCAAACACAAATTGTCTTGCAACAGACATATGACTGAGCACCTCTGCGGACGTGGGGTGGGGCTCATAGGGGTAAGTGACAGTGATGGCGCGACGTTACGCCCTCATGTATCGGCAAAAGCGAAGGGGCAAGTGCGTGGCCGACCACCGCCCTGGAGGTGCAAGGGCCGCCGAGCCTTGCCACGAGTACACGAAGCCCGGCCAGGATGTAGCGAACATCCTCGCCCGGGGCCCAGGAGCACTCGCCTCAGGGGGATGGCATTGTTAGGCCCACATGGGGGTGCCAGTGATGGTGGCCTCTATGTGGGTACTAAAGCAGCGAGCATGAGGGAGGGCGAGGATAAATTTAGGGACAAAGAGCGACAATAGGGACTGTTTAGGTAGAGACATGAATGTGTCATGGGGACATAGCTTAGTGGTAGAGTTAAATGTAACGTGCGTTAGAATAAGGGATGACGAGGGTGCACGAGTTAGTTAGGGGAAATTAGTTAGGTGGTGATGTGTCGGTGAGTGGAAATGTGTTTGTGTGTG
>NC_140963.1:42741568-42791568 GCF_056783735.1 Eptatretus burgeri
TGACCCTTCGTCTGTAGGATTTCGATTGGTCGGTACGTATTTCCATTGCACCGGATCTGTGTGATCCCATTTCTTTTGAACTCTTTCCGCGACAAATACGTGAAATTGCTTTGCTTCATTGGCAATGTAACCAAGAACGACCTTACTGTCAGTCCAGTAGATTTCACACACATTCTCAATCTCAAGTTCCTTGGTCAAGAGTGCACTTACTTTGACTGACACCAGTGCCACTGTAAATTCCATTCTTGTAACTGTGATCATTTTTAACGGTACAACCCATGCCTTTCCTATTACAAGAGAGCAATGGACTTGTTCATGCCTGTCCACCAGTCGGAAGTATGAAGATTGCCCATATCCACTCATGCTGGCGTCAGATAAATGATGGAGCTTCGCCTTTATAACTTTTTCAAAGTTAGTCGGTTTGAAATACCTGCTGATCCACAATGACTCTAAGAGGAAGAGCTTGCTTCTCCATTGTTCCTGTCGTGGTCAAAGATATTGTGGAAGTGGACTGTCCCAGTCCATCTAATCTTTGCATAGGTCTTGCAATATCTGTTTACCGACTAGGACAACAGGATCCAAGAGGGTTGTATACTGAACACACTGTCGATAAGACACCTCATCTCATTACTGGTTGGTCAGTTAAGTGAATCTGAAATTGGAAAGTATCAAATTCAATGCACCATTTGATGCCCAAAGCTCTTTCCAATGGTAGTGAATCTTGCATCAGATTGAGATTTTGAATTCTCTTTGCCTGATCTTGGGATGGAATGGCAGCCAAGACATCCTTTAAATTTGAGATGAACTTGTGCATTCTCAGCCCTCCCTGTAAGCACATAGAATTGGTGTTATTGATAAGGTTGATGGCTTCACTGACAGAAACAACTGATGTAAGGCCATCATCGACAGAGAAGTTATGTCTGATGAAATCTGCAGCATTTGATCCAAATTCACTCTCATTGGCGCTGGCTATCTGCTTTAAGCCAAGGTTCACTCAAACCGGAGAGGACTTGGTGCAAAAAGATGAACGTTCATCCGGTATCAACTGGTTCATTTACAGTCGTCCCACCATAGAAACCGGAGAAAGTCTCATTCATTCTTGATCTTGAATTGCAAGAACAATTGCTCTATGTCACACATCAGTCTAATGTGCTCCTGGCAGAACCTGCAAAGGACTCCAACCAAGGGATTTGCTAGATCAGGACCCTGCAGCAAGTGGTTGTTGAGAAAAGGTTCCTGGAATCATGTGCTACAGTCGAATACTACACGGATTTTACCTGGCTTCCTCACGTGATACACTCCATGGTGTGGAATATACCACAATGATTCATCAGTTTTATCTGTGGTTGATGGTGGTACCTTCTCAGCATGTCCATTTTGTATAATATTTTGCTAAAGGCCATATAATCCTGTTTGTACCTTGAGTCTTTATTGAAGCAATTTTCAATTGTCTAAAGCGATGGATCATCATGGACTTGTTGTTATGTAGCTTCCGATAAGATTCTCTGAATGGCGATGGCATTTCGTAGAGCTGATCCAAGAGACGAACACCTTTCAGTACTATAGAAAGAAATATTTTGTCCTTTAAGGAAAAGATGATTCCTCTCCTTGTCTTTCATTGAAAACCATTTCCATAATTCAAGTGACATGAGGGTTGATAGCTTATTTCACCTTGGTTCTTGAACAGAGTACGACCTCTATATACTCACTTTCACATGCCTTACCAGATAATGGTATCTCTGATAATACTAATCTTGAGAGAATGCAATGACTCACTCCAATATCATCGGTGTCTGGAGCACTGGGGTCCACAATTCCGACTATTCCCAAACCCAGATCCGTATTTTGACCACATGGCTCGTTGCTAGTGGGAGCAATTATGTCTCGAGGTGTTAAAGCCCTGGCACAGTTGTAACCAATAAGGAGACCAACTTCAGCATCATGGAGCGATACCAGCTCGTCAGCAATTTTATGCAGGTGTGGCCATTTCCTCGCAACTTCTGGTGTTGGTATGTGAGACCTATTCGCTGGCATAATCTCACGAGAGTATGTAGTTGGAAGTGATATCCACAATGAGCTATTGCAGCCTCTAACCCACAAGCCGTCAATCCTTTGACTTTGTAACAGATGGTCCCTGGCAGACATTGAAGACAGGATTTAATTCAACGGTGTACCCTTCAAGTCAAATGCAGCAGAAGTATCCTCGAGTATGAAGGTGATATCGGATTGAGTGTCGAGTAACGCATACACAAGCCTTTCAACTTCTGGCTTGTTACAGTGCGATAACCATACAGGAACCATCATTGAGCATTTACTGCTCTGACCTGCGTTGTTGAGGTGATTAAATCCATTCTGAGCATTGACATACTTGTCTCCAGACTTATCAGTGGTGTCTCTTGATACTACTTTCAGAACAGTGTTCTGTTGTGACGTGCTTATCTCTCTGCTATCTCCATGAAGAGCAGTTGGGTGCCGTCCTTTGCCCGTTGTACAGACCTTTCTATGTTGACATGCCTTGGCTAAATGTCCTTTATCAAGGCACCGAAAACAAAGACCTTTTTCTTTGGCAAAGGTCTTTCTGTCCAGTAAAGTTTTCGCTCAATATGATCTACAGTCATCAATTCGATGCTCACTTTTACAGAGAAAGCACAACTTGCCATCACTTTCAACTTGTACGTTTTCACAATTCTGTGTCATTTCAGTGGAGAGAGAAGTAGCTACACTCACCTTTCTTTGGTTTCTTATATTCCTGAATATTTGCCTTCTGGACGACTGGCTTTACTTATTGATTTCACAGCCTGGAGTGAAGTTACCGGATCACAAGCTATTTCTGCTTTTTCGGCAATAATCTTGACAAACATTGAGAAAGGTGGAAAATGTTTCTTATCTTCCTTCCATTCTGAGATGATTCTTACCCATCGCAAGGTCAGCCACTCAGGAAGCTTTATGAGCAATTTCATATTTTCTCAGCTGTCGTTTAGAACTTGAAGACTCTGTTTTCTTCACGACCACTTCACATTGTCACAAGAAATCAGTGTAGTTACACAGAGCTGGGCCATCTCGTGATGCAATATTAAACCGATTGTCTAGTTTCTCTCTGAATGTTTTGGACACGAGAAACTGATCCCCGTAACGTCGTTTGAGTACGCTCTTTGCATCGTCAAATGTCTCAGTGTTATTGATCAGAAGGTAACCTTCAACAGCTTCTTTCACAGCACCCCTAGATATTTCCAGAAATAATACATTATTTCTGAATGTGGGACTTTCTTTCCTTCTATTAAAGTTTCAAATGCTGCTTTCCAAGGAGGGTAGGTAAGGGCGTTTCCTGTAAATAAATCAGGCTTAGGTTGGGATATACTTCCAAGGTTAACCTGATCAGCAAAGCATTTGGCTAAAGCAGATAACTTGGTGTTGTTCACAACTATATGATTCCCATTACCAGTGTTTTCAAGGCGTGGTTCATTTTCAGATTGTGGCACATCTTTGTGATTCTGAGGTCTGGCTCTGTTCCGGTTAGATGTTTCTCGGTCTGGTATAATGACCTTTCTTAAGTCTGGCTCTGCATATGAATTGATATTTTCACCATATGAATGATGATCCAAATTTACAGAGTTAATCTCTACACAGTGGTTGCAGACATAATTTTCAACGAACCTTTCCTTGTCAATATCAGGCAGTGATGGTCTATGTCTTTGATCTGGGAGAGAACTCTCTTCACGTTTGAGTTCACGAAAGACATTTACTTTTGCCTGTTGTGCCATGTGCCATGTCAAGCTCCTTCACAACTTGAAGCCTGTTAGGGTTAGGGTCCAGTTCTGCTTGAACCCTCGCAAGTTCTGCTTGACCTTCTACTTGAACCCTTGCAAGTTCTGCTTGACCTTCTACTTGAACCCTTGCAAGTTCTGCTCTTTTCTTAGCTTCCGAGTCGAAATATTTTCATTTTGTCTTTAATGCAGCTGTTTTCGCCAGAGCTTCAGCATTTGCAGATGTAGTTGATGCCTTTGAGGACTGAGAAGCATGAGAATTGGAGGAAGCTTGACTACCTTTAGAAACCTGGCAATCCCTTTCTGCCATAATGTTGCGTATATGATCTGTAATACATTTGGAAATATGGTAACTTTCCTGTTCCACAGATTGATAGTACAAGTCAATATCTGAATCCATACTTCTAGATGGCGTAAACTGATCAAGTAGATCACGTGCCTTTTAAACGTCATCCATGTATCTCTCAAGAACATCTCATCTTTGTTTAACAACGTCACTTGACGTTGTATCGAAATCACTTGAATCTGACAACATTCTTTCCATGCTTCTTGCCCTCTTGTGCTAGTTCAAAACGGCTGATTTCAATTTATGTTTACGCTGAACTAACTTCCATTCAGTATAGTCATCGGTGGATTTGGGTTCTCGATCAGAGCGACGTACGTCCTCATCATACCTATGTGTGTTTACATCACTACTTACATCAAACTTGACTCGTGGTTCTTCACCTGTACTCATTTACAATTTCAACAAATAATTATAAGTTTAAAACAACGTCCAAGTGAAGTTACAGATGTCAAAATAAAAGCACCACAGAATCAGGTATGATGAAGATCAATCACATCACTGTGCTCAAACATATAGGCTATAATATATTGCATATACTTAAACCCATCTCACCACAGATAGCACAGGGTAATTAACAATGCAGAATGGGTTAAAATCAGCTTGATCCCTTTAGGAACACAAACCTTTCCCTTTAACGGTTTAAACTGATACAAAACAGATTCACTGTATAGGATTGTACTGTACAGTGTACACAATAAAGTGTTTCACTTTAATGGCAGAAAGTGCTTACCTGCCATTAGGGGTTTCGTAATTGGAGTATTGCAGGTTCGTTGCATGTCGTACGCGGATATAGACACAAGGAGCAGTGTTCATACAGAACCCTTCAGCCATTGATTCATTCTCAAAGAAGCTTTGAGAAAGTTCTTTAATCACTTTGTAAAGCTCCATGAAAGCTCCGAAAAGCTCCCTGAAACTGCAAAGAAATTATGTTGATTTGTGACAACAATACTTCAGAAATGCATAACGGTTTCACTATAAATCAAATACAAAAGAAAAAGAGCAATCAGTGATTGCAAACACTCACCAGGACTTCTTTTAATTGGTGTATTCTTATAGGTTTGAGGGAAATTCCAATATGGCTGCCAAACCATGTGACCTATGACATCATATGTATGAACCTTTTGTTTCTCATGGACAGGCAGTCATAGGTGCAATGTTTCGCCTCAATCTGTTCAGCCACTTCAGAGAAGAAGATTTTTGAAGGTTGTTTTTTTTTGAAACAATTTGGCTGCTGAATCACGTGACCGATGACATCATGAATTTTTTTTTCCTGTGGAACATTTTATCCATAGATGACCCTCAAAAATTTTCATAATGATCGTATGTGGCGCTCTACATATGCCATTATGACATCATAATGAGGGCACCTATAATGGCATAAAAATCGTAATTCCACATGAGTACTTGCAATGTGCCAACTTTTAATTTTTTCCTTGGTACAGTTTCAGAGATACAGGGGTCCAAAGGTTTTCTGTTTTTCCAATATAGCTGCCACACCACGTGACCTATGACGTCATAATTATCATTGAAACATTTTACATGAGTAGTTGCAACAATGCGGAAAATTTAGTCTCAATCCGACAAATGGTTGCAGAGAAAAACACAAAAGTTCTCTGCAGACAAACAAACAAGCAGACAGACAGACAGACAGACAGACAGACAAACCGACAAACAAACAGACCCAAATGCAATACCCTCTCAGGCTCATTTGGCGAGCATAATAAATCAAACGAACAGGAAACAGACTTCAAATGGTGTCGAAATAAGTTATGCAAATATAATTAATGTAGGTGACGTGCAATGCATTTACATGAAATCACGGACAAAATACATTGTAATCTTTCTTTCGACATGAAGTCTTACAATCAGTGACATAGAGAGATATAATGATCACTTTAATCCTCCTCAACGAGTAGCGCTTGTATGTAGATAAAATGTGGAATGGGCCTGGTCACACTGATGGCCTCATACGATTTGGCCTCACCCCTTACAAAATGAGGAAGATGAAGAAGATGAAGAAGAAGAGGAAGGAGATGAAGAAGAAGGAGAAGAAGGAACAAATGAAAGGTAAAAAAGTCCAGCAAGCCCAACTTTCTTATCAACCAAAGAAGATCGTTGAAATGTTTTTGAAGAGAGGAAAGAAGATAAACGAAACAGTTAGTGCTGACTTCTCTTTAAACTTGGACAACACAGTAACTGTTACACCAGGAAACACAAGGAACTTCAATGCAGGAGGCCTGAGGCCCACCACGCCTCTGCAATTATGCCAAACTCTTCATACTGTTCTTCATACTGATTCCCAAGTGCTACTTGTCCCAAGTGTCCCAGATAGTTATTTTTTTGTATTCAGAGTCAAAGCTCGTGGAAGAGCTAGAACACAGAATGGAACAGGATGCAATATAACAAAAGGAACAACGGAAAGAGAAGGGAGAAATTCCAAATGCAGAGCCGATGGAGAAAATAAAGAGACAGACAACAAGGGACGTGCGGGTAGAGTTGAGGGGTAGGGGAGAAAGCAGGGGGTGGACACGATTAATGCAGAAGCAAAATTTGTGGGGGTGGTTTCACGGGTGTGGAAAAGATCATGGTTTTTGATGGGAGATGGTGGTGAACAGCCGTTGAAGACCTGGATGGAAGAATGATATTGAAGAGAATGTAGAAGTTGGTTGCATGGGCAGGAAAAGGAGAAACAAATGAGTGGAACCACGGGTAGGCGTGGATTACCCACAAAATATGTTATGCAGAAGAAAGAAAATACCTATGGAATTTTTTTTTTAATGCAATGAACAAACCTTGGTACATCATGGGTGATAAAGGTTGTGGTCAAGTTTCATCGAAATTGTGTGTGTGGTTTCAGAGAAGAATAAAAAAAAACATATTTTGGGGGGCAAAGCCCACATAGAACACCTCAGAATCCAATTTTTTTTAATGTTGTGAACAAACTATTACATCACAGGTGATAAAGGTGGTGGTCAAGTTTCATCGGAATTGTGTGTGTAGTTTCTGAGAAGAAAGCAAATACCTATTTTTGGGGGGGGCAACCCCCCCCCCATAGACCCTCGAAGACCTCAAATTTTTCTAATGTCATGAACAAACTTTGGTACATCATAAGTGTTGAAGGTTGTAGTGAAGTTTCATCAGAATTACATTTGTAGTATCTGAGAAGAAAGCAAGGGAGCACCCCCCCCCCCCCGTAGACAAGATCCCGAACCGACTTTTTTTAAATGCCATCAACCACCTTTGATACGTCATAGGTGATGGAGGTTGCAGTCAAGTTTCATAGAAATTGAGTGTGGTTTCAGAGAAGAAAGCAAATACATATTTGGGGGGGGGTGGCAACCCCCGAAGATCCCCTTAGGGCCTGATTGTTTTTAATGCCATGAACAAAATTTGGTACATCATGACTGATGAAGGTTGCAGTCAAGTTTCATCAGAATTGTGTGTGTAGTTTCTGAGAAGAAAGCAAATGCCTATTTTGGGGGGCAACACCCCCCCCCTCCATAGACGCTCTTCGACCTTAAAAATTTTTATGGTGTGAACAAACTTTGGTACATTATGGGTGATGAAGGTTGTAGTCAAGTGTCATTGGAATTGTGTGTGCAGTTTTGGAGGAGAAAGCAAATACATATTGTTGGGAGAAACTCCCTCATCAACCACGATTTTTCTCATGTCATGAACAATATTTGGTACATCACGGGTGTTGAAGGTTGTATTTAAGTTCCATCGGAATTATGTGTGTAGTTTCTGAGAAGAAAGCAAATACATATTTTGGGGAGAAACCCCCCTTACATCCCCTTGGAAGAAGATTTTTTTCAAATGTCATGAACAAACTTTGGTCCACCATGGGTGGTGAAAGTTGTAGTTTCATCGGAATTATGTGTGTGGTTTTGGAGAAGAAAGCAAATACAAATTTGGGGGGGGGGGCAACCCCCGTAGATCCCCTTAGGGCCTGATTGTTTTTAATGCCATGAACAAAGTTTAGTACATCGACATTGATGGACCCTGTGGTACAGTTTCATCGATATCGTATGTGCAGTTTCAGAGAAAAAGTTCCAAATGTATGTGCACGGACGGACGGAAAGAAAGAAAGAAAGACGACATCATCCCATAAGCTTCCTCGAAGTTTCAGGTGAGCTAATAATAATGAAAACTTTTTTTTTAATAATTAATTTGTCTTTTCATAATTTTCAGAATGAAGCTTTGATGAAAATTTGATGACAGAAGCTCAAATGGTTAAAGTTACGGCTTGGACAGACACACAGATCGCAAAAACCCCATCTTCCACTGTGTGGGGGATGGGCTAACTATGGTTTTAACTCAAGTTTTAAGACTACTGTAATTACCTCTGCCACGAAAGGGGGAAGGAGGTTCTATTTTCACTCCTGTCTGTTTGTTACTTGCAAAATCGAAGATTTTTCAAGTATATTGATCAGTCAATTTTGTTATTACTTGGTGAAATTTTTTTTTCCTCCAACTGTGTTGGACTGTAGCATTTGTTAGCTACAGGTTGAGAGGAGAGGTGATGATTTGTGAGCAACAATAGGGTTTTATGTTAGGAAAGAGCACAACAGATGTGATGTTTGCTTTGAGAGTGTTGATGGAGAAGTATAGGGAAGCAAGAATGAGTTGCATTGTGTGCTTGTGGATTTAGAGAAAGCTTATGATAGGGTGCCAAGAGAGGAGTTGTGGTATTGTAGGAGGAAGTCGGGAGTGACAGAGAAGTATGTGAGGGTAGTGCAGGATATGTATGAGGACAGTGTGACAGCGGTGAGGTGTGCGATAGGAATGACGGACCAGTTTAAGGTGGAGGTGGGATTGCATCAAGGATCGGCTCTGAGCCCTTTCCTGTTTGCAATGGTGATGGATAGGTTGACAGACGAGATCAGACAGGAGTCTCTATGGACTATGATGTTTGCGGATGACGTCGTGATCTGTCGTGAGAGTAGGGAGCAGGCTGAGGTGAGCCGAGAGAGGTGGAGGTACGCACTGGAGAGAAGGGGAATGAAAGTCTGTTGGAGGAAGATGGAGTACATGTGCGAAAATGAGAGGGATGGTGGCGGTATGGTGCGGTTGCAAGGAGTTGAGGTGGTGAACGTGGATGGGTTTAAATACTTGGGATCAACTGTTGAAAGTAATGGAAAGTGTGGTAGAGAAGTGACGAAGAGAGTGCAAGCAGGATGGAATGAGTGGAGAAGAGTTTCAGGAGTGATTTGTGATGGAAGGATATCTGCAAGAGTGAAAGGGAAAGTATACAAGATGGTAGTGAGACCAGCTATGTTGTATGGTTTGGAGGCGGTGGCACTGACAAAAAGACAGGAAGAAGAACTAGAGGTGGCAGAGTTAAAGATGCTGCGATTCTCGTTGGGAGTGACGAGGATGGACAGGATTGGAAATGAGTATATTAGAGGGACAGCGCAGGTAGGACGGTTTGGAGACAAAGTGAGAGAGGTGAGATTGAGATGGTTTTGACGTGTGCACAGGAGGGATGCTGGGTATATCGGGAGAAGGATGCTGAGGATGGAGCCACCAGGTAGGAGGAGAAGAGGAAGGCCAAAGAGGTTTATGGATGTGGTGAGGGCAGACATGCGGGTGGTTGGCGTGACAATGGAAGATGTAGAGGACAGCAAAATGGAGACAGATGATCGGCTGTGGCGACTCCGAAAGGGAGCAGCCAAAAGAAGTTGGTCTGTAGCATTTGTCTCTCTGTTTGTTTCTCTGTCACATGATTTTTGGCCACAGTTTTCAAACAATCGTTTTGAATTTTTTTATGCAAGTAGGTGACCTTGCCAAGGATGGCAATATTGGTGAAGATCCGAATCCAGATCCGGATCTGAGAATTTTTTAAGTGATTCCTCATCATTGAGAGATAGGGCCAAAAATGATACATAGCATATTTGAAAACTTTATTGGGCCTGATATGCTCCAGTGGATCAGGCATTGTATGGCAGAGGTATGCGCTCCACTGAGTGCCCTTCTAGTTAGAACTGCAATTGCTTCAGTTATCAGCAACCTTACTGCAGCGTATAAATCACAATAACATAAGCTATAGTGATTCAAAAGTTAACTTAAACTGCCAGGAAGTATATAAGAGTACAAATACAGTTCTAATTATCCTCTAAACGACTCATAATGCATTGAAAACCCAAATTCATGTTGCACAAACCATTTATCCAACCATAGGTGAACATGTATTGCTACACTTACAAATTCCCCACCGTCACACATGCTCAGGAGAATCCCGGACAAAAATTACATTGGATTCCATTTCCCTCAATCAATAACCCAATAATTTGTACCTTGCCTTCAAGTCCTCTGAATATAAAAGCATCAGTGGGGTAAACTATCCTGTCTCATGTTGATCTTAAACCAATAACCAATTTATTGTTTGAACCGAGGTGCAGCTCCTGCTTCTACTACCTTTCCTGTCAATTTTTTCCTTGCTTTCTACTTTACCACCTAAAAGTTTTGCCTCTTGTTTCAGCAGTCACACTTTGCAACCGTGAATCACAATAACAATTATAATAGCAATTATTTATATTGCAACCAATCACAAGTATTGTACTGGATGAATAAGAACAAATTGTAAAATTTATTTCATTTGTTGAATTTTTTTTGTTGGTTGTGGAATCGGTCCTTACATCATCATGGAATATTCTGTAATGAACAACTAATTGGTCTTTGGATTGAAATAGACTGATAAAATAGGTTGGTCTAGCTCTCTACAAAGACCTTGTAATTAATTATCAAGAACGTGCTCAGGCAAGCATGCAGTTCATCGATACAACTAATGGAATTCAATGCCTTTTGTGTATGGATATTGATTCTTATGCAAAAGGAGAGCTGAGGAGCAGGATGACATGGTGCCTGAAGACAAGCAAGTCTAACCAGAGTTTGCTAAGAATGGGAATATATGTGGAAGGTTTAAAATGAACGACAAAGGGATTACAGAATAAAAACTTGTTACCCACCGGGGAATGGGCAGGGATGGTTGCTGAGAAAGCAGGGATTGCAAGGCCAGATGAGAAGGGAAAGAACACTTACAAATTACCTACCTGCCTGTGATGTGAAAGAAACAGACCCTGATCCTAGACATCCTGAATGAGATTATAATGATGTTCAAGGCTTTAGATTTGATATCATCAAAGGCTGCTAAGTGGAACCAAGAGGCAATGGGCCACAGTGCAGAAGTGCATTCCAATGCACTGTGCGCAAAAACCTTTTATGTTGCGAGGAGATGGAGTGTCATTGGGCGTCATGGGTAATGCTTAAGTAAGCGCCTTTCCTTGGAGGACAAACTTGGTTGAAAGGCCAGCCTAAAGGTTTGCTGACAGATTGAAAAGTTTCAGAAACTCTGCTTGCTTTTTGATAAATTGTAAAAATAAACAAATAACTGCAAAATCGCAGTGTACGGCCATTTAATGAGATAATTAGTGGATGTAAACCTACTTTAAAAAAATATCTTTTGTAGACAAGGTTGAGGCTCGTGGAGGAGTTGGAACAAAGAACACAACAGAACAGAGCAAATTGAGCAGTGGAAAGGAGATAAAAACACCAATAGCAGGGTAGAGGGACACAACGGAGGGAAATCTGAACGAATAATGGGCAAGTAGAAGAAAGAGAGAGAGAGAGAGAGAGAGAGAGAGAGAGAGAGAGAGAGAGAGAGAGAGAGAGAGAGAGAGAGAGAGAGAGAGAGAGAGAGAGAGAGACGGGGGGGGGGGGGGATGAGGACCGAGGGCTGAACAACCTGGATACCAGTTGGAACACAGAAAGGGTGCCTGAAAGAAGAGGAAGACAAAACCCAGGGAGAAACAGCAATGGAACAAAAATCAGAAAGGAATACAAAAGGAGAACACACATTTTATCCCTTTTGTGGATGTTTCCATGATAGTTTTAATCAATCAGATTTTAAATTATATTGTGAGAGACTGAAAATTTGCCAAATAGTCAGTTTACAAACAGTCTTTGATGGCTGATGACATATGGAGCTAACACTGCCTGAACAACGATCATAAATTGTTCAATACTGAACCAAAAGAATACTTAACAATAAGAACACTCAATGGAAGAGGACACTTAACCATGAGATACTTCATCATCAAGAAATGCAAGGCATTTAAATCTGGGATACAAATAACAACAGTTATATAATGTGCAGTGAAATCAACAAATTCATCAATGAATGTAATCAATTGACAGCAAATTATAAAATACTTTATAGTTAACTATCCTGTTGAGTTGTGCAAGTACACTCCATGTGTGGCAAAGGGTGGAAGTCATATATATATATATATATATATATATATATATATATATATATATATATATATATATATATATATATATATATATATATATATATAAACACACACACACATACACGACCAGTCAAAAGTTTTAGAACACCCCCATTTTTCAGTTTTTACTCAAATTTAAGCAGTTCAAGTCCAGTGAATAACCTGAAATGGTATAAAGCTAAGTGGTAAACTGCCACCTGCTAAGTGGTAAACAGGTTCAAAAAAAGTTTGTTACCAAAAACTGAAAAATAATGTAAATTTCAGAGTTGTTAAAAAAGGCCCTTTTCAGAGAACAAGTAATGGGTTAGCAACTGCAGCTGTTCTGCAGCAATGGAAGTAAATTTAGCCTTGAAAGTTGATGCAAACGATTCATACAGGTCTCCAACTTTTGTTACTTAGTTACAAACCCTCTGTCTGTGTAAAAGCAGTGTTGGAACAGACTGTGTTGCTACACCCTCTGAAGCATTATTTGGACAATATTGGACTGCAGGAAGTAGTATATTGCTATCATCATGGCGAAAAAAGTAAATTAACAAAGGAAGACAGACAGACCATTATAACCCTTAAAAGTGTCGATCTTTCCTTTGGAGAAATTGCAAAGAAGACAAGGTATCAGTGAGTACAATTTCCTACACCATCAAAAGGCACTTGGAAACTGGAGGAAACTCTGACAGGAAGAGGTCTGGCAGACTCAAAGCCACAACACAATCAGAAGACAAGTTTCTGAGAGTCAACAGCTTGCCTGATCGGCGGCTCACAGGACAGCAGCTTCAAGCACAGGTTAACACTGGTCGAAGTAAGGAAGTCTCAGTTTCAAAGGTGAAGAGAAGACTTTAAAGCAGGTTTTACAGGTCGAGTGGCAGTGAGAAAGCCATTGTTAAGTTGGCAAAATAAGAAAAAGAGGATTGCCTGGGCCATGAAGCACCGCCAGTATACTACTGAAAACTGGAAGAAGGTCTTATGGACCGATGAATCAAAATGTGAAATCTTCGGTTCATCACACAGGGTTTTTGTATACCGTCGAGTAGGCGAAAGGATGGTTCCTCAGTGTGTGACACCAACTGTCAAACATGGAGGAGGAAACGTGATGATCTGGGGCTCTTTTGCTGGATCCAGAGTCGGCGACTTGCACAGAGTGACTGGCACCCTGAATCAAAAGGGCTTCCACAGCATTTTGCAACGCCATGCAATATCCTCTGGTCTACGCCAAGTTGGTCAGGGGTTCATTCTACAGCAAGAGAACAACCCAAAACAAACCTCCAGGCTATGTCAGAAGTACTTGAGAAGAAACAAACAGGATGGTAGGCTTCAAATCATGGAATGGCCAGCACAGTCTCCAGACTTAAACCCCATCGAGCTGGTTTGGAATGAACTGGACAGCAGGGTGGAAGCAAAACAACATACAAGTGCAACACATTTGTGGGAACTTCTGCAACAGTGTTGGGAAGAACTTTCCAGACAATATTTGATTTCCATTGAAGAAAGAATGCCACGAGTATGCTCGGCTGTTATATCTGCAAAAGGTGGCTACTTTGACGAGTCAAAAATTTCGATTACATTTTGTTCAACAAAACGATTCCATGATTTCTTTTTTTATCTGCAATTGTTTATTTGTTCTAGGCTTTAATTTCAGAGTACATTGAAACATTAAACAGCTTAAATTTCAGTAAAAACTGGAAAAATGTGGGTGTTCTAAAACTTTTAACCGGTCATGTATATGCATATATATATAATATATATAATATATATATAATATATATATATAGATATATATATATATATATATATATATATATACATATATATTTACTGTCGTATTGACTCGGGGGGGGGGGGGGGGGGGTGGACACTGATCCAACCAAGATATTCTCGTTTTGTATTTTTAATTAATTTTCTGAAATTTGTAGAATTTGTTTTTCACTTGGAACCTGTAGTTCAGTCAAAATGTCGGATGACCTCCCACAAATTGCAACAAAAGCAAACTCAACAGATTTTGATTCCAGGATATGTCCTCAGTGACAGAAAAAAAGAAAAAAAAACATGACTTCATGCCGAGGGTGACAACTTGGTCTTTCCTCTTAAATGTGTACTCGGCAGGTGTTTTCCCATCCATACATTTCAATATTTTGGCTCCTACAGCATGTGCTGTATCGACGTTGACGGTGGGGTGTGCATGAACTCCAGTGGCAATGTTCCTCAGACGTGGATCACAACTGAACGGATTCCGTTCCTGTAAATACTGAAGAGCTGATAGTGTGTCCTCCCAGTCACGAGATTGTCTTGCCTTGGTCAAGTTCTTCTTCTGCTCTCCAGTGTTGTAGTTCACACCTGTGAGCTCCTGCATTGCCTGGTTTATTTCTGCACAGGCAGGCATTGATAGTAGCCATACCAGCCGTTGTTGCTCCGTCATTCCTCGCCCTCGTGTGAGTCCCCCGCTGGTCTTCAAACTTCTCATCAGAACTTGTTCGATGATCAGGTCAGATGAAAGACCTGCCCACAGGCGATCACTTTGTCGAACCACATGGAACCCCTCATCAAAACGTTGTTGGACATTGGGATGTTGAGTTTTGAGGTTGGACATCTGCTGCAGATACACCCTCGCAGATTTGGCATACAGGTTGTGGCCCGAGGCTGCCAGGTAAGGCAGCATTTCCTGGATGGCCTGTGTGTGTAGTGCCCAGTTCCCAGTGCACTCTGCCCAGATGTATTTGCATAGAATGTCCAGCATGTCCATATACTGAACCCAGAGCGCTGAAGTTCTTGAATATATCTTTGCAGACTCGGCATGCTTCTGAAGGTGGTCTTTGATTCGTTTCAAGACGTCAGACTTGCATACTTCTTCCACAGACTGGGGTTGGCAGAAGTGTGACGAGGGTTTTGTGCCACTTCAGATATCAATAGCTCCAGCTCCTGAAAAGCTGTTACGTGTCATTAGGTGCAACTGCCAGGCTGAATGTAGCACCATGAGATGCACATGCAAGAAGCACAACATTGAGTGCACTCCAGCTTGTGGAAACTGCAGGGGCTCTGGCTGCACAAACACTCCATGTGACAATGATGAGGATGATGACGACATTGTCGAGTTCTAACTTTAATACGCTTGATTTTTCCCAAGTTTATAATGGATGTAGTTTCTGAGTTTAATGCGAATTTTCATTTTCATTTCGAAACCTTCGTCAGGCAGATGTGATTGCCCCGAGTGGAATTGTGAATTTTGTCATGTTTCAATGATTTACATAATTATATTGTATTGCCATAGACATGATTTCATTTTGTGTCTTCAACGTTTCTTATTTTTTTGACCAGGAGCCAAAATCAGTATCAGGTAAATTTTTTTTTTTCGGGACAAAAAATTGACATTTTTGGACAAAAATGCTATAATTTTTTATTTTACCCTCAATATATTTCACTTTTTTATAATTATTCTTGTATATAAATATACTGACCATAACTAGAAACAATTAGAATGCAGAAAAACATATATTTACATTTTCAAATATCAATCTTTACAATTTTCTCATTTTCCCCGATGCCGGTGGTGGCCATATTGGATTTCCATGATTTCAGGACTTTCCCCCTGGAGGATCCCTTAGGACTTTTTCCTGTCACTGAGGACATATCCAGGAATCAAAATCTGTTGAGTTTGCTTTTGTTGCAATTGGTGGGACGTTGACCAAATATTTCTGCTAAAATGCCTGTACTATGTGGGTTACGATGTGTAAATAAAGGTGGAAAAAGTCTGATTTAATGCACTTTAATTCCAGGTTACAAGGCAGCAAAAGCTGAAAATTTTGAAAGGTGGTGTAGAATTTATATACACTGTAGGTACTGTAGGCAGGTGCGAGAGAGGTGGGAGAGGGGAGAGGGGAGGAGTCAAAGGAGAGAGGGAGTGGGGTCATAGAGAGGCAGATGAGAGAGAGAGAGAGAGAGAGAGAGAGAGAGAGAGAGAGAGAGAGAGAGAGAGAGAGAGAGAGAGAGAGAGAGAGAGGCAGATGAGAGAGAGGCAGATGAGAGAGAGGCAGATGAGAGAGAGGCAGATGAGAGAGAGGCAGATGAGAGAGAGGCAGATGAGAGAGAGGCAGATGAGAGAGAGGCAGATGAGAGAGAGGCAGATGAGAGAGAGAGAGAGTGAGAGAGAGAGAGAGAGAGAGAGAGAGAGAGAGAGAGAGAGAGAGAGAGAGAGGCAGATGAGAGAGAGAGAGAGGCAGATGAGAGAGAGAGAGAGGCAGATGAGAGAGAGAGAGGCAGATGAGAGAGAGAGAGGCAGATGAGAGAGAGGCAGATGAGAGAGAGGCAGATGAGAGAGAGGCAGATGAGAGAGAGGCAGATGAGAGAGAGAGAGGCAGATGAGAGAGAGAGAGGCAGATGAGAGAGAGAGAGGCAGATGAGAGAGAGGCAGATGAGAGAGAGGCAGATGAGAGAGAGGCAGATGAGAGAGAGGCAGATGAGAGAGAGGCAGATGAGAGAGAGGCAGATGAGAGAGAGGCAGATGAGAGAGAGGCAGATGAGAGAGAGGCAGATGAGAGAGAGGCAGATGAGAGAGAGGCAGATGAGAGAGAGGCAGATGAGAGAGAGGCAGATGAGAGAGAGGCAGATGAGAGAGAGGCAGATGAGAGAGAGGCAGATGAGAGAGAGGCAGATGAGAGAGAGGCAGATGAGAGAGAGAGGCAGATGAGAGAGAGAGGCAGATGAGAGAGAGGCAGATGAGAGAGAGGCAGATGAGAGAGAGAGGCAGATGAGAGAGAGGCAGATTAGAGAGAGAGGCAGATGAGAGAGAGAGAGGTAGATGAGAGAGAGAGAGGCAGATGAGAGAGAGAGGGAGATGAGAGAGAGAGAAGCAGATGAGAGAGAAAGAGGAAGATGAGAGAGAGAGAGGCAGATGAGAGAGAGAGAGGCAGATGAGAGAGAGAGAGGCAGATGAGAGAGAGAGAGGCAGATGAGAGAGAGAGAGGCAGATGAGAGAGAGAGAGGCAGATGAGAGAGAGAGAGGCAGATGAGAGAGAGAGAGGCAGATGAGAGAGAGAGAGGCAGATGAGAGAGAGAGAGGCAGATGAGAGAGAGAGAGGCAGATGAGAGAGAGAGAGGCAGATGAGAGAGAGAGAGGCAGATGAGAGAGAGAGAGGCAGATGAGAGAGAGAGAGGCAGATGAGAGAGAGAGAGGCAGATGAGAGAGAGAGAGGCAGATGAGAGAGAGAGAGGCAGATGAGAGAGAGAGAGGCAGATGAGAGAGAGAGAGGCAGATGAGAGAGAGAGAGGCAGATGAGAGAGAGAGAGGCAGATGAGAGAGAGAGAGGCAGATGAGAGAGAGAGAGGCAGATGAGAGAGGGAGAGGCAGATGAGAGAGGGAGAGGCAGATGAGAGAGGGAGAGGCAGATGAGAGAGGGAGAGGCAGATGAGAGAGGGAGAGGCAGATGAGAGAGAGAGAGGCAGATGAGAGAGAGAGAGGCAGATGAGAGAGAGACAGGCAGATGAGAGAGAGAGAGGCACATGAGAGATAGAGAGGCAGGTGAGAGAGAGAGAGAGGCAGATGAGAGAGAGAGAGGCAGATGAGAGAGAGAGAGGCAGATGAGAGAGAGAGAGGGAGATGAGAGAGAGAGAGAGGCAGATGAGAGAGAGATAGGCAGGTGAGAGAGAGAGAGGCAGATGAGAGAGAGAGGCAGATGAGAGAGAGAGAGGCAGATGAGAGAGAGAGAGGCAGATAGAGAGAGAGAGAGGCAGAGAGAGAGAGAGAGAGAGAGAGAGAGAGAGAGAGAGAGAGAGAGAGGCAGATGAGAGAGAGGCAGATGAGAGAGAGAGAGGCAGATGAGAGAGAGAGAGGCAGATGAGAGAGAGAGAGGCAGATGAGAGAGAGAGAGGCAGATGAGAGAGAGAGAGGCAGATGAGAGAGAGAGAGGCAGATGAGAGAGAGAGAGGCAGATGAGAGAGAGAGAGGCAGATGAGAGAGAGAGAGGCAGATGAGAGAGAGAGAGGCAGATGAGAGAGAGAGAGGCAGATGAGAGAGAGAGAGGCAGATGAGAGAGAGAGAGGCAGATGAGAGAGAGAGAGGCAGATGAGAGAGAGAGAGAGGCAGATGAGAGAGAGAGAGGCAGATGAGAGAGAGAGAGGCAGATGAGAGAGAGAGGCAGATGAGAGAGAGAGAGGCAGATGAGAGAGAGAGAGGCAGATGAGAGAGAGAGAGGCAGATGAGAGAGAGAGAGGCAGATGAGAGAGAGAGAGGCAGATGAGAGAGAGAGAGGCAGATGAGAGAGAGAGAGGCAGATGAGAGAGAGAGAGGCAGATGAGAGAGAGAGGCAGATGAGAGAGAGAGAGGCAGATGAGAGAGAGAGAGGCAGATGAGAGAGAGAGAGGCAGATGAGAGAGAGAGAGGCAGACGAGAGAGAGAGAGAGAGAGAGAGAGGCAGATGAGAGAGAGGCAGAAGAGAGAGAGAGAGACAGATGAGAGAGAGAGAGGCAGATGAGAGAGAGAGAGGCAGATGAGAGAGACAGAGGCACATGAGAGAGAGAGAGGCCGCTGAGAGAGAGAGAGGCAGATGAGAGAGAGAGAGGCAGATGAGAGAGAGAGAGGCAGATGAGAGAGAGAGAGGCAGATGAGAGAGAGAGAGGCAGATGAGAGAGGGAGAGGCAGATGAGAGAGGGAGAGGCAGATGAGAGAGGGAGAGGCAGATGAGAGAGGGAGAGGCAGATGAGAGAGGGAGAGGCAGATGAGAGAGAGAGAGGCAGATGAGAGAGAGAGAGGCAGATGAGAGAGAGAGAGGCAGATGAGAGAGAGAGAGGCAGATGAGAGAGAGAGAGGCAGATGAGAGAGAGAGAGAGGCAGATGAGAGAGAGAGAGGCAGATGAGAGAGAGAGAGGCAGATGAGAGAGAGAGGCAGATGAGAGAGAGAGAGAGAGGCAGATGAGAGAGAGAGAGGCAGATGAGAGAGAGAGAGGCAGATGAGAGAGAGAGGCAGATGAGAGAGAGAGAGGCAGATGAGAGAGAGAGAGGCAGATAGAGAGAGAGAGAGAGAGAGAGAGAGAGAGAGAGAGAGAGAGAGAGAGAGAGAGAGAGAGAGAGAGAGAGAGAGAGAGAGAGAGAGAGAGAGAGAGAGAGAGGCAGATGAGAGAGAGGCAGATGAGAGAGAGAGAGGCAGATGAGAGAGAGAGAGGCAGATGAGAGAGAGAGAGGCAGATGAGAGAGAGAGAGGCAGATGAGAGAGAGAGAGGCAGATGAGAGAGAGAGAGGCAGATGAGAGAGAGAGAGGCAGATGAGAGAGAGAGAGGCAGATGAGAGAGAGAGAGGCAGATGAGAGAGAGAGAGGCAGATGAGAGAGAGAGAGGCAGATGAGAGAGAGAGAGGCAGATGAGAGAGAGAGAGGCAGATGAGAGAGAGAGAGGGAGATGAGAGAGAGAGAGACAGATGAGAGAGAGAGAGGCAGATGAGAGAGAGAGAGGCAGATGAGAGAGAGAGAGGCAGATGAGAGAGAGAGAGGCAGATGAGAGAGAGAGAGGCAGATGAGAGAGAGAGAGGCAGATGAGAGAGAGAGAGGCAGATGAGAGAGAGAGAGGCAGATGAGAGAGAGAGAGGCAGATGAGAGAGAGAGAGGCAGATGAGAGAGAGAGAGGCAGATGAGAGAGAGAGAGGCAGATGAGAGAGAGAGGCAGATGAGAGAGAGAGAGGCAGATGAGAGAGAGAGAGGCAGATGAGAGAGAGAGAGGCAGATGAGAGAGAGAGAGGAAGATGAGAGAGAGAGAGGCAGATGAGAGAGAGAGGCAGATGAGAGAGAGAGAGGCAGATGAGAGATATGAGAGAGAGATGAGAGAGAGATGAGAGAGAGATGAGAGAGAGATGAGAGAGAGATGAGAGAGAGATGAGAGAGAGATGAGAGAGAGATGAGAGAGAGATGAGAGAGAGATAGAGAGATAGAGAGATAGAGAGAGATAGAGAGATAGAGAGATAGAGAGATGAGAGAGAGATGAGAGAGAGAGAGAGAGAGAGAGATGAGAGATAGAGAGATAGAGAGATGAGAGAGAGATGAGAGAGAGAGAGAGAGAGAGAGAGAGAGAGAGAGAGAGAGAGAGAGAGAGAGAGAGAGAGAGAGAGAGAGAGAGAGAGAGAGAGAGAGAGAGAGAGGGAGGGAGAGAGAGAGAGAGAGAGAGAGAGAGAGAGAGAGAGAGAGAGAGAGAGAGAGAGATAGTGGGGAGGGAAGAGTGGGTAGGGAAGAATGCTTAGGGGGAGAGGAGTGGGGATTCCAGTAGATGTGAGGTCCAGTTAAATGTCCATCCAAGAGATGGTACACACAATGATGAGTCAACCTTCATGTGAAACACTGGGATGACAGTTTTCGCTGGGTCGTGATTCAAACCCAGGCAAGACAGCTCAGAGTGAGTGTGGCAGGCAAATACAACCCGTCGCTTCACTGATGAGGATATTAAGGGGAGGAGGGAAGAAAGTGGGAGGGAGAGAGAGGAGAGAGGGAAGGGAGAGAGTGTAGGGAAGAAGGGAGAGAGTGAACGGAAGAAGGGAGAGAGAGGAGGCAAATCATGATCATGATCATGATTCATGATCACCCTTCCCAAAATGGAGGTGGATACTTCCAGACTTGGGAGGATTCTGTTCCACATTCTGAAACCTGCATATATAAATAAGAACCAACAACACACACAATGGTGCCAAGTGCTGTTGTGTTAAATTAATACAGTTCATATATATACATACACATACGCTCAAATGTACAGACACATAAAGTACATTAAAACGACGAAAGCAAAGATATACCTTTGAACAGAGTTCTTTGAAAGATGAATTCAAGTGAGAAATTAGCAAAATTCAATTTTAAAATATATCAAGCCATAGAACACAAAAACTTGGTCTATCCTCTATGCCAGTGGTCCCCAACATTTTGATTCCATGGGCTGCATTCACTACTCCCAAGGATGTTGGGAGCCAGAAAAAAAGCCAGAGCTTTTTAGCCAGAGCTAACAGCTTTTACACATTGAAAGTTCCAATGCTAAGTTCAAATTGGTACCTTGGTTCATTTTACACAATTAAAGTACCAATCCTCAGTTAAAATTGGTACATTAGTTTATTTTACACAATTAAAGTACCAATCCTCAGTTAAAATTGGTAACTTGGTTCATTTTACACAATTAAAGTACCAATCCTCAGTTAAAATTGGTACATTAGTTTATTTTACACAATTAAAGTACCAATCCTCAGTTAAAATTGGTACATTAGTTTATTTTACACAATGAAAGTACCAATCCTCAGTTCAAATTGGTACCTTGGTTCATTTTACACAATGAAAGTACCAATCATCAGTTAAAATTGGTACGTTAGTTTATTTTACACAAATGAAAGTACCAATCCTCAGTTCAAATTGGTACCTTGGTTCATTTTACACAATGAAAGTACCAATCATCAGTTCAAATTGGTACCTTCGTTTATTTTACACAATGAAAGTACCGATCCTCAGTTCAAATTGGTACCTTCGTTTATTTTACAGAATGAAAGTACCAATCCTCAGTTCAAATTGGTACCTTGGTTCATTTTAGACAATGAAAGTACCAATCCTCAATTCAAATTGGTACCTTCGTTTATTTTTCACAATGAAAGTACCGATCCTCAGTTCAAATTGGTACCTTGGTTAATTTTACACAATTAAAGTGCCTATCCTCAGGTAAATTGGTACCTTGGTGTATTTTGTACATTGAAAGTTCCAATGCTGTGTTCCAATTGGTACCTTAGTTCATTTTGCACAAGGAAAGTACCGATCCTTAGTTCAAATTGGTACATTAGTTCATGTTACACTATGAAAGTACCAATCCTCAGTTCAAATTGGTACCTTGGTTCATTTTACACAATGAAAGTACCGATCCTCAGTTAAAACCTTGACTCATTTCACGCAATTAAAGTACCAATCCTCAGTTCAAATTGGTACTTTAGTTCATTTTACACAAATAAAGTACCAATCCTTTGTTAAAATTGGCACGTTGGTTCATTTTTCACAATGAAAGTACCAATCATCTTTTCAAATTGGTACCTTGGTTCATTTCACACTATGAAAGTTCTGATCCTCAGTTCAAATTGGCACCTGGTTCATTTTGCACCATGAAAGTACCAATCTTAGTCCCAATTGGTACCTTGGTTCATTTCACACAATGAAAGTACTGATCCTCAGTTAAAATTGATACCTTGATTCAAGTAAAGGTTTCTTTTCTTAAGGCCCGGTCACACCTTGACGTTTTAGCCAGCGATGGCAATGTGTTAAAATGTATGTAAAACGCTGGCTTACGTTGAACTTTTGATGTTTTTTTTTTAAGATTCGGACGTATTCATAACGACTTGGTCTTATGCATAACGCATTGGTAACTACACAGAACGTTTCGTTGTGTTATAGATAACTTATACCAACGAATGCTGAACCTGTTGTCGGCCTACACAACCGATGCCCAACGATAGTCTAACTCAGGCATAGCGCGTTGCACGCATCGCCGACGATGTCGTGACGTAGCCTATTAAAAGGCTGATGCACAACGATTCAAATCATAACTGCCGTAGAAATGGAAGGGTCAAAATCGCGGTCACACCTTGGCGATCTTGCCAGCGTATGCCGACGTAACAAAAAGTGTGTCTAAAACGTTGGGGCACGTCGAATACGGTATGGGTAAGCTTGGTATGCGCGAGTAGAACACTAAATACGCTATCATAAGTCGTAGTAAGTAGAGTACGTCAAGAAATTTTGAACATGTTCAAAATTTTACGACGTACTCGGCGTATGACACACGTTCGCATGCGATGAGGATAAGTTTTACACACGATATGTGGACGCTTACACACGTCCACAAAGGCTACTTATAAGCTACTCATAAGTCGAAACACGTCGCGGTAATGTCTTTTTTACGCGAAACTTATTTCTAACTTATGTTTGACGTGCTTTGAACCAATTCTTTACGTAGCCCCAACACACATCGACGTATGTAGATGTATTCCAATGACGTCTTCCGGTCGACAAAAAAAAATAAATGAACGTGTTTCTAGGTTACAACTGCCATATAAAGACGTGTTCCCAGCAGTTTTGGGAATTGGTATATAAAAATGGTGTTCATAAAAGGGGAACCCAACAGTGTTTTCGAGTCCTTTTTGAGTCGATGTCCATGTCAGCAGTAACAGTATCAGTATCAGTATTAGTATTAGTATCAGTATTAGTATTAGTAGTAGTTTGTTCATGTTGGCAGTAGTAGGTGGGTGTGAGGGGAGGGTGTGGGTTATGATGGATCCTCCTTGCGTCCGCGTGTCCACGGGTAGGTTCATAGGCTGCCACTCAACGATTTAAATGCCTGCATCTCCACTATTGAAAGTAGACGCTTGCGCTCAACAATTGGATTTTTTTTACACTCAACGACTTTTAAACGGTACCACTCAGCTAGTTTCATTGTTTACAATGAACGATTTAAATTGCAGTCACTCGCCTTTGTTTTTTTGTTTTTTTGACGCTGGGGTTTGGAAATTTGAAGCGTTTCTTCTGAACGTGTTAAAACGCTCAAACTCGAATATTTTAAATAGACGCTGCCGATAGACAATTGGAATCATAGCCAAGCTAGACATCGAAGTGTGAACATCCTCGTCATGCCGAAGAAAAGTTTGAAGAATGCTGCAAATAAGTGTCCTGGCCGTGGCCGTGGACGCTGACGCAAGGACAATCCATTATACCGACGTCTTTCAGCCTATGAGTAACTTAAAAGTAACGTCTGTCGACGTGTGGCAACGATCGCGTAACGTGCCAACAACACGTTAATCATAGGTAGGAAATAAGTTTCGGGTACTCTAAACACTACCTCGGCGTGTCTCAACTTATGATTAACTTACAAGTAGCATGTGTTGACGTCTGTCAACGATCGCAGACTGTGCCTACAACTTGTGGCCAGCGTAGCGGAACGTGCGAGTCATACGCCGGCATACGTCGTGAAATTTCAAGCATGAAAAAATTTGAGGACAACCGAAAAGTACAACGTTTAAAGCCAACGTACAACGACGTATGGCAACGTACTACGACGTATGCCAGCGTGCTCTCAATGTTATCAAAACTTACCCATAACGTATTCAACGTGTGCCAGCGTTTTAGAAAAAAAATTCAAAAATCGGCATACGTTGGCTAAAACGTCAAGGTGTGACCGGGCCTTTAACGGCAAAAAAACAAAACATTGGGATTGAGCATTCGAGGCAGACCAACCAGTCTCGTGGCACATGGCCCTGCAGCCTATACAGTATACACCACTGTCTTTTTCTTTTGAATGAAAAAAAAAATTCCTGGAGGTTTGGATTAATTTTAAACAACTTTTTTTTCCCATCTGAGGAGCATTTTGATGTTTCAAGGTGGGACAGACAGACAGACAGAATTAGCCGATTACATATTATGGAGAGTATTTGGCAGATAAGAGAAAGTTTTCCCCCCCCCCCCCCCAACTTTCTTGCACAAGAATGAGATTTCATTTACTCATAAAAGTGTTTTTTTCTTGAGTGAGTTTCATTTGAGCAAAGAAGAGATATAATGGTGAAACGATAAATCTTTGAGATGTTGGAAGATTATGAGTTTGCCAATATGCACACGAACACGACGAAGATGAGTGACCTTTTTTCAATAAAAGGTGTCGAGGTTCAATGGAGAGCAAACTAAGGGGGTGTGGGGGTGGGGGGGAGGATCAGGGGGAAATCGATAGACACAAAGTGGAGTGAAGGTGGAAGAAGAGGACACAAACGCAAATATGCACTACAGCATTCGGAGAGGAGTACAGGTGAGAGGGAGCAAGGTCTCAGCAAGTCCTATAAAGTGAAGACATAAAAATGGGAGAGACCCTTAAGAAGGAAGAGCACATGATGTCAGACTTGGGAAGGAGATCCACATGTGCTAAAAGAGGGGTAGAATGAATGGATGTGAATGTTAATCTTAGACTTGGGTAACAAGGTAAACTTTCCTGTTAGAATGTGTGTGACAAACAGCAAGACCAAAATTGAGCCAGAAAAAGACTGCAAGGCCACCAACCTTGATGCTTCAGAGTGGAAATTTTCTGAAATTATGAAGCACAACAACATAATAATTAAGCGCTACACTATTGTTGAGATATGAAGTTTGGGATAGTGGTGCAATGCTATTGGATTTTAGGAAGGCAAACTTTGAAGGTATGAGAAGTGATTTGGGAGTTTTTTCTTCTTCTTCTCCTATTCCCTTTACCGTACACATGCGGAGATGTATCTATCTCAAGGGCGAGCAAGGGCTTTTAAAAGGAGATCCAGGTAGGAATAGAGGAAGTGAAGAGACAGCTAGAAATATTAAGTGATGATAAAGCTCAAGTGGGCCAGATAAAATGCACCCGAGAGCATGATGTGGTTTTAGTGGATATCTTTAACAGCTCATGGAGTCTGGAGAGTAGCAAATGTAATACCGCTATATAATAAAGGATCCAGATTGGAATGGGGGAACTATATACCTGTAGTTTGACTTCCATTTTGGAGAAGTGTTGGAGACATTAATTAAGGAATGGATATGAAACCATTTGCATAATTTCAAACTGATTAAAGGTAGTCTGCATGGATTTTCCAAAGGGAGATCATGTTTAACAAATTTATTGGAATTCTCTGAAGTCGTTTCTAATTGGGTGGATGAGGGAAATGAATGGATGTAGTGTTTCTCGGTTTTCAGAAGGCACTTGATAAGGTACCACATAGAAAGCTGTTGACTAAGGTCGATAGCAGAGAGGGGATGGGGATGGGGTGATCAGATTCAGGAAAGTCTAGGTACTATAATAGATTGGGTGAATGATTGGCAGATGCATTTTAACACAAAGAAATGTACAGTGCTGGGAATGGTTAAGAATAACAATAATAGAGATTACATGATAAAAGGGGCAATCTGAGAACATGTCACACAGGAAGGATCTTGGGTTGGTTATTGATACAGGTTGGGGGGGAGAGGTATTAAGAAGATAGCACTGTGCCAGGCAGCTGCAGGTAAAGCCAACAGGATTTTAGGTTGTATTCATAAGGGGATAAATTATAAATCAAGAGGTTGTATCAACTCTGTCTAGGAATTTAGTGAGGCCTCATTTAGAATATTGTGTTCAATTTTGGTCAGCACATCTGAGAAAGGACATAGCTGCCAGAGAGAGGGTACAGCACAGGGGCTACACGATTGATTCCAGGGTTAGCTCGATTAAGCTATGAGGAACAGTTGAAGGACATGGGGCTTTATACATTGGAAAGGAGGAAATTATGAGTGGATTTGATAGAGATGTTAAAGATAATGAAGGGTCTGGACAAGATGTAAGTGCAGTGGAGCGTTTCAGCATAGTGGATAGTGTTCGGACAGTTTTAAGGTGGGGTCTTTCAATCGGAGAGTTGTTAATGCATGGAATTGTCTCCCCAGAAAGGTAGTGGTGGTGGATGCGGTAGATATGTTTAAATAGGAATTAGGTAGGAACCTGGAAGTATTGGAGATAGAGGGATATTGGCACGTCTTGTAGGTAGCTTGTGTTTGGATAGGTGATGGATCCTGGATTGGTGCAGCATGGATATGATTGGCCGAATGGCCACCTCCTGTACCTAAATTCCTTGTGTGTGAAGATTTCAATCAAAATATTAATATTCAACAGAAGTAGGTCATATTTTGTAATTATCTAAACTAATCTCAATCTTCCATACTTTGTCATAAGTCGACAAAGCATAAAACGAGATTTTGGTGAAGAGGTGATGAAAAAAGTAATGAGATTTGAATGTTCGGAAAAATCGCAAAAGACAGCAGATATTTTTAAAATTAGAGATTTGATACAGGGTAAAAATATGAAGAACCAATCGATTGTATACATACTTAGTGAGATATGAAATAATTCGTCACCAAATGAATCATACCTTAATCAACTAAACCTCCTTTAAACTTTTAAAATAAATATGATGAGCACTTTGTCTCCAACCGATTTGCATTTGAAGAACAAGTTAAACTGCTCAACCTCACTCTGATGTGAACTATTTATTCTTGCTTTTCTGCCTTAGTTGCTGACAGGAAGTGATGTCGCAATGGCTGCCGCAGCAGGAAGTGTTGTTCCTGACTGTGCATACGCAGCAGGTGATGATGTTGCAATGCCCTACGATTATAGGATTACATGCCACGGGGAAGCCCGTTTGACATCTGTGCCTGGTGCGCTGCTCTCAGCTTACATCGACCGTGCAATCACTGCCCTTGGCCTTCACCATTCTTGCAGCCATATTAATCCAATCCAAGTCTTTTCAGGCCACTGGTCTCCTGGCAATTGCACAAGGGTGACAGATGTCTCCCAGATTCCGGGCATGGAGTCACCACGGCAGAATGCTCGCCAAGCAGAATGCTCTGCCAGGCATGTGTGGATGGGTGAATGGAGAGGAAGTATGTTGGCAGAACTTCAAGCATTTTACCTTTGCTTTCTCATTATTCATGTCTTCGGCTGAGCCCTTTATTACTTCTTCCTGATCATTCCAAAAACAGACTGAAGTTGAGCTTCCAGCCATCAAATTACAGGTGAATTATTAAAAAACAAACAAAAAAAAAACAGCCAGTGAGATCATAAACAATACATAAAATATGTGGTGCAAGGACCATTCAAAAAGTTTGATGAACGAGCTACTCACAATAGTCAAAGACAGGCCAACATTTTAATTAGTGAGAAATCATGTTTTCTCATTAATTATACACACTGTACTTTCATTTTGAAAAAGAAAGGAGTTGGCATGTTTTGGACTATTGTTTGGCTCTCGTTGTGAGAACTTTTGAATGGCCCTCATACATGATTTTCCTGTTTATTCTATTTTCTTATTTGTTTTCACTGATAAGTTGAACCAACACATTAAGATTGCTTATTTTTCAGTTGCTGTCTCTGGGATATAGTGGATAAACAACAGCACAACAGAAACAGTATTTTTTGGAATCTTTAGCTTAATGTCTACAATCTGTGCCTGGGCTATCTCTTTATACAGTATATAGAAGTCAAGGCTAACGGAGGACCTAAACGACAGTGTGCAGTGGATTGACAGATCAACAAAGGGACAGTGAGGAACAAGCAGAAAAAAAACCAAACACATGGTTCAGACAATGGGAGTGATGGGGGAGGAAACAGAGTTACAGGGTCAGCAAAATTGGAATGGATTGAGAGCGAGTGTCAGAGAAATCATGAAGTGACGATGGGCAGCGATGTTGAAGGAGTGGAAGGAAGAGTGCAACTTAACAGACACAGGGAGTCAGTTCCACAGCCAGTCGGTATTCACTATTTTACTCAACCACTAACCTTTAGTGGGGTGGGGAGAGGTGGGGTTAGTGGGATCATATGTAGGATTATCAATCATTTTTCTCTTTTCCTATATCTCCATGTTTTATCGACTCCATGGAACACTCAAAAGCAACCAAAATGACTTCAAACAACAATGGGCTGACATAAATTCCCTGGTGTCTATTATTATAACTGGCAGATCAAACATGTAAACAAGGCAGACTTCAAACAACGGACATCGGGATAAGGTACAGGTTGTTTCCTTTTTAAATTCCTCACCCGTCCTGGCTCAATGATGTCGCTCATAAAACGTGCACCTTTTCTCCACGACAGGGTGAAACATCATGCTGATATTTACGAGGCCAGAATGTGCATATTGCATGTGCTCAGCACAGCGCTGGGTGTTCCCCTCGCACTGCACGGCGGTGGCAGGTGGGCTATTTGGGGAATGCTGCTGCCGTTTCATCACAAAATAATAGCATGATCACTGTGCTCCCTGCTCATCAATTCCCCCATGCCACTCTTGCAAACTCCACCCTGTCAATGATACCTCTAAAAAATTGGATTCGTTTGTGAAATGATGAGGCCAAGCTCATGGTGCCAGATATTGAAAGGATATGCTGAAGCAAGGTAGCTTTGGCGATTTATACGTAGACAGGGGTCAGTGAAGAATGTTGGAGGGATGACATACGGCTTGTGGAAATAAAGAAAGTAGGATATTTGGAATTACACTCCCCTTATATAACTCCCACCTTTCACATTTAATGTTTGGAATAAATGCTGATATTGGGTCGTGGTAAGGTTGCTCTTGAAAATATGCTTCTTCGTTCAATAAGGAGAATGCTGCGGTTCATTTTATCCATCTCAAAAACATTATGAATCCTTAAGAATCTACAAGGAAAGTTTCGCTTAAGTCTTTATTCAGTGCTCGGCCTAATGCCATGGGGTGAGTCATGGCAAAGCAGCTGGCACTGAGAAGTACCCGCTGTGTCACATGTCTTGCCAATCATTGCACCACAGTCGAACCAACACATATGGCCAACAGTATTGGTGAAGCGTAACAAAACACCCCGTTCTCCCAGGACTATCGGGAAAAGGACACCGTTGAGTTTATAAAAGGAATGCCTCGCTTGGCAAACCAATTTGTCAGCCATCATAAGCAAGCAAACCATGAATTTAGCTCCGTTAATGCTGTTTGCTTGTGAAACAGGACTTATTATCTTCATAAACCCTTATCTGTAAAAAGAGAAACCCAAGGCACTGATTTACACCATTCAGCAGTGTACATGTTGCAAGGCAGAATACGTTTACCTGAGACTGTTTATGAAAGTGACCTTAACCTGAAATGACCTCTGAAGCAAAGGTAAGTAGTTTTGGCAAGTCTTTTCAACACGACACAGGTAAAGAAAGTTTTGCGATTAATTAAAAACAAAGAAAAAAAACAATGAATTGGGAACAGCAGCACAGGGAAAAATCAATCAGAACTGAAAGGTAACCTCAAGAGATGAAGGTGAGATTGCTTCTAAAACTCATTCCCATGGCAGTTTTAACCATTCAGGCAGCTGGCAAGGCGGTGTATGTCGCAACACTGTAAAAGCTGTTGCTATGTAATTTCCCCGCACTCTCTTTTGGGATCATTGAATGAATATTTGGAGACAATGCCATATTTTGTGAACCCACAAGTGAATGGCAAGTAGCTATAAAAGTAATGCTTATGCAATTCGCCATTGTGTCTTGTGGTCATTTCAAAGATAAAGCGGATTCTTTCCAGCTTTCTTTGTGTTAGATCGACCAAACCGCCTCACATCAGGGGGTCTGTCCTATGAAGAGATCGTTGTCATTAAAAACCTAATTTTCACGAAACCAACACAATTTGGTGGATAGAGTTAGATTATTAATGTAACATTATTCCAGCTTATACGACATATATATATATATATATATATATATATATATATATATATATATATATATATATATATATATATATATATATATATATATATATATATATATATATATATATATATACACACACACACACACACACACACACCCATCTTCCACGTGGAATTGACCATCTCAGCCCAGTTCAGTGGGCAATTGAAATTGGTGATACATTTCCACAAAGTGATGTGTTTTCAGGGACATACTGTACACCTGGTAATATTTTTGGGATTATACTATAACCATACTTTGCCTTGCTAATCACACTGTACGGTTTTTTGATGTAAAACGCTGTGATCAATTTTGAAGTGTCCGATATAATATATATATATATATATATATATATATATATATATATACATATATGTACTGTGTGTGTGTGTGTGTGTGTGTGTGTGTGTGTGTGTGTGTGTGTGTGTGTGTGTGTGTGTGTGTGTGCGTGCGCACACGCACGTCCTCGAGGTAAGCACACTCGTCTCTAAGCCATCTAGCCTGAGTTTAAATCCCGACTAAGCTATAAAATATCATCCCGTTGGGTGATTCATTAATGTGTGTCCCTTCCCTCAGATAGACGATAAACGGTAATCCTGTCTGCCAGCATTTGTTCGTGGACGTTAAAGATCCCATGGTGTCTTCGCAAAGAGAGGGCAAGCTCTCACTGGAACCATGAACAAATTACAAACTCCAGCCCTAACTACTGCTGGGAGAGGGATAGCAAATCGGCCAGCACGACTCTTGCCAAGAAACCACATCATCAGCCCCAACGTTCTGTAGCAAGGTATCGTTCACCAGAATGGATTTACCATCACCCCTCACTATACAAAGTAAATTCGTTCCAGGAAAGTAGTGTGTATAGCGAAAAATGACATGATGTAACTCAGAGCAAAGCATTGTACCCATGAGAACTGCGCCTGTACATACAGCTGCATTCGCCGCATGTACCAGTCACATGCACAAAACTGTACGTGCACACACGTACATGATATCACCTATCCAGCTGGCCATGATGTCATTGCAGTACATCTACCTAAAGTCTGTATTGGAGAGGAGTAGGGCATTGCCAAGTGTAAGTTTATCTTTAAATTTGAGTTTATATTTTACTCATTACAACATATGTTATACAATACAAGGAATACAAGAAAATGAGACACAGGGTGGAGACTATTCAGCCCATCATGCCTGTGTAAACACCATACTAATTTATCTACACAAGATCCAAGGAAGAAAATGCAAATTGTTATTTTTATTTTTAAAATCTATTTATTTTAAGTTTTTGTAGTTTTTGTATTTTATATTTTTATTCTTCCACTCAGGGTAGAGGGCATGGGCTTGGTTATAAACACACATCAACCACACAACACCCCTTGGCGAGACCCCCACCAACAGCACTCCGTACACATACACACAATCACCTATCAATGCTCAAACTACCGTCAGCATCAGCATCCTTCCTGTCAGCATCCCGATAACTCTCTATCTCCATAACTTCCAGGTACCTATCTAATTTCAATTAAAACTTAGCTATTGTTTCTGCTGCCACTATCTTTCCATGGAGGCCTGTAATGTAAAGTCCAATGTAAAGTCCAAAACATATTCTGGAGTTACTTGTAACAAAAAAAAACAACTTATGTTAATCAGGAAAATATGATTATTCAGCTTTAATTTTGCACAAACGAGTGTCTTACAAAGTAGAAATTTAAAGATAAAATTAAAAAATTTTTCAAACCATGGGAAGAGGGTGGGTGGGGGGGGGGAGGATGTCCCCTCCCAAGGCCCTCCCCAACCCCTCCTCGGTCGCTTTGCTCCCTCACACCATGGATCCTTTCCCTCCCACCACTATATATTTTCTCATTGTTGGTGACTATGCTTTTTACCACATCGAATCTCCCAGCTAAAGTAATAGAGTGGCGAGACCTCTTGCGAAGAGTGTTCGATGGAATAGATAAAGGTCGTTTTATGCTCATGTTGTAGAGTTTAGGAAAAGTTTTTAAAAATTCCTCACAAAGAAAGTTACTCGATATACCACATCCAAAGAAGTGCAGTCACGTGCAAATTAAGACCAAAGCAGCAACAACGTGAAGATTAGAAATAAACAAGAATGACCGCACTGTGGTCACGACCTGTGACACAAGATATATTATATTGTTGCAGTTCTGCAAAACCAGCACTCCGACGAGACAATGGCATCCACCATATAGCAACCCCAACCGTCATCTCATTAATATTCGTTTAGTTAGCCCTTTGCATATATCTGGTGGGTAAATGGGACAAGATGCATTGCTGGAGCTTTCAGATAGGTCTTCAACCCTTTATTCTCTTTACTTCCTTTTATTTCACACATCAAGCATGCAAGCACGCATGCCAGACCAGTAAAGTTACTCGCCAATGGAAGGAAGCAGCACCCACAACTCATTTGCATAGGCATGCCATTTTCCTGTTCGAACGGCGCACCATAATCCAACGGACCCCTCACCTAAGACCCTCACCACACTCACCACCGCACTACAACACTCACCATGATCACGACAAATGTCTTCTAAAAATCCCCACAACAATCTATACCCGACCTCTTCACCACAAATTCCTTAACCCCGACCAACCACTTCAGTCACCTCACCACAATCACTTCAACCACTCCAAACATTTGAACGCCTTCACCACCAATGTCACAGTATTTCCTCGACTTAACAACAACCGCTACAAACCACCCCAAGCACAGTAAGCTCCCTGGACGCTCATCGGAGTCTCTGAGGGTGCCAGAGGAATGAACAACATTGTGAGCCAGGGTGTTTTGACGTGCAACTCGAAGCGCAAACGTGCCCTGGGGTTTGTTCAACGACATCCGGGTATCTTTCGCGTGCCACATGTTCGACTCCGGAGTCTGGTGGGGCCTGGCTATGGCACAGGCTGACGGCTAATGCACCAATGGAAGAGCTTAGAAATGCTTACCAGGTTTCCTGATCCACTCTTTGGCTCCTCTCTTGCCCAGACTCTGTAAAAGAGAGCAAATGAGGATCAATCTCTCTCTTTCATCCAGGCTCTCTTGCTTTCGTCCAGGCTCGAAACGGAATCTCTCCAGAGCCTTTGCCAAGATGATCGTCATCCAAGCTGAGAGAGCAGTGCAACTGAGTAAAAAAAGCAGGGTGGAGCAAGCATTGCCGGGACATCACCGGGTCATTGGTGCAAGGCTTTGATGGTGTTCAATTATCATTAGCCAAACATTTACAGATTTCTCACACATTCCCGCTAAGTTTTCTCTCATGCATCTTTTCTCAATCTGTTCCTCGTTCACGAAAGAGCATTACCGATTTTGACCTTTCACACCTTCCTCTTGCATAATACTACACTACATTTTTGCATCTCCCACTCATGCACTGCAGACACACAAGTTTTTTTTCCTTCCTCCTCCTTCCGAAGCGACTGAGTTCCATAGATCTGTCGACCGTGCTAGGTACAGTGAGGTCATCTACACTTCAACTATTTCTCCTCTTTCTGGGCTAAATCAAATGTGTGTGTGTGTGTGTGTGTGTGTGTGTGTGTGTGTGTGTGTGTGTGTGTGTGTGTGTGTGTGTGTGTGTGTGTGTGTGTGTGTGTGTGTGTGTGTGTGTGTGTGTTGGTGCCTGTAACGTGTGTAAAGGCCCAGTCACACCTTGACGTTTTAGCCAGGAATGGCAACGTATAAAAATGCACGTAAAACGTTGGCGTACGCTGAAGTTTAGAGGTTTTTTAAAAAAAGTTTTGGTCGTATTCATAACGTGTTGGTCGTATGCATAACGTATTAGTAACGGGCACAGAACGTTTCGTTGTGTTAAAGATAACTTATACCAACGAATGCTTAGCCTGTTGTCGGCGTTCACAACCTTTGCCCAATGATAGTTTAACTTAGTCATAGCGCGCTGCATGTATCGCCGACGAATTCGTGGCGTTCTCTGTTAAAAACCTGCCGCACGCAGATGTAAATCATAACCGCCTGAAAATTGGAAGTGTCAACATCGCAGTCACACCTTGACGATTTAGCCAGCGTATGCCGACCTATGAAAAATGTGTCTAAAACGCTGGGACACGTCGAATACGGTATGGGTAAGTTGTGTATACGTTAGGAGCACTATGAAAAACAATGAAGTACACTGGCATATTACGTGGTACGTCTAGTACGTCGTGAAATTTCAAGCATGCTGAAAATTTTATGACGTACTCGACGTATGGCTCACAAATTCCGCATACGCTGGCATAAGTTCTCGGCACGCTCCGCGATCGTTTACACACGTCGGCCACACGTTACTTGTAAGTTACTCATAAGTCGAAACACATCGAGGTAATGTTTAGCATACCCGAAACTTAATTTTTAACCTACGAGTAACGTGCTTTGAACGTATTAGTAGCATGCTTTGAACCTATGAGTAGCGTGCTTTGAACCTATGTGTAACGTATCTCAAATGCACATTGGCGTATGTCGACGAATTTGATTGACGTCTTCCGGATGACCACAGAACTTACTGAACGTGTTTCTAACTTACAGTTACCATATAATGGCGTATTGGCAGCGTTTAGGGGACTTGGTATATACAAATGGGATTCACAATAGGAACCCGTCAGTGTTCCAGACTCCATGTTGAGTAGATGTCAATGTCAGTAGCAGTGGCAGTAGCAGTAGTAGTAGTAGTAGTAGTAGTAGTAGTAGTAGTTCGAGAGAATTTAGTGATGTCGATGTAATTAGTAGTAGTAGTAGTAGTATCAGTAGTAGTAGTTCGAGAGAATTTAGTGATGTCGATGTTGGTAGTAATAGTAGTAGTAGTAGTTCGAGAGAATTTAGTGATGTCGATGTTATTAGTAGTAGTAGTAGTAGTAGTTCGAGAGAATTTACTGATGTCGATGTTGGTAGTAGTAGTAGTAGTAGTAGTAGTAGTAGTAGTAGTAGTAGTAGTAGTACTTTCAAGTAACGTGTTGCAAAGTGTGAACAACGTTCGTGTAGCGTGCTTACAAAACGTTACTCATAGGTTAGAAATAAGTTTCGGGTACGCTAAACATTACCTCGACGTGTTTCGACTTATGAGTAACTTACACGTAACGTGTGTTGACGTGTGTCAACGATCGCATAACGTGCCTACAACTTATGGCCAGCGTAGCGGAACCTGTGAGTCATACGCCGGCATACGTCGTAAAATTTCAAGCGTGAAAAAATTCGAGGAAAACCCAAAAGTTCAACGTTTAAAGCCAGCGTACTACCACTTATGCCAGTGTTTTTCAGCGTGGTCTTAACATATACAAAAAGTACCCATAACATATTCGACGTGTACCAGCGTTTTACAGAAATTTTCCAAAAATCGGCATAAGCTGGCAGAAACGTCAAGGTGTGACTGGGCCTTAACATTAGTAAGATTGTAGAAGTTTTTCTGGTTAACTCTGCATTGTGTCTTTTAAAATTACAATAATTCCATTTTATTTTGCCGCACCCACAAATTCCTTATTTTCCCCTGCTGTCCGTTTTACGAATAAAACAATTACTGTGCCACATCATTTTCCTCATGCTTGCTTGTAATTAATTGCTTTAGTATAGATATACGCAGCTTGTTTTTGTCTTTTCCTTCATTGGTCCAACATGGTCTGCACATTATTTTAGCTGGAAAGTTCTACACCTTACAATCTGTTATTATTACCGATGCAAACTTGACAGCTCCATTCAGCTGCACCTGATCTGCTAAGATAAATGCAAGCATGCATCGAAGACATGTTACCATAATTGGCCAGCCGTACACAGGTAAGGCATCATGTAAAGTAGTGTAACCCTGACCGGATTGGCCATGCCAATCGGCGTTCGTGTGTGCCAAGCAACAATCCGGTGCACTTTGCTGTCTGTGCCCGGCAGCCTCAGGACTGGTTGTTCCGCAACAATATATTTTCCCTCCTCTGTCCACTCAACTCCCTCATCCTTGCTGTTGAAAGGCTCAGTTTACATTCTCTTAACTGTCGCATTACTCTTGAGCTGTGCCTGTCCCATGTTCCCATGTGAATGAATAAGATTAGATAGAGCTGTCTGTCCCGTGTGCCCATGCAAATATATACAAATACATATATAAATACATATACATGCTTCTGCATATATATATATATATATATATATATATATATATATATATATATATATATATATATATATATATATATATATATATATATATTGTTGCGGATGTGGAAATTCACAAGACACCATTCAGGTTCCCCGAAGATCAGTTATTTCGATAAAGCATGAGTCACATTTGCTCTGCAGCTAGGATACGGCGGCCGTAACCACCCCCCTGAATTGACAGAAATGTGCGGCAGCCGTAGAATATCTGAGGTGGCCTCAGGGTGGCCCTACGCCATATGGCTATCTTTTACAAGCCGTAGGGGTCTCCGTGGAATTAAAGCACGGACTTATAACTTTTTTCATTTCTAGGTTGGCCGTAGCAATTCGACAAGCTGTAGCCATGACGTAGATGTGTTCCACGTCGACCGTACGTAGGGCGTACGGTGGGCTTGCGTTATTTGTGCGTTTTACGTCGGCTCTTATCAATGAAAAATGAATTTTACCAACCCCAAAAAAATTACGGCAGCCGCACTATTTCCACGTTTGCCTTAGGGCCCCCCTGCAGTCGCCTTGCGGGCACCTTGAGGCTACCTTGCGTCTGCCTTGAAAATTCTATGGGTCTATGGGTCGCCCTAAGGTCACCGTGCGACATCAAATCAAAGACCGTACGGCACCCCCACGTTTTCGGTCTCCACAATTTCTAAATACCTCGTGCGGCTACCCGAAAAATAAAAAATGATGTGACTGCTACATTGTGTGACCGTGGAAATACTGTGGCCGCCCTTTAATTGCTAGTGGCCATAAATTTTAGACCCTACGGCTGCCGAGCCAAATGTGGCTGAAGCATAAGTAAGTGCTTCATGTTAGAATCCCCACCGATGTGTAAAGGGCTGCGAATCTTTGAGAGAGCCATTACTCTTACTCTGTCTTTATTTTAACAAACATCGCAATGCCATCATCTCCAACAATCATCGCAACGCCATCATCTCCTACAAACATAACAATGCCATCATCTCCAACAAACATCGCAACGCCATCATCTCCTACAAAAACTCCTCACCATCGACAAGCAACGCTCCCCAACGCCACCACTGCTCAAGCCACCACCGCCGTGGCGTGAGCCGATTTGCATAATCAGATCAAAACGAGGGTTTCCCCGACACCAACCCGTGACGTCGGACTTGGGGTTTTCAGGGGTGAGAGGTCGGAAGTGAAAAGTGGGCAGAGCCTGGCCTCGGGTTGAGAGATCAAAGAGCAGCTCGCCTCAGGCCGATATAAGGGAGGAGCTCGAACGAGTTTGAAGCTGATTCGGCAGATTCATCACTCTCTGGAGACGGGTAGTCATGGGAGGAGATTCATCGCTCTCTGGAGAGATGGGCACTTGGGATATTCGTCCCTCTCTGGAGTCGAGCAGCTGCATTGTGGTCCGGGCGAACGGCCCTGAGACGGTCGAGCGACGCTGAGGTAGTGAACGGGCCCAAAGAGCATCAAATCTAAAAGAGCAAAAGACCCGTTCACTCCTCCGAGTGCGTCGCCGGCCAGGTCCGACCGCCCAGGCCGCAGTAGAAGCGGACGACCGAGGGGAATCGAGCAAGCCACTTGCCAAGCTGCTCAAGTCGCCCGGCCGCCAAGCGACTGGCGCGTAGCGACACAAGGGCCAAAAAGGAACATCCGGGGTCACCGACCCGAAGACCTTCGAGCTGTCACAAGGGGCGGCAAGGTAACCTGCCCGGCATCTTGTGAGCCTTTGGTCATCCACGCTGCGAGTTGAAATAAATGCTCACGAGCCCGTTTCTTTTCTGTGGTTTTGTATGAAAGTGTTCTGTTATGCCTTGTCTTTATAAATAGAATTGTGGTTAAGTGCGTGCCTGTACATAATAGACATCGGCTGTAGGCTTTTCTCGTGTCTTGTCCCTTTTCCCCCATTGATTGCCTGTGTAATAATAAATGCCCCCATTGTTTGAATGTCAATCTGCTCGTTGCGTCATTTCCACCCATTGACTTAGCAGGCTATTAAAGCCAATTAAAGTGATCAATTGGTCTGACGGAACTTGGCGATTAAAACCGCTTGGCATCGCATACGGAACGAGCGTGCTTAGCGGCTCGTTTCTGTACGAGTTCCGTCGAGGTATAAATTCTCGGTACTTCTGTCTGCATGGATAATTAGGTATATCGAGATTTGGCGATTAACCCTGCACTGCGTGGACAGAATATTGACAGTTTATGGTGCGTTAAGGCATCCATAGCAGGTTTCCGGAGTTGTCCGGAAGCTACGACTGAATTCCGGGTTTCGGCGGACGCACGACTGCCGTTGCCCCTTAAGTGCTCGTGCGTGGCTGTCCGAACTAGCTCATTCGTAACAATATATATATATATATATATATATATATATATATATATATATATATATATATACATACACATATATGTACAGTACATATATGTGTACACACATCAGACGCACCTCCTGTCTGTTCTGGTGAGCATCGCCGTGGATTTTGTCTCACGGTAAAAACCACATAATCAGCACATAACAACCACCCATCTGCCACCCAGATGATTGTTCCTGCTAATGCAAACCATTCAACCAGAAGGCACGTGATCTGATCGGTGAGAAAATCAAAACTTGTGGAGGGTGACGAGCACTCCGCTGATTCCCATTGGACACTGTCCACACCAAAAGCGTCGCCTCCAACACAGAGGCCTCGGCCTGGTGTCTCTATCAAACAGACAGATTTATGGTCATCATCATTTAAATATCAAACAGAACCACCGATCCTGATTGTGGGCTTATTTCCCCTCATCAGGATGGCATACCGATAAATATCTAACTAATGATGATCACATTCGTCATTTATACATTTATGCATCAGACACCAGTTGACAGATCATAATGTCTCAGAATCACTCCTCTATCTCCCCATTTTATTACTTACACCATTTAGACATACATAATTCATGCTGATGGAGGTGTTGTGGTGAGTCTCTCTCTTTTTTCCACAGTTTGTGAACCTCCTCGAACTCCCACCAATCCCAGTGGAACATATATGCATCTGTTTCCCTCTTCATATCGCAATAATGTGTTATGTGTGCATGGCCTGCTGCCCTCCCAACTCTGAAGACTCCTTTTGTAAGGTTCTGTCAAGAAATTTCTACTTTCTCCTACCCTCCCATTCTAACTCTGTTTTCCGAATCTGCAGTTACTTAAACTGTCATCATTCCAGCTTTCTTTGTATCATTTCTCACACCACTGTCCATATTGTTGCAACAAGGCCTTTTGTGATACTTCTGGTCTCCCTCCATTTGTGACATTGCAGACACATATTTCCTTCACTGGATGCCACTCTCTTCTTTCCTTGATCACCTCTAATATTCCCTCTAATTCATTGCTTTTCATGAATTTGCCTCGACTCTTCATATTGTTGCGAATCTGGAAGCTTACTGCACTCAACATACAGGTCCTATAGAATAGTTATATCGGTAAGTATGTGTTTATAGTTAGGGTCCCCATCCCTCGTTTAATAGGTGAATAAATGTACTTGTGCTGTGAGTTACTTTGATAGTCAGGGTTTTCTTTCATTCTTTACACCCCTCATAACTACGACAACGCCAGCATCACCTTCACCTCGCTCTGGCCGATGCCATTACATACGTGTGTGTCAGCACGTACGTGGGCGGAGCCCACGCAGAATACAGTTCCTCTGGCTGTTTGGTGGGCGGAGTTCAAGGAGGAGCCTCGCGACGGCCCTCGACCAAGCAGTGTGCTACGGGTGGGGTGACCGCCGCTCGGCCAATCAGATCCCGCGACAGGGAGAAAGGGGTCCGCGTGACGTCACCACACCCCAGGACCAATCAACGTACTTGCCGCTCATTTTGGCCAATAACAGGGCGACAAGCAATTCTGCATGCCAAAACCTTCCAGTAAGGGAGAGTGGGCAGGGCAGAGGCGTTCCCCCCCCCCCGCCTCCCCGGAGACAGGGTGAAGGGTGCGGCGTTTTCAGACAGCAAAAACGAGGGGAGAGCTTGAGAGACACCATCCCCCAACAGAGCCGCAAGGGTTGCCCACCGTGTCCCTGCCGACTACACCAAGAGCTCAAGATTAAGAGATCCTGCCGGGAGAAGAACCGCAAGGGGTGTGCGCCGTCTCTTTCTGAAGGATACAGAGGAGAGGTTTGGTTGCCGGCACGAGCGCTGAGCAGAGCTCGGGAGGCTGCTCGCGACTCGCTGGTGTCTGTATTTGGCTCGCCTCTCGCTGGTGCCCGGTTCGAATCAGCTCGAAGACCACATGAGGTGGACAGGTCTAAGGCATGCTCTGGCCTTCAGCTCACCTTCCCTTCTGAGCTGGAGGCCTCAATAAAGGCTGTGGCCACCGTTTCTTTTGGGCGTGTGTGTGCGTGTGTGTGTGTTTGTGGCGCCAGTCGAGTAAGTAATAAATTAAGTGCATTGATGTACACACGTGCATCTCTATATTTGGATAACTCTGCTTCCGGCGTGCCCCCCTACCCCATTATAAATAAACCCATGTGTTAAATGTATCAGTTTGTTTTGTGTTTCTTTTATTGGTTTAACACGGTGCGTGTTGGAGAATTAGCCAAGCTGTTGCCGCTGTAAAGGAACATTTGGACCGACGGAAGCTCGGTGACCGTCCGCTCGGGTCGCACACGGTTCGAGCACGCTTGCGGCTCGTTCCGTACGAGCGCCGTCGAGGGTGAATTCCCCCGGTAGTTTGGATGACGTGGGTATTTAGGTAAATTGAAATTGGCAATCGACCCTACCCCACATGGTCGACCTATTGGCGAACTTCGGTCTGATAAGGGACCCGTCGGATCCGGAGTTAGACGGGGTGACAACTTATACATTCCGAGTGTTTGGTGGAGCCGACTCTACTGCTCCATCTAGCGGTCATGCTCATCGCCGATACCCGGCCCCGCAACAATATAACGTCTTCTTGAAAGCGTATTTTCCTCGTGGTCTCAGAGATCCACCAGGTGCCATGTTTGACAGGTTAATCAGACAAATGTTGAGGATATTGTGTTGCAACTCTTGAGCATTACTCAGTGGTGGTCACTTTTCTGCAGCTCCTGATCCATATATTCCCACACGTTTATGATGGCATTCATGTCAGGACAATTTGGTGCCCAGGAAAGAAGCTGCATCTTATTATGACTCTTCCAGGCAGTTGTGACCCAGTCTAGGCATAGCTCATTCATACATTAACTCCTCATTCATCACCAACTTCCTTAAATAAGCCATGCTATTTTAGTTTCATGAAACTTATGAATAATGAATGTTATCACTTAATATCAATCAAATTGTGGAAATTGTGTCAATGTGCTTGAACACGACTGATTTCTCCTTCAAAATAAAGCACTGTGTACAAGAGCGCTGGTTTGCTATGGGTTCACCTATCTCACCCCTCGTAGTGAACTCTTAACGCAGGAGTTTGAACAGAAAGACTTGTCGGATTCTGGTACCACACCATAAATTTGGCTGAGATATGTTGATGACACATTTGTAGTCTTTAAGAATTCAGAACAGCATGATTTATTTCTGGTCATCTATGATCATTATTCTGACTAAGTTCACACAGGAGGGTTGTAAAGGCAATAAGTAAACCTTTCAGGACTGTGAAGTACAACAGGTCAAAGATGGATCGGAAGCTCTTTACAATTTTGCATGCATGGAAAATGAACCCATACAAAGCGACTCTAAATACCAATTAATTCACAAGCTTTCAGTGATTCAGACCCTTGTCAATCAAGTGCATTCTATTGTTTGTGATCCCAAGATTTTATTGTTTGTTTTCAAAGATTCTACACGCATTCTATTGTTTGTGGTTACCAAAATATGCTTTCGAAAAGATAAAGGGCCGAAGCAGGCACAATTACAGCCTATCATTCAAGTCAGTAAAGAAAATGAAGAAAAAAAAAAAACTTTGGTCACCATCCCCTATGTTGCAGGCTTATTAGACAGGGTAGGATGATCCTTCTTCGATTTGTGATATCCACTGCATTCAAACGGCAAAACATCCTGAGATAACTGGTGCACGTTAATAATCAACTCCCCCAAGGGAAAGAAATACAATGTGGTGTATGGCGTAAGATGTAATCAGGTGGACTACAAGGATTATTACATTGGGGAGAAAAAACAGTCCCCGGAAGCCCAGATTAGTCAGCACAGGTCGAGTCTCACAGAGTGCATTCCAGACGCAGTGGTGAAATGGCATCAACAAACCACCAACCATAGTTTAATACCAAAAAGGTAGTGATATTAGGCAGAGAAAGCAAGTGATTCAAGTGACACACAGACTCATCACTTGGCATTCACTGCCAACAATCATCATGTAACACTCCCACATAGCGTATAAGAGGAGTGGCTAATCCAACTGAGTTAATTGCCAGATGAGGCCAATTAGGTTTCTCTATCAATATATATGCAGCCTGTGGCTGCTTAGCTGCATCATTTTCTAGGGGCACAGCCATGCCACTGATGCAATGCCCCCTGTTACCAGTAAGCTGGTACATATTTCACAAACCTCAGAAGGATGACAGGCTGAGTCAACCCACCTGGTGTTAATCCAACAGGAGACAGGGGCTTGAACTCAAGACCTGAGGATCTTAAGCCAGCCACATTAACCACTAAGCCAATGCTTGGCTTGCCAATTAGGTAATTGGCACAAAGTGTCATTTTGAGTGAGTTTATTTCCAGTATTTGATCTAATCTCTTATCACCATACTATTTTGATTACAATCCCTATTGTTTTAAAAAACTGAGTTTGAATGTTAAAGGATGTGTATATTATTCCTTTAATCCCCATCCTCCCCAAGAATGAGTGAGTAACAGCTCAAACACCTTCACATCCACAGACTTTAACTTTATTTCTCAGCTTCAGCCTTTTAGTGTTGTCTCCATCACAATCTTCAGTTATCATACCCATCTTCTCACCCATGTAATACTGAATCCTGCAGTGAGGCAGTTTCCTTGAAATTAGTTTTCTTCTCTTCCTGGAAGGCAAATCCGACTGAAGGTAACCTCAGATCATTTCACAAAAGCCAGCAACAAGACTGTGCCCACTCTCAGAACAGCCAGAAAACAACATCTGGCCAACACCAAGACTGCACTTTAAAACCTGTCTCCTTCCTTAAATTTTGGAATTTTTTCTGGAATTTTCTCCCCCTACATCTATTCCCTTGCTTCAATTGACACCACAGCAGACTCTGCTCGTGAGAAGGCCAAATGCTTCAATTCTGTGTTTGCTTCCAAATATTGTGTACCCAACCTAATCACTCCCTGTACCTTTCCTCTCCTCTCATATTCAACTGCTCTTGGATACGATAGTTTTTTCACCTGAGAAGGTGGAGAGTTTTCTAGCAAATCTCGACTCCGATTCTGCAACAGGCCCAGACGGCATCAGTGCACGAGTCCTAAAAATCTGCTCTGATACTCTTACACACCCTCTTTCTGCTCTGCTCACCTGATCATTCTCTCGGGGTCAGTTTCCATCTGCCTGGAAGTTAATCAATATCAATGCAATACACAAACATGGCACAAAAATTGCTGCTCTTGACAACAGACCTATCAGCTTACTTCCAATCAGCAGCATGGTCAGGGAATCCGTCAAGAAAGTTGGCATCAAATCCTCCTTTCTCGCCAAAGACTGGATGTCAGTCCATCAGTTCATATTCGGACATGGTCACTCTACACAAGACCTACTGCTACTGTCCTCGAAACAATGGATGGAGACCCTCATTCTCAGACATGAAAATCAAGGCATTCTGTCTGGACAAATCTGAAGCAGGACAGAAACTCCCTGTGAGTTTCCAGATCACCTGGTCCCCCCCCTCCTCATTCATCCTGTTCAGTTTTTACATTTTCAGTTTTTATATAGATTTGCTCCATTTCTGCTTCTTCCACAGTTTTCTCTTCCATTTCTTTGATTGAAAGTTTGCAGCTGTATCCATCTTGTTCATCGTCTGTATCCTCCTTCCCCATGTCCTTTATTCCTCCAAGTCCCCCTCAATTTTGTCCCTTTACCTTGCTGTTGGTATGTCCCCCCTTTTTATACTGTTCTTTTTATTCTGTTATGTCTTGGTTTTTCAAACCCGGGGGCGCGACCCCAAGTGGGGTCGCCGAGCAAATTTCGTGAGGTCACGGGCGTCCGCTTGCAGCGAAAAAAATTGTCTATTTTCGATCGGTGTTCGCTTTTACAGGATGTAATATAAACGGTTCATTCAAAGTATGGGAACCGGCGCAACATGACGCTTGGAATGGGATCCAGCCGATGCGCGGGCTCGCTGAAGGGCGGTTCATTTTGGCGGGAAATTAGTGGTTTGATCCACGGCCTCTCAGACTGACTCTATCATTAACGTCTATTCACGTCTCCACATACGACTCGAGACCTTATTTGTGATGGCAGCACCGGCCACCAGCAAATCTCGAGAACGTTCTTACCAGGATAAATTTCTGGACCTTGGATTTTACTACGTGGTGGATAAAAGAGGGGCACAGAGGCCTCAGTGTGTGATTTATTTCAAAGTGCTTTCTACGGAGTCTATGAAACAAAATAAGTTGCAGAGGCATTTGACTACAAAACATGCGCCTTATCAGGATAAGGAGAGAGCGTTCTTTGAGAGGAAACTTCTTGCACTCAAGAATACGTGTCTTGACAGAGAGGGTACATGCCATCAGACCAATTCTCGTGCATTAGAGGCCTCGTATCGAGTGTCGCTCCATGTTGCCAAGACTAAAAAGCCTCACTCCATTGCGGAAGAACTCGTGCTGCCATGTGCAAAGGACATGGTATCTCTGATGGTTGGCGAGGAAGCGGCGAAGAAACTGGCAGTTATACCCCTCTCTGACAACACCATTCAATGCAGAATTGAAGATATGAGTCTGGACGCAACGGCTCAAGTCGTACAGAAGATCAAGGAATCGCCGTGGCACGCCATACAGTTGGACGAGTCCACTGATATCGCATTGTATGCGCAACTCATCGTCTGGGTCCGCTTCATCAAGGCTGCTAACTTTGTCGATGAGCCTCTGCTCATCAAACCATTGGAGGCCACCACCAAAGGCGAGGACATTTTTGGAAAAGTAGAGCAGTTTTATCGTGACCATGATCTGGACTTCGGAAAATTGCTCGGTTCTACAACAGACGGCGCGCCAGCAATGTTAGGAGTGCGTTCTGGATTCAAGGCTAAATTGCTTGAGGTGGCTCCTCAGACCTCCATGGTACACTGCATGATTCACCGAGAAGCGCTCGCCTCTCATACTTTGCCAGAAACCTTGCAGAGCGTGCTCTCAGAAGTCGTAAAAATGGTGAATCACATCAAATCGAGCGCCCTCAACACCAGGTTATTCAGGCTATTCTGCCAGCAGATGGACGCCGCCCATAAGAATTTACTATTCTACACTCAAATCAGATGGTTATCTCGAGGAAACCTTCTTCTGCGCGTTTACGAGCTCAAAGATGAACTGAAGGAGTTCCTACGCACACAAGGGAAAATGGCATGGGTAGCGTTGCTTGAGTCGGACTCTTGGCTGTCGGAACTGTGCTATCTCGTTGACATTTTTGAACGTCTCAATGTCCTCAACTGCTCCCTCCAAGGCAAAGACGCCAACCTCATGATTTTTCACGACAAAATGAGCGGATTTCTGGCGACTCTAAAATTACTGGCAGACAAAGCAACTGTTAAGCGCTTCAGCCTTTTCCCCCGTCTGGTGGAGCATCTAACGACCTGCCAGTACGATGATACTGAGCTCGACAGCCTTTCTGGGCAGATAGCACGTCACCTTCGGTCGCTCATTGAACAGTTCGAGCACTATTTCCCTGAGCTGAACGTGCAGTCCTTTTATGTGGTTCGGGACCCCTTCACGGCTCCACTGGACTCGATTGCTGATGAAGATGATACAGCACAGGAAGAGCTTGTACAGCTCCAGCAGTATTCAGGAGCACAGGTTCTTGCGTGCATGAATTCGTTGTCGACATTCTGGTGCAAAATGCTGCCATCGTGCCCGACGCTGTCACGCGCCATTAAGGTTCTCATGCCATATCCTTCATCATACTTTTGTGAACAGTCGTTCTCCACCATGGTGGTGATTAAAACAAAGTACAGAAATCGCCTAGAAATGGAGCATGATATGATCCTTGCATTGTCATCTACTTCTCCACGAATAGAGAAGTTGGTTTCTGAAAAACAGGCTCATCCTTCCCACTGATATACAGTATCTAAATGTCATTTGGACTAAACTTCTGAAACATTCAACTGTACTATTTGGATACTGTCAGCTATTCTCCATTTACTCGTCTATGAAAACATGACGATGGTGAATAAAGTAAACAGTAAATGTTCTTGTGTCATATGAAATCTTATCTTGTATATAATGAATTGGGTTTTGAATGTTTTGGGTCACGCGATGTAGAGAGGTTCTGAAATTGGGTCGCCACTAAAAAACGTTTGAAAACCACTGTGTTATGTCCTGCTCTGTTCTATGTTCTAGCTCCTCTATGAGCCTCAACTGTGTCCAAAAAGAAAGACAAGATGAAGCTTCACATCCCTCTTGAGGCCCATTTTTAAATACAGCTATCGCGTCCAAGTCAACCCAGCCAAAATGGCCAATGAGGCCATCTGTGACAACAGAAAATGGCCCAGCGTTGCTCGTTTCTCAGAATGACATGACACTTCACAAGTAAATTACTCAACTTTCCTCACATATTAACTAATCACAGTGATCTCGCAGGGTCATCGTGCCCTTACGAGGTTGATTGAGTTGAAAAAGTATTTTCCATTGCTCATAAAGTGCAGCTCATGTAAGGAAAATTACTGCAGCTCTCACTCTTCTGTGATGAAGAACAAACGTGTTTCAGGAGTTTGCGACCACAAAACCTTGCTTCATGGAAACATGCGATGAAATTTGGAATGTGATGAAAACATTTCCTTGAACCACCTTGGCCGAGAAATTTTCCTACTCCTTTGGGTTGACTGAGTGGGTAGCTTAAATGTCAATGCACGAAAACATATAGATGCTCCATCCCGAGAGGCTTCTTTGGCTTCTTTTGGATGTTAAAATCATATAAACAAGTCTTTAAGTCACCTTCTTGTGTTTGTCCACTCACACTCATCTCTCCAATGTTTCAAGCTTGCAACACACCACCATCTTAAGTTGTCTCCCACCCCTTCCATTATCTTTTTCACCTTCCACCTGATGCTCACCTTTCCCCTTCGTACCCTGTTTGGACATCCGTCCAATATCCATATGATACTCACTGCTCTCCATTGTTGTTAATTGTAACTCTATAATCATCTGTCATTTCTACTCGAGATAACTGGAGTGTTGACTTTAACAAAAATATATGAAGGCTGAAATTACCTTGAGATATAACTTAATTATTTTGTGATTCCAACAAGATACCGGTAATGGTAGTACTTGGCAATTTATTTTGCAGTTTCATATATAACTACTATTAAAATAGGCAATTTGTGCATCAAAGTCTACATTCCACAACAATTCATAGCTTATTCAACATAAACATAGACTGCTGAAAACAATGATATACAATTTCATTTTTCTCCTCCAGAATTTTGAAAGAGCAAAATTAAGTCTGTTAAATAATTCGTGCCATGCACCCTTCCCTACCTGCTCACTGAATATATTTTCAAATGATCATGTGCTGTGATATGTAAATTAGCACCAGTGTATAAAAGGTTTGAACTCCAGAGTGAAACAGGTCAGCACACAAAAAAACACATATAGACCATTCCAGGAGATACAGAAACTGCTCAGCAAGAACCCAGTCATAACTAGTACATTGCAAACTGTTTTGAGCAATCTATTATCACAAATCTGTGAGTTATCAGGCAATTCTGCTTGCCAAGGTGACACAGTTCAGCACAAGTAAAAATATGGATGAAGTGAAAACATGATAGCTGTGACATGTTGAAAGGGTATGGGGAATGGAGATTCAATCCAGAAATGAAAGTTAAAAAATATATTTTGAAATATTTCTTCCACAAGGAATGATGAATGAAGCACATGAGAATTTCCATGTTTGAAGGGACATCAAATCAATTGCATGTGGCAACGTCTGTGAAGTATTAGACACAAAAAAACAGAGGGTTTGTAGAATAAATAAACCACCGAAACAGAGAGAAAGTGACCATCATAAAATACTTCTGGTGTGTGTGTGTGTGTGTGTGTGTGTTATCTCCATATTCTCAGAAGGTGGAACGGAACCCACTCAGGTTGAGAAGTATGCACCTTCATGTGTGTGTGTGCATGCAATTATATATGTATAAATATATATATATATATATATATATATATATATATATATATATATATATATATATATATATATATATATATATATATATATATATATATATATATATATATGAAGACAACAAGGGGAAAACCAGAGATGTCAGGATAAGTCAATTTTGAAGAAACTGAAAAACAAAGTTTCAAGACTTTGGTGGACTGTTTAATAACTGTCATATAGATTTCTTTTATAGTAAAAGGAAGAGTGATCATTGGCCGATCAAAATAAGCATGTAGCATTTGCCAAGCTTCTGTGTTATTTAATTTAAGAGCAAAGAACGAATCAATGTTGCAAACTGACATCACTGGTTATTCCCTTGTTTAATAATTGCCATGCAATTTTAACACAGGATGTGTAGCAAATTCATGCTTGTTGGTTATTAGCACACATAACATGACTTTGGTGATCACAGATGATTTTTTTCAACATTAAACGGTCATTGTTTTTTTGTTTGATTGGTGTTCAACACCATACTCAAGGGTATTTCGCTTATATGACGACGGATTCTCCATTTCTTGCTCCGTACTACTAAATATGATGGAAAACCGGGACGAAACCAAGGATAAACCACCCCCGCGATAGCCAAAGTCACCTCATGTGACTCCCTCATATACCTAAGCAGGTTGATTGGGCGGTGGGTACATCGAATGAGGATGGGTACTCAGACGCGCTAACCATTAAGCCATGGCATGGGTCACATAAAAGTCACAATAAAGGTTTGACCAGGCTTGAACCAAGATATGCACCAAGTAAGGAGCCCATAATATAACAAAATAGGCTATTGTAGTGCTCAGAGTTTATGCTGTGAAAGTTTTACAACCTTTCATTTTTTAGTTTCTCAACTCTGAATATTGTGGTGGAACAGTTAACATGAATGAAAGGGAGATAACCAGGAGTAAAGTACTGACAACTCTGGGTTTCTACTTGTTCAGCTTTGACAACACTTGTTTTTTCATTGCACGGCTAAACTTTAAACCATATAAATTATGTG